>NC_139229.1:118522025-118847855 GCF_977018435.1 Lepisma saccharinum
TCCTTTCACATCTTCGTGTCCAGACTTGAACACACCCGTGAGGTACAAAAGACGTATAAGGAACACACCCGTGAGGTACAAAAGACGTATAAGTGCTCTTACTTCAACATTATCAGTATGGTTTAGAAAAGAGCAAGTACCACAATATTTAGAAACAAGTTCCGTTATATTTTCATTTGTCCAACTAACAGTCATTTCAAGAATGTCATTATCAATAAGAACATTCCAAAAGTTTAACGGTGCATTACTTGCAATACTGCCTGTTTCCCCATCCAGTCCTGGCATGTGTAAACGAGGGAGCATGTTGTGTTGTCTGGTGCGTGAATCTGGGAAAGGTTCCTTGCATCATTTGTAGCGATTTTTCCCGTAAAGAAAGCAAGTGTTGTTTTCATCCTCTGCATCTTCTTCATTGTCATCACTCTCAGACGATTGCTCACTAGCTACTGGTAACTGCTCTGGACGAAAATCAGAGCTGCACTCAATTTCACTTTCACACTCATGATTACTGGTTTGCCAGAAGGCAAACCAGATACCTCGCGGGCGAGTGTGGAGTCGCGTGTGTGTTTTTTAATGTTTCAAGTTTAAAGTTTTTTTTCTTTGACTTTACGTTTTTGGAGCTTTACAAAGAAAGGAATGTGGGCAGGGAGTTTTATCAGGAATTGGTAAGTTGTTAGGAAACCTTTTTTACCATAGTAACACCTATCACCTTACTCCTTGTTTTACTTCTATTTGATGCGGCTATGAAGCAATTTCGCTAGCCAAGGAGATAACCTGAGGAAGGGAGCAGTTGACTCCCGAAACGTAGTTTGGCATACTGTACATACTCACAAACCGTAAGTAAACTATATTTTGGTATTTTTAAAGATTTTTTAAATACTTAATATTCTACTAACTGAGTAATTCACACACGCACAAGATATGAGCTCTAGGGAGACTTGAACCAGCTTGTGTCCCTTAGCCCTAGTAACTTGGCCACGGTGCAGGACTTACATGGCATCAGTGGCCAATTAATAACCTGTTACGTGCAGGCATGTGCAAGTTTGTGGCAGAAGGGGGTCACCAATTCAGACCCTCACTGCTATGTTAATTTAATACATTTTAGGGCTGAAATTTTAATGGTGGTAATCCATCTGTAGAATTGCAGTAAATCTCAAGTTTATGTTGCTTATGCCTCGCATTAGTTGGAGAACTCAGGGTAAATGTAAAGGTAAAAATTCCCTTTCCACTGTGCCTGTTAAGTTATGAGAATAATGTCATCCACCAGTCACGGTTTCCAAAATTGCAGGAGTGGCATTGGATAAAACTTCAAATCACAGAGACCGACAGTGCCATCAAAGATTTGTAAAGGGTTGTGGAGAATCTGCATCACCAGCATTTGAAATGCGTATGAATAGTGCTGTATTCCTGATCTCAGTCCGCATGTAGCACAGTTGTATGTGACAATCATAAGTCTTTGATGAAACATTGCCATGCAGTATGACCATTGACACTGAATTTTTATCCAACATCACTGTTCCATTTTCAAGAACAACATGACTAGACCAGTGGGCAGGTGACAACTTGCATTCTTCTTTTTACTGTGCAGACACATTTTGAAGACAGACAGTGTCTATTCACCTAGAAGGGTAATCACTGGATGCCAGGACAGCGGTTTTTAAATTTTAGTCTCCTTTCGAAAAACTGCTACAATATTCCAAAATCTGGAAAAATTGCATATGCTAAAATTTCTTCTAGACTATTTACATGAATCTTTGTGCAGTTTGCTTTCTCTGTTGCCTAGACATTATCAATAGTTTAATAAACTTACATAGCCACTAAACTATTGAGAATGTCTAGGCAACAGTGGAAGCAAACTTCACGAAGATTCATGTGAATGATCTAGAAGAAATTCTAAGGATAAATGTAATTTATTTTGGAATATCGCAGTTGTTTTTCAAAAGGAGACGAAATTTCAAAAATAGATGCCCTGGTGTAGGCCAAAGACCCAACTGAGCCTTAAAATTGAAGGCTGTTTTCACTGCTAAAGCTTCAGCATGAAACTTGAAATTATGTACTGGTTGCACATGAATCCAATTTCGTGTTGGAAAATTGAAATAGTAGTTACAAATACAGTAATACCTCATTTTGTTCAGTATAAATCAGACTATATAGTCATGCCAAGAAAAAGCACATTATGGGTTATAACTTAGAAAAGAAAATTGTTTTCATTAATGAAAAAAAATCTTTATCGTTTTTGTTGACCTGTGGTCACTTATGTCTTCTGGAAGATAACTATTATCTTTTTACCTGAAAGATAAAGATATGGCCAAATATAGGAGAAATTAATTTCTTATCAACATCAAGTAGAAATAGTATAGAAGTTGTGAGCAGAATGCAGTTCAGTAAAAATTTGTATTTGGTGCACTCTACAAAGGTAGAAGGTCAATAAAAAAGCACAATAGATAAAGAAGATACTGTTCTTTTGCCTTATCTTGCTTAGCAATGCTGCAATTTTCCAATTGAAGTTGGGTAACTAGCACATTGAAGGTATAGAAATGAAGGGAGTTATTTATTTATAGGATAATTAGTGTGAGTAAAATATCAGAGTATGAACGAATGTCTCACTTTTTTCCCGTATCTGTATGTTCACATGTATACAGGATGATTAAAAAAGATCTTCACTTTCACAATGCCATAGCTCTTGTAACAAACTGCAATATATTAACATATTATACATGAATAGAAAGGAAAACACTGTTTCATTTCATATCAAAGATGATGGATCGATTGGTGCAACCTTCTTAGAAAGTGTCCCAAACTACCTCTGAACCATGATGAAATGACATGTCTTGCAGAGCTCAACCACACAAAACACATTTTCTATCTGCATCAAATTTTGAAATGAAATGAAACTAGATTAGATGAAAGAAAACCTTCAGAGTTTTCCTTTCTGTTCATGTTTATAGTACAATACTGTTCTACAGTTTGTTAAAGAGCCATGGCATTGTGAAAGTGTCAAAATCTTCTTTGAATCACCCTGTATTTATGTTTGTGAAAGACAGTAAAGTTAGAACCTTATTCACCACTATCGTCACTCTTCAGTGCTTTAAATTTCAAATTTTGTTTGTGAACCTTTTGTGAATTCAAAGTTTACAACCAACATAATGTTAGATCAAAAATTATCTATTGAATGGCTTGTTACTGTTGCAAACTTGCATTCACATTCTTGTAAGAAACTTTTGAGTAAAAGTTGAAACATGTATATATCAATTTATATTGCTTTTACTATTTTTGCATAGATCAAAAATCCTACTTGAATGCAGATAGCATAAAAGTATGTCAGTTACACCAAGAAATTGCCAGAAAAAAGATAGATTCTCTATTTTAGAGCAAAATTTTGAAAATATATCAACACTGCACGTTTTGTTAGCAATCTCATTATTGCTGGCTTAAGTCAGTTATTGCTATGGAATTAAATAGCAGTTATTCAGATAAACTTCATTTATAATCTATATCTGGCATATCAAAATATGAATGTATTTTTTTGCATGTAAGTTCAGTGATTTTTATGCTTTTAATAAATTGCATGAGATTAAATAGAGAAATAAGCCAAATTTTTCTTGTATGTGCATTAATTAACATTGTTAATGCAAACATACTGAACTTTTTTTCAGCAATGCTGCATGAGACATTAAATAGGGTTAGGAGATTGTGCAAATCATGTTGACATTTGAATGTTTCTAAGTGATTTAATGATGTCTGAAGAAAAAATTGATGTATGTATAATAATTTACTTTCATATTATGAAGTAGTTGTAATGCATAGTTTTTAGAACAGTAAATCAGTAAAATAGTTAACAAAACAGGTTTCTTCCTAGTGTTTTGTAAGACAAATTTTATCTGGTTTCTCTGTAATATTGTAGCAACTATACACTTAATTATACATAAAAAATATATTAACAAATCAATCCAAAGTTGCCACCGAAATGAATAGAACACTTAACAAAAAACAGTTGCACGGATAAGTGAGTACTTCAGTTCTTTATGTCTATCATGTCTCACGTTTCCCGAAAATAAATATCTGCAAGTTACTACAAGTGATTGAAGAAATTATTGCTCACTTTCAATTCATAGAAGTGGATCTTAGTGTTTTGAAATAATACAAATAGTATATGTAAACATATGCTAAACACAATTGATTCCGTACCTTAGGCATTTTTTTTTTTTTGTTATAACTCTGTATTATGAGCATGTATGTATGCTTATATGTCCATGTTCTTCACGAAAGTGCAATTTGTAGATGCCAAAATGTCGGGAATTAGACTATTTATTTGTAGGAAATAAGATGCAAGTGTATCATGGCTTTACTGTGTTCAGACATGTCAAGAGTAGACCACATATTTATTGGCTAACAAAATTCTCTAATTATATGATGAATTCATTCATTAGTGACAAATTTTCACCAGACTGTAAAAATGAGTTGCTTTTACAAATATCACCGTTTTCTGTGTTCTCGTAGCTTAATTTGATATACAATTTATATTTAAAAACCACAGTGAAGTATTTAAGGAGGTTATCATACTTGAAATGTTCTCACTGCTAAAAATTAATTATTTCAGTTATCACTTTATGACTTTAAATGCTTTGCTAAAACTTAGATGTGCAATCTTGTTTGAAGTTCATACATCATACATAACCTCAAACTTCAAAGCACAACTACCGTTAAAATTAACCAACCAAGAAATAAAATTGTAAGTGCACTATTTTAGAAGTAACTGCTTTGTTCACTAAAATAGAAAATAAAGTAATTTAACATGGCTTAAGATCCAAAGAAAATTGAATTCATTTATATGGAATTGTTTCTGTAATAACCCTACCAACATAAATCAAGAGCCAACTGTTTAATTTTGACTTATTTCAGGCTTTGCTTTCTGTTATTAATATTGTATTATTTATATTTTGCAGCAATTGTTGTTGCATTGTGCATTATGTGACACCAGGTTTGAAGATTCATTAGAATTTGATGATCACCTGTCTTCCAGGTATCATGCATTGCAATATAATCTTTATTGCTACAATACAAAAAGGTAAGAAGTGAGTTAGTTGAAAATGGTATAAATACTTATATTACTTGTGCAACTTTGAATTGCAAGAAATCTTATTTGAAACTTCTTGTACAAAATCATATAAAAGTAAGATTAGAATAAATTGCATATTTTATTTTCCTTTCCTTAATTCTAATTCACTGCTAGAAGTATGAGTACATATTGAGTATAAGGTGCTACTTTGCATTATTTTCTATTTCTACATCACTAACAATGATTTTATGAGTTTTTAATTGCATACAATAAATGGAAGTGAAGTATCTTTTCCTGTAGGCTACAGGAACTAAAGGTAAAAACATCTCTCTTCCATGCATTAAATGCCCACAAGTGTATTTTCCAAATGTGGCCACCAGGGTCAATCTATCAGATAAGGTGTGCTGTGAATCTTTTTAAAAACTAGCGTATAAGCTTGCTACATACTTATTTGACACGGAAGGAAAAATTCCACTAATGACTTACATGGCTACTGCCTTCTGAAAAGAGCAAAAGCCCTCGTGTTCAGCAGATCCAATGTTGAATAGCACCAGGTCAACAGCAAGATATGGTTCATTTGAACCACTGTGCTATCAAGGAGGTTCTCTCATTTATGATCAAGATATGGAATAGCAAGGATAGATTGCTTCATATGTTTTGTACAAGATTTGTTTGATGACCATTGTATGTTAACCATCAAGTAAACAAATATCAGTGCCTCAATTAGGATTTGCTCTACCAACAGAGCTATCAAGCAGCTTATATTACCACAATTTCCTCACCAGATATACTTCTGTGTAGATTATATCCATTTCACAATTGTCAAACTGTAGTTTTCTCGACTTTTTTCTTCTTTACAACTTGCCTGGATGCCACCAAATGCTCCCATCCTCCCCAGCTTTTAACATTTTTTAGTTTTCCTGATGATCCTCATTTGTAGAAATAAACATCAGATTATGGACCTCCCTGATGGTGTAATGGTAACACTGTCACTATAGTCAAGGAGTTCGAAGTAAAGGACTGTATGCTTCACAGGTTGGATCAAGCTTTAAACAGCAGATCCAGTCCAGATTAATCTGAGCATAAAAGTAACTTTAAACAAACAAATATCAGATTTTATCTGCTCATTGGTATGTGTCTTATTCTATTTTAATGATCAAAATGCAAAACATAGTTATATAATCTGAAGGAAATATTTTCAAATAGAGAAATATACAAATGCTTGTTTAATTCCAGGAGAAGAGTTATTAAAAACCGCCGTGGTGTCCGAGTAGATGTGCACATTGATCCAACCTGCAATATTGGCTGTGAATTTGTGGAAGACAGGGGGTACACAACGACTAAAATAGCTGCAAATGAGGAAGTAAGGTTCAACATATATGTAAAGAATGTTGGAAAACAAGCAGTGAATGTCACTTTATTGGATATGCTCTTGTTCAATCCAGATTTCACCATTGAGGATGAGGGTGGTGTGCATGAAAGGAGCAGTGTAGTAAAATTGGAAGTTGGTAAGTTCAAGGGAGGAACAAATTAATATGTAGATACTGATTCACAGGACTTTGTCCATGGGATCCATGCAGCATGGCAGTTGTGGCCCTACCTGAATACAAAATTAAATGTATATGAGTGAACAACCACCAACATAAATCTTAATACACAGGTTCTGTTCCATCTGGTCAGTGGAGGGTAATTCCTTATTTCTTAAAGTTTCTGCCTTTTTTATTTTTCATGTATCTGCTTTCATTTTAGAGGAAATTTTAGTTACAATATGGTGTGTATTTTAATTACATTACAATACTTTTCCACTTACATATTCAGCTGCCCAAGGTGCAAAAGCTGTCCCATTCTCATCTCTCCTACTCTCCAGATCCACACTGCCACAGGCAAATTTCTCCCCCACCTAAACAGAACCTACCACACCTCAAACCTCATCTGTATCCTCACCTGCAACATCTGTGGCAGTTATTACATGTGAAAACATCCACAGCCCTCAACCTCAGAATCAACAACCACCATTCCTCCACCCAAAAGCTGAATTTAAGTGTCACCAACCACACCAACGGTCCTCATACCCGTTTCATCCCTCCTTTACCGCAATTCACCAATGCCTCATAAAGAAAATGCCAGGAGAAGACTTACATATCAGTCTTGCTGTAGTGGCAACTTTGTCACTGTAACGATAGGGTCAGGTGAAGGGAGTTTGCACAGCATGTTGGATCCCGGACCCTCTGA
Source organism: Lepisma saccharinum (assembly GCF_977018435.1). Taxonomy (NCBI): domain Eukaryota; kingdom Metazoa; phylum Arthropoda; class Insecta; order Zygentoma; family Lepismatidae; genus Lepisma; species Lepisma saccharinum. Next base: position 118,529,314 of record NC_139229.1, read on the forward strand.
CCTGAATAAAGTGGCTCAGTAACTTCTATCCCAAATCCCAGCCTCAATGAACCTGTCTCTACCCCTCCCACCTGCCCTTCACATTACCCCTCACACACCACACCCACTCTATCACTCACACATTATGACAAACCTGGTGAGAGAACCACGTCTTTTCATGTTAACATTATCTTCATTCTTGACCTGGCATCCTTGCAGGCCCATCTTACTTTTATTTCCACAGTCTTACATATGTCTGAAGGATGCGATTGTGAAGTGTCCAGTTCAGTTCTATTTCCTTCACAATTTTTTCAATTCATGCTTCTGGCTCTCCTTGATCCCATTCATTTGTTTGTGTGTCTGCTCGCATGTATGTGTATAAGCAGGCCATCATTACAGTAAAGTTAGTTATTTCTTGTACAAAGTCATGAAGTCTGGTCTTCACAAATTCTAAGCACCTTCACCTTATGCCTCTTAACCTATAGTTGCATATTTAAGCAGGGGGTTAATGGACTTAAATACCTCCTGAAATGCCCTCAAAGTTAAAAATAATGAAGGTTATCATCACAGGACACATACAAGCTTGCCTTTCTTCTTCCTCCTTCAAAATGAATTCGTTAAAATGACACTGAGTTTTCACATGTTTGGAATGGATTAAAGTCGCCTGTGGAAACTGGTAGTAGAGCATTGGCATGGAATGCTAGAGTCTCAGTTTTAATCCTTGACCCATCTACAATTTTTGTTTCATGAGTTTGTGAGGTTTGACTGTGGGAAATGGTGCAACAATGCAAGAAGTCTTTTCCTTGAAACACCTTTTTTTATATTAGAGTTATTCTGCATACCAAAGATGCACTACAACACTGACAAGCTTCCACCTTAATAAGAACCTGGAACCACAACTTTTGAGACTTACAGTATAATGCATTAAATATGCATTACCAAAATTGCATTTCTACAACGATGGAATGAGTGACATGATGATTTTACAGAATAATATCTGAATTAAGTTATGATTCATTCATGGTGTCGACCTCATTTCTATGTAATACACCCTGGGCTGCACTTTGAATACTAACGAGGCTCTGAAATGTTGACTCACAGCCAGTATAGGCCTATTCCAAATGCAGACAGGCAGGGGGTGTCAGGGTGATGTCACAGATATCCATGAAACTGAAATATATTATTCTAGATACAAAATTATGAGACACATATTTTTTTGTTTTGCAAAAAAAAAAAAAAAATGTCTGACTTAGGCTGTTTCAAAGTTTGGGACCAAATTTTCACAAGTTTTGGCGCCAAAAATTGTAAACGGCTGTTTCTCAGGAACTATTAAAGATATTTGGATTCTGTTTTTTTTATCTGTAAGTTTATTGAAAGCCTTTTCAAATGCATATACAACGAACTTTATATGCAGCTTTTGGGGTGTGCTATGAATGAAATTAAAAAAAATTAGCCCCCTTTTGGACCCCCCAAATCTCGAAAAAGCCACCCTCAAAAATTTGCAAAATTTCAGGCCAGTTACAGCAATACCTCAAGTTGAACATATATAAATTTCACGGGGTGTATATGCCTGGTTGTAGTTTTACACAATATTTGACAAGCTGAAAACTTAAGCGTAAGACATTTTTTTATGCATGCTAGGCAATGTGAACTCCCAGTACCGGTATTTCATATGTTTGTTCTGTTCATGAAAGCTTTTTCTACACAGGGAGTTTCAGTATCAGAGATGGCAAGCAGTCTTCCAGATTGTCCAAGGGGATGTGGTGGAGAAATAACTTGCAGAATATTTTGCAAGGATATCACACACTGATGTTCTTGTTGCCTAATTCTATGAGGAAATTTATAGCCCTTTGCAGGTCCATGTGGCAGCATGAAATTTACATGCACTTCCTGTATCTCAAAGTCCACTTTAGTTGCTTCTGCAACCCACCAACAGTCATCATATATAACAGCCAAAAACGTTCCCACTTTGATGTCGTGAATTCCACAATACTGCATAACATGTGAGCTGTTTCCAATAGTAACATTCACTTTTTGTTTCTCATGCTTGGCAGTTCTTGCAATGGAAACTACAATATCATTTCCAGTTCCCTCTGCATGCCAAACATGGCTTTTTTGAATCATTCACACTGCCTGCACATGTACCCACTCTTTGTGTTTCTCATCACGGAATGTTTGAATCTCTGCAGATGGAATGTAAATCAGTGTAACAGCTGATGTATATGTCTGAACAACAGTCTGAAATTCTTCTGCAGTCTGAATGCACTTAATATGCCCTGATGATAAATTGTGCCGTGTAGCAAGGTCCTTAACTGAACCTCCAACACCGTCACATGCTGATTTTCCATGCCCAGTGGCTGTGAAAATCCATTTCTTGCTTGGATATTGGAGTGATCCAAGTTCATGCAGTCGATAACAATTTTTGAAGTGACTTGCAGCCCCATCTGATATAACTGTTAGTGATGAAATTGCACTGCCATTCTCACTAATACAGGTAATGATTTTCTTAACAGCTAGAAGAGCATGCGCTGAGTCATGGGTGGTTTCATCACTTACAATGGCAAAACTTCTTGTACAATCTCCCTTATACGCTACTGCAGTGAATATAGACACCTGGTCGTTTTTCCAGTGGTAGCTTTGTATCTCATCTCGTAGAAGAACTGTCCAGTTTTCAGCGAAATCAACATGAAACACCAAGTGTTGACTTTCTACTTGTGCTCTTATCTTTTCTTCTGCCACTGCTTTTCTTTGAATGTCTTTCACATGCAAGTGTGAGACAGCTTTGACTGTCCATTTAGCAATTTCACTAATGAACAGATTTACTGGAACTTTCTTTTTAATAAGGTCCCCATTCTCCCAGAGTGCAAAAGATATTTCCTCACTGTCTTCTTCTTCATCAGTTAATCCCAGAGACTCTGAACTGATTCATCACTCCTGGGACATTCACCACATTCGCCAAGAAGACAGGAATCTGTTGGTGGAGAACACACTACAAGCCTTTGTAGGTGATGCATTAATTCACTCATATTGGTGGGTAAAAAACTGCTGTTGTTTTTCACTGCTATAGAACAAAGATCGAAATTGGCACAGTATATGCAGACACATACTTCCCGTGCAGGATGAGGAATAACCCATCTGGGCCGTAGAGAATAAAACTTGGAACGACCTACTTTAACATCAGGGTGGTCTTTGGTAAATTTGCGGTAAACCTCTTGAACAGTCCTAGATAAATAACGTTTTGGTTTTAGAAGTTTCGCACCATTTTCTCGTATTGCAATCACATCTTTTGCATTCGGACTTTGAACAGAACAGTCGACATCATCACTCAGAAAGTAGCTTCTTACTAAATCAATACTTGCAAATGGGAGTGGGTGTCCTTGGTAGGGATCTGGTGTGTGGTACACTCCTTTCATTCTCCTAATTTGCCGTGATTTGTCGATCATGTGTTTTGTTGTCTGTGGTATTGTGCTTAGTAGTTGGTTTTTTGATATTCCTGTTGGCACAATTGTCAGTAGCCGCACTTTTTCATGATACGAATTGCATGAAGCAAAAGAATCACTGATCGTGTGGCACCATTCTGCACATTGACCACATTCTTCTGATTCAGACTCATCGGCTTTAGTTGACACAATATTGATATCATAGATTTTCGATATCTTGGAACCTGTACTAGTCTCAAATTCTGTTGCCAGCTGCTGACGTTTCCTGCTTACGTTTCCTGCTTACGTAGGCTTTTCTTCTGTCTGGTCTCACAATACGAGGTGTTTTTAAGGGACTCACATTCATTTCAAGGTTAGATATGGTTGCATTCAATGTGTCTGTCTCTTCCTGTTTTGCATTGTACAGATTATCATCATGAAACACTCGAAATTCTCTTCCCAAAGTAACACTTTCTTCTTCAAACACTGAACCTTCAGAAGATTCTACACATACTCCAACTTCCTGAACAATGACATCAGTCCGCACAGAATAAATGTCAGAGTATCGACGGTAACAGTTAAAACAAACTAAAGTATTATGATTAATGTCCTCACGTTTAAAATCAGTTCTCAGCAACACTGACATATGTTCAAGTTGCCTGAACTTCCAAATCTTGCTTTGATACACACATTTTTTATGCCTATTCTCAAAGTCAGGACACTTTATTCTTTTCTCAGAAAACACTGCTTTTCCACTTGTAGACATCTTCCAAACGACTCAAAACTCAAGCTCAGAAGGAAGTAACAGCAATTTGTCACAAACAAAAAGAAACAAATGAACAAGTGAATATGAAAAACAAATTACTTCTAGTATGTTCTATAAATAAGAAATGTTGAGTGTGATCAGCAATATGATGATATAAACCAATTACATGAATTGTTTGGTTATGGACTCTTATGATGTATATGTCTTGCTTGTTTTGCATTTAAAATTTGTATATTGTTTACCAATAATAGCCTGATGAAATAAAGTTTGTCTCCTTCAATATTAAGATTGCGTTTAAGTTTTCAGCTTGTCAATGTGCTTATTAAAATATTGTGTAAAACTACAACCAGGCATATACACCCCGTGAAATTTATATATGTTCAACTTGAGGTATTGCTGTAACTGCCCTGAAATTTTGCAAATTTTTGAGGGTGGCTTTTTCGAGATTTTGGGGGTCCAAAAGGGGGCTAATTTTTTTTAATTTCATTCATAGCACGCCCCAAAAGCTGCATATAAAGTTCGTTGTATATGCATTTGAAAAGGCTTTCAATAAACTTACAGATAAAAAAAACAGAATCCAAATATCTTTAATAGTCCCTGAGAAACAGCCGTTTACAATTTTTGGCGCCAAAACTTGTGAAAATTTGGTCCCAAACTTTGAAACAGCCTAAGTCAGACATTTTTTTTTTTTTTTTTTTGCAAAACAAAAAAATATGTGTCTCATAATTTTGTATCTAGAATAATATATTTCAGTTTCATGGATATCTGTGACATCACCCTGACAGATTTTCTCAAATCTGCCTGAATTGGAATGGATTTGGCCTATAATCTTCTGTGGGATTTGTGTTTGACCCTTCATCTATTTTATGTTATTAACATTCATCCTTATCTTCACGATCAGCCAAAAGTGGCAGGAAAGCAAAGTAAAAATAAAGCATTCCTTAATTTTTTTTTCTTTTTCAGAGCAAATTTACTATGTCAAGGTCTCATTCTGCTGCAATACACCCTCTGTGTATATAGTGCCACTGGCCTTTGGGTTCGAACTTTTAGAAAAAGAAGAAACCTTCAGCATAGTGAGAGATTTTGTGAGTAACTTTATTTACTTTCTACAACACTGTCACACAAACAAAAAAAGAACTTGTGGATGAGCCACCGCATCATCTCAGTCTATTTACATGACATCTTTGCAATGTTCATAAACTGTGCATTTGACATGTTAATCAGAAATGAAAACAATATTGTGTCTGTACAGAGAACAAAAAATATTGCAAGCAAGGCACTGTGATGCAGTGGTATCGACGACTTAAAATTAAGTACTAAATATTCTAGGTTTTAAATATCATGGAGATGTTCTTTTTTTTTCCACATTAAAGTTGAATGTGTAATGTTACCTTGAGGGGATCGAATATAGGGATATAAGAGATTACTGAGTAACCTTTTATTGGTATGGGCCAATATAGGCATCTGATATTTCTATAAATAACCTGAAACTAGTGCAGGATTTGTCATTTTCTTATTTTAATAAATATAAAGGTGTGTATATGGAATTCATATATCTTTCTTTTCTGAAGTAAATGAGTAGTTTAGCTGAAAGCTCTAAAATTTAATACACAAAAATTTGCTGATGATAGAATTAAGAAAGATTACTGATAGAATTAAGAAAGATTACCAAATTAAAGTGTCAAATAGATTTGATGTTTTGCAGATAAATGAAAAGAAACTTTGCCCCAAATAACTGACATTCACAGTTTTCATTATCGACTTATATATCAGTGTGGTAGCTACTGGAAACTAAATCAGGATATGAATCTCGGATAAATAACTGGAAGAGGAAATTGGAAATTTTCATTTACTTCAATGCAGTGGTGCAGACAGGATTCTTTCTTGGAGATGAGAGGTGGCTGAGGGTCTTCATGCAGTGAAATATGTAGTCATAGTGCATGCATGATGTATATTTTTTAAGCAAATAGGTTACATACACCAAAATGTCAAAAAATAATGTTTTTGGGAACTGTTTGAAGGATACTAAATGCTCCTCTTTGAACTTTGAGGTGGGTGGGGCTTTAGCCATCAAAGCCATCCCCTTGGCTGCGCTAGTTCAAAATTCAACAGAAAAGTTGCTTACATTCGCCTACTAATACTAACAGCGACAAATAAGTTAATTAAAGTTACAATTTCAGTTTTTAGGGTGCTATATTGTCGGTGTTGACCCAAGGCCAGTTGAAATCTACTGGAGAGAAATACTCGCTTGACTCCAGTCTTAAGAGACAGGCAATTGAGCGGTGATGGGAATCTATTAATTGAAAATGCGTCACTAATTGAAAAGCTGAGCAGAAGGACTTAACCCCCAAAACACAGACACAGAGTTTTAATGTTTCGATGTTATTAATCATAATTCGAACGATTACATTCCTTTTCGATATACCACTGAACTAAATTTTTTAAGTCTTTCTTACTAAACAAGACCTGTTTTTAATGGATCATCACTACAGCGAGTTTTGGTGGGATGCAGGGAGGTTTCTATCCCCCCTAGTTAAGAACACTTTCATTAAGCATTCCCGTAGCTAGGATAATTTCCAAAGCATCCCCCATCTACTGCAATGTCTCCATGTTGATCCATGTAGGCATTCTCTCTCTTTTATCCCCAAACTCGATCAAACATATTCTCAGCTAAAAATTTACACTTCGAGGACTGTAGCTCATAATAAAAATCATAGCAGACTGAAAATGAAGAACTGGTTTGACAGAAAGTTTGATTATAAAAGTAAAATGAACTTCAGAAAATAACCCAAAATAACAGTGACATGTAACTCAAGTACTGTGCAACAGAAGATGGGGTACTAGTCTCTAGAGAAAGGGGATAATTGCCGTTTAGGCCCCACCTCCTACTGAGTTTTAGGGCCACTTTGAAGTGTTTAACAGTTCAAAGAGAAGCAACTACTTTGTCACACTATAGCTAAGAATCGAGAATAAAGTGTAATGCTTGAAAGGTGTGGAAATGTAGGAAATGTACATTATTATCTCTTATTTGAATATGAAAAAAGTTTGAAGCCCCCTTAAAAATATTTGGTGTGAAGTTACATTTTAAATACCACACTTAAAACTAATATTAGTAGTAGTACAAATTCTGAATTACAAAGTTTTGACTATTTATTGCTTGACTGAAGAACTGGATTGATAACTGTAGACAATTTAATCTCTCTAAGTTTATGACAAACTGCATATGAAGGACTGAGTGTTTTTACCCTATTGATGGCTATCTGCAAGTAAATTATGACCTATTTGTCAAGTTGTTGTCTGGGACCCGTCTGGTTGAGCCAGTTCATCCCTGCTTATAATATTCTACTGGAAACCCACTCGATCACGTCCCACACATTAAAAATTAATAATAATCAACAGAGAATCTTGACAGTTATTTATGGTGACTTCTACAATACAGCGAAATCTGTGGGTACATACGTATTCTAAGTTCACAGACAGTAAATAAATAAATAAATAAAATTAGTCCTCACATTAAAGAATTTCTAGTTTGAATTGCGTCATTGTTGACCCACATATGTTTCACAAACAGTTTTTTTTTTATATGTAAGCCACACTATCCCAAAATTTCAAGAGCACAAAGTGAACATTGTGGTCCCCCTATACCTCGGGCCCCCCTGCACCATGGTGGTGGACTGGGGGGGGGGGGGTTAGCTGCTACTCCACTGACTCTAGTTGAGACAAAACACTTACTTCTTAGTTCCAATTTCAGGAGAAGGAGAAAGTGGAATATATATATATATCTATATCTATATCAAGTGGAGCAAGGTCAGAGCTGTATAGAAGCTGGGAGACACACCTTTTTTTCCCCCCAAGTATTGGAAACAACATTGTCATGATGGAGATGCCAATCAGATGGGTACATATGGATGTTTTCAGCAGATGTGTTCAGTAGGTAATACTGCCCAGTAACCATTGTATTCGATGGCACTTCATGCTGCTAAACCATTACTTTTACAACCAAGGAACTAAATAACTTGAGGTTTTTGGTGTTTTGAGATGGGGCAAATTCCAAATGGTAATGCCTAGGGGCATACATATTTTGTTTTTGATGAAATGTCAAAAAACACATTGTAGGGTTAATTTTTCATGTTTTTGAAAGGTGTGAGATGCATTTTGTTACCATGTTTTGTCACGAAATAATGCGAAATGAACTGCAAAATGTGAAATAAACTCTTAAAACACAAAATTTAGGGTTTATTTACTGGCGCGACACCTTCTGAGGTCTGAATTATTCTGCGAGTTATGCAATTCACTGAAAATTGATTAATTCTGCTGTTAATATTGGAGAAGCAAAAATGGACTCCTTTACACAGAAATAAACTTAATGCTCTGATAACTACATAAATGTGGTATTAGAAGTTAAATTTTAATTTTGTGTAATAAGTAGTTTTTAAATCAAATTTAGGATTACATTCACAATTTAAAAACCAAAATGTATTTTTATATACCACTTTTCATCAGATTTTTCACCGCTATAACACCGAAATTTTATTTTATTTAATGCTTTTGAACCTGAAATTGACTGTTTTTTTATACCGAATTTTTGCTTTTTTTTATTTACCAAAATTATGTGCCTCTAGTAATGCTTCTGGATCTCAGTGATGTCACCAACATCCATCACCAGTGTGGATAGGCTTTAGGTTAGTGTGACCACATTTCTCAACCAGATAAAGTTCTTTACACACTCCCACTCTGCTCAGATGTAAGCAACTTCAGTACCTACCTTGCAGAGACACATGTCATATGCAAGCACTGGTGAAGAATGGTGAAGGTACTGCTATGGGAGACATGTAAAATGTCTGTTACATCATCAACAGTTACCCAGTAGTCTACATATACACCGATAGCATCTGTGTTGTTGATCGATTTGTTTATGGCTGTGGTTGGAGTACCCAGACAGCCTACCTTTGGTGTCAATACATGCCTTCCTTAAACTTTGTGAACCAGAGAAATGCAGTTAATTGTGGCAGATTTCTTCATGTGGACAGAAAATTTCAATGCCACATGGAAACTGTTGGCTTCGAAATGACTTCAAGTTTTCAGAATTACAGTTACAATTACATAAAATAAGCACGTAACTTGTCACAGGGGATGTTGAAAATGTCGTCCTTGTGCATCCACACATTTCTGGCATGTTTTTTGGAAATTTCGCAGAGCTTTGGTAACAAGACGCTTGAATTTCTTAACCCCATTCCATTTCAGTAACTTTGCGATTTCATTCCAATTGTATTTTTAAAGTATTTACGTGTTTCAAGTGATCTTGTGATTTTCTATTGTTTTTATAAGGTGTTTAGTGTTCCAAGTGTTATTGTTGTTTTACTATAGTTTTAATAATGGCCCATGCATACACATTACAACAAAATACAGTCTACAACAAACCCCACACATTAGAAGAACTGAAGGAGAATATCAGGAGAGAAACTGAAGCAATATCAGAAGCTGAACTGTTGTGTGTAAATGGAAATATCCTAAAACATGCCAGAAATGTGTGGATGCATGAGGACAACATTTCCAATATCCCCTGTGACAAGGTACGTGCTTATTTTGAATGTAATTGTAACTGTGATTCTGAGAACTTGAAGTCATTTCGAAGCCAACGGTTTCCATAGCAGAAATATCACACACAATTTGATGGGAGTTGCTGTCTGGTCAGTGATCAGAATGCTACATTTTAAAAGTAGCTTTGCTCCAGCTACAGCTACACTTCCAAAATGTAGTTTTGCTACAGCTACATTTACCAAAAAGTAGCTCGCTACGCTACTCCTGTCCGCTACTCGCTACTTCACTACTTTTTGCACTGCTTCTGCATAAAAGAACTTAAAAACAACCATGGGGATATTAAAAAAATCCTCTACTACGGGTAAGTAGATTCTGTTATTTATTATCATGAGTCCAATCATTTGATAATTTTGATAGCAGTGTTACTTTAGTTACTTATTTTTACTATAGTTTTTGAGAATAACATATCTATGCAAGTGGCATTTCAATTCAAATTTGATATATGAATATTGCAATTAGGGTGTTACCCAAATTAATGATTGCAACTATACACAAATGATATAGTAAGATTACGCATTTATGTTCACATCAACATATTTTTCTTCAGAATAAATATTTCATTTTTTAATAGACTGATATGAAGGCAGCATTTTGAATGTAAACAAAGGACTCCAGGTTCGATACCCAGCGGAGGCACATAGTGGCTCAGAACCAGTCTCGATCAGCTTATCTATGCATAAAATGGACTCAAAACAAAAACTAGGAAAGACGCCAAGTTGGGAGGATGGGATCCTCCTGCTCCTCCATTCCCCACACTGCTCATCATTCTTCCTCATTCTCACAATTAGCCGAAAGTGGCAGAAAGTGACTATAGATAAGAGAATAATTAAATAAACCATTCATCCTCATTGTCATGATTGAGAAAAGTTGAAGAATAGATGAGGAGGTAAATAGAAGACGACAAATGGGTGGTGGACTATATCAAAGCGTTCGAAGATTAGTATGGAACAGGGGTGTACCTATGAAATGCAAGAAGGTAATTGTATAACACATACTATGTGCCAATAATTACGTGAAATAGAGAGAGGAAAAAAAGATGCAGGCAGTGGAGATGAAATTTTTAAGGAGTCTATGGGAGAAGACTAGAAGGTATAGAATAAGGAATGAGGAGATCCAACAGACAGTGGGTGTGGTGAAGCTTCAGGACAGAATAGATCAGGCATAGATGAGATGGTTCGGTCACATGAAGAGGATGGATGCAGAAAGACTACCAGTAAGAGATTATAATGCACATGGAGTGGAATTAAGGCCAAGGGGGAGACCAAGATGTCGGTGGAAAGAGCAGATAGTGGAGAGTGTTAGGAGAAGAGGACAAGATTGGAACACTGTGGAAAGAGAGGAGTGGTGGAAGACCAGGAAAAAAATGAGAGGCTTGACTTCTATGCCGACCCAGTCAGAGACAGGAAACGGCGAAGGATGATGATGTCATGATTAGCAAAAGTTACAGAAAAGAAAAGTAGGAAAAATACATAAATTTGAAAACTATGTATATTAACTAAAGAAAATTGTCGTTTTCTGCAGGAAAGTCAATAACTCGTACATACCTTTTACAATATGATACAATATATTGAGGAAACTGTCGTGTAAACCAGTGTGTTCTAAACATATTGTAATTTAAAATTTGTGAACAAATATTATCGCAAAAATAATTGTAAGTCCAGAAACTCTTATCATTCTTGTAACAATAATTTCTTGCTGAGCCATTTATTGCTGGCACTATTCCTTTGTCAGTGCATTGGAATATCCACTCGTTTTTGCACTGCAAGTTGTGTTTTACACAGCAATTAATGACATTTTGGTGTCTCTTACACCATGGATATCCACAGGATTTGTTCTGGGGGTGATGCAAACGAGGCAATTTTTTCCAGGCTGTGCAGCAAACGAGGCATGTTTCTACCCAAAACAGCGATGCAGCTCAAAAAAACATAGCTGTTAGCTGGAATATATTCATATATGTCAGTTAGTTATCTGGATATCTGAATTATTCAGATACAAATTAAATAACATGCAGATATCTATAATCTACAATCTAGACAATCTGTATTTCCATGTAATAGACTTTGTCTTTATGAACCTCCTGCAAAATTAAGGGTTATTGTCGATTTTTTCTGACGCTGTTGCCACATTCAAAATTCACCTCAAAATGCTGAGGAAAAATGTAGCTGTAGCAAAATTTTCGCTACAACTACAGGAATTTTGTAGTTTTGCTACCGCTACAACTACAATTTTCAAAATGTAGCATCGCTACAGCTACAAATTTTGTAGCTAGCTACTGTAGCGATACTACAAGTAGTGTGCTACTTCTGACCACTGTCTGGTCAGGTGCCAAGTGGACCGCCGACAGGTGCACAAGGGACAGAAAAATGCACTCTATTTTAACAAGCTGCTTTATTTAATAAATTTCTCTACTTTTTCTCTGTTTCTTGTAGAACTTTGAAGTTCAGCAAAGTGAGAGGCTTGAAGAGGCAATAAAATTAACCAATGAAGTGAGCCCATTTCAGAGAGAGGAGTGGCTAGCAGTGGAGAGGACTGTTCCCTGCTCGTTTTTGCCTGGGTATGTTGTTATTTGTAGGCCTGAGGTGATTACCAATGCATTGATAATGTCCAATACCAGTTGTATGGGACTAAATAAGTATTCTTTATTCAGTATTTAGATTATTCACCGGAGCAGGCCAATACTTTTCCAAATTTCAGGTATCCAGTAAAAGTACAAAATGCAGACTATTGCTTTTAGAGTTCAGATAATCTGGAAATTATATAAAATGTGCATTTTTCGTTAATCTTGTACCAAAACTTTGTGGCAGAAATGTATTTTGTGTTTAAGAGACAGCCTGACTATCTTATAAATAAAGGATGTATTGTTACATATGCACCTTTTTACTTGGGACAAAATTTGCCTGTTTTCGATTGATAGTGCCAGAGCATGGTCATTAGTTGGGGGTAGAGACAATTCTTAATTTCAGCATCTGGACACAATATATATTCCATTTTTCATATGGTACAGACATATTTTCACATATTTTACTGCATACGTACATTAATAAATGTGCTATTAGAAGGGATATCTTTATTTTCTGTAATAAGTGCAGCTTTTAAATCAAATTTAGTATTATATTCACAATTTTAGAACCAAGATTTCATTTTATATACCACTTTTGAACCTGAAATTGACTCTGTTTTTGTACCAAAATTTTGCTTTTTTTATTTGCCAGAAATATGTGCCTCTAGTGATTTTATATAGTGCAATAAATTGTTTGATTTATAATTGTGTTCGATGAGTTGTAAATTTACTTCCTCTATAGAGCAAGGGTTGGCAAACATTTTTTGTAAAGGGCCAAACATTAAATATTTTACACTCTGCGGGCCAAGAGGCAAACTGGGGGATTTTTTTAGGTAGGTCTACTTAAAAAAAAGGAAGAAACAAGCTTACACAAATATATATATATATAAATGGAATGCAATATAAAAATACTCAGTAGACTACAATTAGCCTTTTGTTTGAAACACAGCTTTACTAATGAGATGAATGAAATTGCTTTTTTTGAGACAACATTTCACCAAATTGGGGGTCAAAGTTAGTACTCCCTATCATCAAAATTGATTGCAAATGTTCATCTGTTAATGCTGACCTGTATTGAGATTTTACATATTTCATCTTTGAAAATGTCTTTTCGCACAGATAGGTACTACCAAATACAGAGATCAAACCCCGAGCATATGATCTTAGTTCACCATATTCATCACTTGGAAATCCTCATGAAGACACTTATAGAATTCTGTTAGATTCTTCTCTTTAAATTTGCCTTTATGCATGTTATCACACTGCAGATTAATCACTTCCAATTGAAGGTTAGGGGGAAGTTCCTCAATTGTACAGTGAAATGGATTTTGAAATATGGAAATATCTTCTGCACATGCATCAAGATCCGTAAAATGTTGCTGGAACTGTTGTTTGAGCTCAGAAAATATATTGCCTGCAAATTTGTGTGGGAATGGAGATTTCACCTCTTCTTTTCCTCTTCTTTTGATTTTTGACAGCATGGGAAATGCACGAAGCAGTTTGACATGATTTGTGACTCAATCAAAGCCAGTTGTCGTCGAAATGACTTTACCGCAATATAAGTTTCACATATTAGCACTGTTTTACCTTGTAGTTTCAAGTTAAATCCATTAAGAAATCCTATGATATCAGCAACAAAAGCTAATTTCCAAAGCCATTCACTGTTCGATAATAGTGGTTGAGGATGGTTTTTCTCATTGAGAAAAATTTCAATCTCTGCTCTGAGTTCAAAAAATCTGAACAAAACTTAACCACTGCGGAGCCATCGAACTGGTGTATGGTAGGGCAAGTCAGGAAATTCAGCATCCACTTCTGACAGAAAATCACAGAACTGGCGGTGGTTCAGTCCACGAGAACGAATGAAGTTCACCGTTGACACAACTGGTTCAAAAGCACACGATAAATTTAGATATTTCCCACAAAGTACCTGCTGGTGAATAATACAATGAATAACCATAGACTTTGAACACCTTCCATTTTCACAGGCGTTGTAAATGTTCCCAACTAAGCCTTTGTCTGTTCCACACATATTTTTACCACCATCAGCTGTAACACATTTTAGCTGATTCCACTGCAGATTGTACTTCGTTAACATTTTCTCAACTTCCGTGAAAATGTTTTCGCCTGTAGTTGTTCCATGCAAACTATTAGAAGCTAATTCTTCAGTCAATTCAAAGTCTGCATTGACTCCTCTAATAAACAGTAGCAACTGAGCAGTATCTGTAACGTCTGTCGACTCATCAAGAGCTAAGGAAAACCACTCAAAATCATTTGCCTTGTTAATTAATTGGTCACTGATGTTGCTCCCAATATCCTCAACTCTTCGAGAAACTGTTCTCGGGGAAAGGCTGATAGTATTAAATAAATCCATTTTCTCTGGACACATTTCTTCGGCAGCTACAATCAAACATGATTTAATTAAAACTCACCATCAGTAAATGGTTTTCCTTCCTTGGCTAACAAATGAGCTATTCGTAAACTTACTTTAGTTGCAGCCTCATTTTCATTTTTCATTTTCGTGAAGAAACTTCATTGTAATGAAATACTCAGTTTTAAAGTTTCTAATTTAACTGATCTTTCCTTCCCTGTTAGTTGGAAATATTGTGTCGAATGCTTAGTCTGGTAATGCCAACATATATTGTACTCTTTTAGTACAGCTATAGTGTCACTGCACAATAAACACAATGCTTTGCCATCTAATTCAGTAACAAAATAATTCTCACTCCACTCTGCCACTTGACATTCGAAGTCCACTTTTCTCTTCTTTTTTGGTTTCGACAGCTACATGATGGATATGCACTGGTATTAAAATGAGAACAAAATGTCTCAGAACAGCGATACACGTGGCACTGATAATGCTGCCTAATTATAACTGCGTGTCATCACAGCAAAGGCCACAAAGGAATGTGCAAATGTGAAGCCAAGGTCCACCTAGTAGCGGGCGGGCAAGTGGGGAGCATTCCCTGTGCGAAGCTAGCTAGGAGCGCCACACACGGTCTTTTTCACAACTCCTCAATTCGAAGTCGGCCGTTAGAGTGCGTAACCAGCCATAGACACAATATGTATCGGCAAATGTAGGAATGTTCCCATACACTGCAATAAACGCTGAAATATTACTTTCATATAATTTTCACGTATCATTAAATATTATCCCACTTTAAAATTTTTAAGAATTTGGAAATGTAAAAAAATCCATTCTTAGCTTGCGTGCCGTAGTTTGCTGGCCCCTGCTATAGAGCATAATATACCAATATATGAAGGCACTGTTTTAAAATTTCTTGGTGCATAGATAAATGCTTTCTTTGCTGCAGGTTTGCATACATATTTTGCCATTTTTGGTCCACATAAATGTGCTCTCTTAACATAAGCACTACAACTTCAATATAATATGTATAACTATTCTAACCAATTTTAAATTGCTACATTGTTGAAGTATCAGTGCCAATGATGCATGATATCATGAACATGCGAGAGGGAACTGTATCTTATTCACATTTTTATTAGAAGTATAGAAAGATTAGATAACATGTGTATTTTTATTTACAGCAAAGTCATTTGCCCAACAAGACATTATGAAGTTCCTGAGGAAATGAAGAGATTAATCAAAAACAGATTGAATCCACCACCCCAAATGACAACTGGGGAACTAGAAGCTCACATGAAAATTACGTAAGAATCAACTACAATTTAATGTTTCAGATTATTCCAGCATGTAGTAAATAACATTTTGTTGAACATATCACACTATATTCTGGCCCGTTATCTCTGGAGCAAGGCCGCGCATAGCGGCAGAGAAAGGGGGAAATCAAGTGGTGAGAGAGAAGTAGTAATGCTGCTCAAAGCCTGATAACTGCAGTGCACCCCCCTCTTTCACACAATACGGTTCCCTCTCGCATGTTCATTGGTAGAGCCTTCTCACGTCACCACTTGCACAGACACTTGTTTTCATTCGCTTGCTCCAGAGATACCCGGGACAGGGTATACTTTCTATATTTACCTAGAAGTGATGGTAAAATCAGCTGTTTACGTGTAGTTAACAGATCTGAGGGTTAGTTCCCAGCATGAGTAAAAAATGTATGAGTCACTTCTTAAGTAAAATTATGGCATGTACGAGGGGATGCTGAAAAGTTTGTAGCCCAACATAGAAGGAATGCACTTAGAATGATGGTTGATTGATTGATTGATTTAGTTTATTTTACTTCGCGTTTTGTGCCTCTTGGCTAATTTGCGAAGATGGGGATGAGTGATGAAAATGATGATGAAATTGATGAATGGACATTCACAAACAACCAAGCCCGACCGGGATTCGAACCCGGGACCCTTGGCGTCGCAGCGCGATGTGCTAACCACTCGGCCACAGGGTCGGGCACTTAGAATGATGTAACTTCATAGTTACTCAACATACTCCCCTCGAAGCTCAATGCACTCTCTGGTCCGGTGCTCCAACTTTTGAAAATCACTTAAAAAAATTCTGAAGTTTGCTCCTCGCACCAATGCTCTGTGGCAGTAATAACCTCCTGACAATGCCCCTGCCCATTGAGCAGCAGCAACACAGCAGAAATTGCGAGACCTGGGCTTTGTGTCGTGATCATCCACCCTATGTCCCCGATCTGGCTCCATCGGACTACTTTCTGTTTCCTCAGCTCAAAAAACACCTGAAGGGATGCCATTTTGCCTCAGATCAGGAGGTGATTACTGCCACAGAGCATTGCTGCGAGAAGCAAACTTCAGATTTTTTTTTAAGTGGTTTGCAAAAGTTGGAGCACCGGACCAGAAAGTGCATTGAGCTTGGAGGGGAGTATGTTGAGTAACTATGAAGTTTCATCATTCCAAGTGCATTCCTTCTACATCGGGGTATGAACTTTTCAGCATCCCCTCGTAATATTTGTCATTTTGCAACTCAGTCAGCAGTGTCCTATTTGTAACTGTTACTCAGGTACATATTCTTCACTAATGCCCCAGTTGTAACTCATAAGTAATAAGTCCCTATACAACTTTGACACCCTTTTTCACTAGACATGACATTGGTTATGGTGGGTGGTAAGCTCGAAGGAACTGAAGCAGCCATTTTCATTTCTTCAGATCCGACAATTGCCCCTAGTGAATGGTATATCACTTGGCAACTGAGGCATCCATATTTCACTAGATGTCATAAATATTCTTGGTGAATTGTAAGTCACTTGGTTGCAGCTGAGGTAGCCATTAAACACTTAATGTCTCAGATATCTCTACTGAATGGTAAGACACTCAGCAAATGCAGTATCTGTTATTCATTTCATGCCTCAGTTTACTCGGATGAATGGTAAGTCACTGGATAATGGAGGCATCCATTCTTCACATAATGTCCCAATTTTCCCTAGTAAATGGGAGTCACTTTGGCAAGTGAGACTCCTGTTTTTCACTTGGCATCCCTGTTGTCCTTGGTGAATTGTAAGTCAGTTGGTTAGTGAGGCTTACATTTTTAACTAAATACCCCCATTGTCGTCGTTAAATAGTAAGTGACTTGGAAACTGAGGCATCCATTCTTCACATAATGTCCCACTTGTCCCTAGTGAATGGGAATCACTTTGACAAATGAGACTCATGTTTTTCACTTGATGCCCCTGTTGTCCTTGGTGAATGATAAGTCAATTGGGTAGTGAGGCTTACATTTTTAACTAAGTAGCGCCATTGTCGTCGTTGAATAGCAAGTGACTTGGAAACTGGGGAATCCATTCTTCACATAATGTCCCACTTGTCCCTAGTGAATGGGAATCACTTTGACAAATGAAACTCATGTTTTTTACTTGATGTCCCTGTTGTTCTTGGTGAGTGATTAGTCAATTGGGTAGTGAGGCTTACATTCTTCACTAAATGACCACATTGATCTTGGTGAATAGTAAGTGCCTAGGCAACTGAGGCATCCATTCTTCACATATGTCCCACTTGTCCCTAGTGAATGGAAATCAATTTGACAAATGAGACATCTGTTTTTCACTTGATGCACCTGTTGTCCTTGGTGAATGATAAGTCAATTGGTTAGTGAGGCTTACATTCTTCACTAAACAACTCCATTGACCTTGGTGAATAGTAAGTGCCCTGGCAAATAAGACTCCTGTTTTTCACTTGATGTCCCTGTTGTCCTTGGTGAATGATAAGTCAATTGGGTGGTGAGGCTTACATTTTGTTACTAAATGACCCCATTAACCTTGATGAATAGTAAGTGCCTTGGCAACTGATGCATCCATTCTTCACATAATGTCCCACTTGTCCCTAGTGAATGTGAATCACTTTGACAAATGAAGCTCATGTTTTTCACTTGATGTCCCTGTTGTCCTTGGTGAATGATAAGTCAATTGGGTAGTGAGGCTTACAATTTTAACTAACTAGCGCCATTGTCATCGTTGAATAGCAAGTGACTTGGAAACTGGGGAATCCCTTCTTCACATAATGTCCCACTTGTCCCTAGTGAATGGGAATCACTTTGACAAATGAGACTTCTATTTTTCAATTGATGACCCTGTAGTTCTTGGTGAATGATAAGTCAATTGGGTAGTGAGGCTTACATTCTTCACTAAATGACTGCATTGATCTTGGTGAATAGTAAGTGGCTAGGCAACTGAGGCCTCCATTCTTCACATAATGTCCCACTTGTCCCTAGTGAATGGAAATCACTTTGACAAATGAGATATCTGTTTTTCACTTGATGTCCCTGTTGTCCTTGGTGAATGATAAGTCAATTGGGTGGTGAGGCTTACATTTTGTTACTAAATGACCCCATGAAACTTGATGAATAGTAAGTGCCTTGGCAACCGAGGCATCCATTCTTTACATAATGTCCCACTTGTCCCTAGTGAATGGGAATCACTTTGACAAATGAGACTCATGTTTTTCACTCGATGTTCCTGTTGTCCTTGGTAAATGATAAGTCAATTGGGTAGTGAGGCTTACATTTTTAACTAACTAGCGCCATTGTCATCGTTGAATAGCAAGTGACTTGGAAACTGAGGCATCCCTTCTTCACATAATGTCCCACTTGTCCCTAGTGAATGGGAATCACTTTGACAAATGAGACTTCTATTTTTCAATTGATGACCCTGTAGTTCTTGGTGAATGATAAGTCAATTGGGTAGTGAGGCTTACATTCTTCACTAAATGACTGCATTGATCTTGGTGAATAGTAAGTGGCTAGGCAACTGAGGCCTCCATTCTTCACATAATGTCCCACTTGTCCCTAGCGAATGGAAATCACTTTGACAAATGAGACTTCTGTTTTCACTTGATGCACCTGTTGTCCTTGGTGAATGATAAGTCAATTGGTTAGCGAGGCTTACATTCTACACTAAATGACTCCATTGACCTTGGTGAATAGTATGTGCCCTGGCAAATAAGACTCCTGTTTTTCACTTGATGTCCCTGTTGTCCTTGGTGAATGATAAGTCAATTGGGTAGTGAGGCTTACATTCTTCACTAATTGATCGCATTGATTTTGGTGAATAGTAAGTTATGACAATATAAATAATACATTCTCATAACAACATTTGAAAATGGTTAGGCTAAGTTCAAAGTTCCACATTTGTGCAATATTTATAATAAGTTGGTCATAACAGTTATTTTTGACTGGCAATATGAAAAACAAATATCTTCAATCATATGTGTTCTTTCAGACAAGAAAGATATGATACATTCAAATTTATAATTAAATTTATTGAAATTGAGTACATTTGCATTGGCATCAAGATTTATATACAAAGGTCAACTCTTTAAAATTGTTCAATGTATAATATGATGTCATACTTGGTATTTTGTATCAACATTCAAAAAATGGTAATTATAATCATTAGATAAGTATATTGTAATATACATAGTAAAATAGCTGTAACAGAGCAAAAAATATGTACATTTACAACACAAACATTCAAGTTAAGCACTTATGGACAAAAATATAAAACAAAAACAATTGAAGATTGCACATACTAAAAGATCTGGCTTGAACTAGTTGCTCTGATACTAGTTGTCTGTGACTTTGTGAGGAGCTCAAGATGGAACAAAGATAAGGACAGATATATCAATATGGGATGGTGATATATTTGTATAATAATTGTTGCTTTTAAAGATTAAACTTGGCAACGTTATAATAACTTGGATGTTTAAGTTATATAGAAGCCTTTTATGACTTGAATGAACTTTGATCATGATATAATCTTATAAAGATTCGAAAGTTATGGAATGACACTGATATGTATAAAAGATGCCATGTTGATTTTGAAGCAGTGAATAGGTATCTATTTTCATCTGGCTTAACGAGCATGCTTGTAAATGTTACAGTTCCTCAAATGAGTGCTTGGAGGAAGGTTGCATAGTGTGACACTTATATGTTCTACGTTTGGATGTGGTTTGGTCAGATGATGAATCTTGAAAACTGAAGCTCAGAATTGTGAATACAAAGACTTGCTTTATCCCGGAAGGAGATAACAAAGAGATATTTTCTTCTCAAGTATAGCATTGATATGTTATAAATGCTCTTGTAATTTTGGTTGTTTCTAGTTTTCTTTTATCAATTTAATAATTATAAAGGTATTTATTATTGTTTGAACATAAACATTATTAATTAGTATATGCAAATTTAAATTTCCTTTTCAATATAGCACCATAGCTACTACCTATTGTGCTGATACTGAGTTTGAATTATACTGACTTACATTGTTAAACTTAGATTATGAGGACTCAAATGTTACAATTATTGGATAGGAAAGAATAAGTTATTGAGTTGTGAATATTCCTGTTTCTGATATTAGTTTCAATACCTAACATTATGGAGAAGGAGATCACATTGGCTGACATTGTGATGATGCTCAAATCGCAGCAGGCAGAAATGAAAGAAGGTATCTCTGCAGTGCAAAGTGAAATGAAAGAAGGTATCTCTGCAGTGCAAGGTGAAATGAAAGAAGGTATCTCTGCAGTGCAAGGTGAAATGAAAGAAGGTATCTCTGCAGTGCAAGGTGAAATGAAAGAAGGTATCTGTGCTGTGCAGAGTCAGATGAAAGAAAGTATTGAAGCCAGTAAAGCTCAAAGTAAGGAACTTAGAGAAATTAAGGTAGATATTTCACAGTTCCGTAAGGAATGCTTAGATAGAACAGAAAAGTTAGAAAAGAAAGTTCAATTACTGGATCAAAGGATGAATGATGAGCTAGTTTATCTTGCTGCGGATATGGATAAAAAATTAGACGATACAGTTAGTAATTTATCCAAACAGTTTACTTCTCAACTGGATCAATGTCTTGAGGTTTGTGCTCAGTGTAGTGTATCACTTGGTACATTAAGTAATGATCTAATTAAGTTACGAAGTGAAACCAAGTATGCTAATTCAACTGAACCACAGGTTGATGTCAAATCTATTGGCATACAACATGATGAGGTTGATAAAGAAGTTATGTCTAGCAGTGCAAGGCATATTATTATCACTCGCGTTCCAGAGAATGATGCAATTAGGAGTGATGTTGATAGTGATAAGTCGGTGGATATTAGTACAAGGCACAAGTATTATAGAGATGATGAATTGCATAAGTTGCATGATGTAAATAATAAAGGCAATATCAACTCTTCTTTGGAATTAGGTGTTAAGAATGCACTTCTACAAATAGAAACCAATATCATGAGTGTAGTTAATAATGCATTAACACCATTATCAACTCATGATATAATAGCAGTTAAAAATACAGCTAAAGCACAGAGTGACTTTACACCTCGAATGAGTTCTCACACTGTAAATCAGAGACAACATACAGTTGGGAATAAAGATGAAGTTTGTCATGGTTCACCAAAAAGTAGTCTTGTTAGACATAATATAGGAGTGAATACTGAATCTGAGATGTATAATAGTACAGATTCAGATCATGATAGAGTAAGTATGCTTAGTGGTCCATACCGAAATACAAGATTAGCATCTAAGCGTCGAAAATTGAGGAAGAACAAATCAGTTGCTAATAATAATGTTGATGACAAAATTTCATATGCACAACATGATGCTGGTCATATGAATAATGTTAGTCATTCAGTAGATGTTCCATTGACTAATTGTAATAAGAGTCAAATTAAAGTTCTCATTAAACCACAGGACTTGAGGCATTTCCCTCATTTTGATGGGATATCTTTAGAGTTTGCACCATCGGAATTCTTAGAAAAAGTAGAGGAAAACCTAGATATTTATGACATCAAAGAAAGTCAATTCTTGAAGTACATACCAAAACTTCTAACTGATTGTGCTAGAACTTGGTACTTAGAAGTAAAGAATCAGTTTACCACTTATTCTGAATTTAAAGAGGCTTTTTTGGCACATTATCAGAATGACCGCTGGAAATCAGTAAAGTTGACTCAAACTTTGAATTCTCCTTTTACAAAAGAGAGTAATGTAAGCCTGTTACAATATGCGAATAAGAACTACAAAATTTTGAAGTCTACTCAGCCTCATGCTGAAGAACCTCATTTGATAGCACAATTAGCCTCATTATTACCACACAGGATTAGTGAACACATGGTGATTAATAACGTATGTACATTGCACCAAACGTTGCAAGTAATTGAAAATTTTCAATCTTTAAGAAATCCTGCACGGTTCAATGACATGAACAGAAATAATTATAATCCAAAGTCGACAAGATACTCTTTCTCAAATATTTTGTCACTTTCAATGGAAAGGCATGAGAAAAGATGTACAACAATATGTCACAGATTGTGATATTTGTGTTCGTACAAAACCAAACAGGCACCCCCCTAAACATTTAGCCAAAATACACTTAACTGATGAACCTGGTAAGATTTTATTTATTGATTTACAAGGTCCTTTTACCATGGGTCCTAAACGTGAACGTTTCCTTTTCACTATTTTGGACGCAGCTTCCAGATACTTGATTGCTTATCCTATACCTAACAGCAATGCTGTTTCTGTATTGAAAAAATTATGTGAAATTTATTTTGTGCATCTCGGCATACCGGAAAAAATAATTTCTGATAATGGACCGCAGTTTCGTTCACACATATTTAATACAAAGATGAAGGAGTATGGTATTAAACTTGTGTTTACTCCTCCATATCACCCTTCATCCAATATGGTGGAGCATTATCATGCTGAACTTAATCGTGTCATGAGGGTGTTGTGCATAGACAACCACTCACTATGGCCACAGCATGTTAGCTTGGCTTTGCATTGGCTAAATAATGCTATTTCTTCACATACAGGATTTGCTCCTATAGAGTTGAGACTAAACAAAGAGCCAAGTTTTAATTTGGGTGATGCATTTTGTTCTCAAGGTGACATCATACCATGGAACAAAAAACTAATCATGTCTCAAATTAAGAGCCACACTGCTAGAACAAAAAGGTTAGATAAATTGAACAAAAAGGAAGTGAATAAAATATCAATCTCACCTGGTGATCTTTTTTTTGTCAAATGTAGACAGAGAGACATGGATGATAATCCTATAAGAAAATATTGTTTTCTGTTTGAGGGTCCTTACTTATGTATAAAAAATTTTGGGGATTCTCGTATTTCAATTTTGTTTTGCATGAATGGTGATTTTATTGAAAACGTGGCCATTGAACACGTAAAGTTATGGAGGTGTTCACTTGGTAAGAGGAAATTCTGGTTGCAACATTTGCAGAATATCAATAGCTCACATGCTGATCTGGTGCAGAAATTTCTTGCCCAAAGTAAACAAGAACAAGTTGATGTTTCTTTAGCTGCTATATCTTACATAGATGTAGTAACTGCTTAACACATCAACTTACAAGGGTGGTTGGTTGGGAGTATCTTCTAGACTGTTGGTCTAGGGAGGTATATTTGGCCACAGTACTACTGTTCATCTTGATGGACAAAAATGCAATATAATATTTTGAAGTACAAGTTTGTGATTTATTTTATGTACAGTTCAGTTGCATGATCACTATATTTAAGTTTATTATACTTAAATATAACTCCGCACGTTTATGGGAAACTTGGCATTATTATGCACAACAAAAGCAAATTTTAAAACACTTTAATAGTTCATCTATGTAACAAACTTGAATAGCTGGTGAAAGATGTTACCCAAGATGTTCGTTAAGCAGTGGTAGTGTACCAAGAATGGAAGTGCATTTAAAATGCTTATATACGAGAATTATTTTATTTGCTATTAGGGAATTGTTAAGTCAATAATTCCTGAAGATGAATTGTTTTCTCGTATATTTTATGAAGTTGACATGTAGCAGAGACATCCACTAGATGATCCAAGCTCGTCACTCATAATTCCATGCTACAGTTGCATGAAAGCATTGTGAAGTGTTCACGTAAAGGCAATAGTAAGTCCTATTGTGACACTTAATGTAGAAATATTTATTACATGAATATATATATTTCTTTTTATGATGCACATTTATCTCTGGTGCTTTATCAAATTTAGATTCTTCCAATAGTAATCGTGTAGTGCTGATATTTATGATTTCAAATACACTTATCAAGCTGAGCCACACGATGATGCTGCTGTATATGATGATTGAAGGTTGACTATTTCCACATCTTAGGGGTATAAATTTATGAAGGAAAAATACATATTAAGACCAGTTACACTAGTTTTTTTTTTTCAGGGAATGTAATGTTCCATTTATGTTATAATATAAATGTACTTAATTACATAAGTGATTACTCTGAGCCACGTGTCTTATATTGATAATGATCGTAAATATCAAGTATCTTTTGAGATAACCATTCTTACCATGTTTTGGATTAAAGCTATGTTAGATATATTTTTGATGACTTCTGAAATCACACACGACTACGTTAAAAAGATTTGTCAATTAAGCCTCAGAGATATGTTATTTTATCAATGCACTTGCTAGGAATTGATAAAATATTTATACAGACTAGGATGGAATTTTGTTGGTATGAGGTATAGTTTAGTTGTTTTATTCTAAATGAATAACAACGTTAATTTGTGATTTATTTTGACAGCATATTAAAGGACTTTGACATGATCATATGATATCTTTGCACTTGAAGATATTATAGTAATGAGCTTTCACAAGGTATTGTCAGTGTGATGTCATTCTCTATAAGTGTGATCTATATTAAGAGTAGACACAGATTGATTAATTATTTGACAATTTCAGATAGTATTTTCTCAATTGCAAACTCAAAGCTATTCTGATAATCGAAAATTGATTCATGGTTGTAAATTCTTTTTAAATATACACATGTATATGTTTGACAGTGTTATACATCTGAGATTATATGTCCAATATATATGTTCATACTTCACAAATGTATAATGTAATATTTTCTTCATCATTGCAAAACATGATAATGATTTCTTAACTGATAACATGTTGTTTATTTTGTTGGTTTGAAGAACAAAAAATACTGCTTTGTTTCACAACCATACCCATGGGGGTTGGTTGGTTGAGTTCTTCGCTTAGACTGTTGCTTAAGGGTGTTACAGTGAGTCACAGTACTTTATGCACAATTTTTCTTTAGTCAGATGTCAATGTATAAATTTTCTCATTTTTCGTGCTTCTTTCCTTGAGTCTGAAACATTAGTTCAGGTATAAAGTATTCATCTGTAGAGTTTGCCTTAAGTTGATCTTCATAATCCAACATTGGTCCTCATTCATATATCTTGATCCTTAGTTGTGATTAGCTGTGGAAAAATTCAATATAACAAATATTCTTTGTTATGTGTATTTTGGAGTGCAAAAAATGTATAATATAATGTGATAGCATGTGCATAATAGATTTTAATGCTAAGATTTAGCTGTGGCTTAAAAACATTTTATAGAGCTCTGAGATTCCAAGAGTTGAATTGTAGGCTCAAATAGAAATAAACTTGACAAGAAGCAAAGACGTTTTGATCTAAGCTTAAGTCAAGTAGTAGGTTCCTTTAAAATGCTAGAATGCATTATGGCTCCAAAATGTGTTCACAAAGGGCAGAATAGAAAATTCGTGCCGTGACACTGTGAGTTCAGGAACAACAGTTATTTGAGATTTTTAATTTTTGTGCGCACATCATAATTTATACATTTCTTGCATGAATTGATTTGTGATGTAAGAAATCTTAGTTTCGACACTCTGTAAATCTGAGGATGTTTGCTTTTGATGCAGGGACTTAGATTTTTGTCTTGTTAGCTGATGTTACTAGATAAATGGATGAATTCCCAATGGGAAATTTAGTTGGATCATAGGTAACTTACTCTACATATAGAAAATTATAATTAATATATTTTTGGCTAAATAAAGATTAATATAGAAATTATGCTCTCAGATTAAGAATGAAGTTCTTAATGGTACTTCATTGGTTGATAATAAATAAAAATGTTATGTAGCTACATTGTTTTATGTAAAAATGGTTCATATGGAACTTCACTAGATAATAATTGTGGGTATGTAGAACTTGATTTTTTTAAATTTTGTTTTGCAACATTATTATGTACTAAAAACTCATTATGTGTAGTTGCACTGTATTGGTTCATGATGAACAAGTTCTGGTTGTATTGTTGGAAAACAAATATTCAGTTATACTCAGATGATTATAATGGTAAACATGAAAACAGTTTGTAAATATAGAGGCATTATATTAATTGTTATATGTTAAAATTCTCAGTAGTGCTCAGATCTGTTGTTGTGGGTTCGTCCCTTGTTGAGCGCCAGTATGACAATATAAATAATACATTCTCATAACAACATTTGAAAATGGTTAGGCTAAGTTCAAAGTTCCACATTTGTGCAATATTTATAATAAGTTGGTCATAACAGTTATTTTTGACTGGCAATATGAAAAACAAATATCTTCAATCATATGTGTTCTTTCAGACAAGAAAGATATGATACATTCAAATTTATAATTAAATTTATTGAAATTGAGTACATTTGCATTGGCATCAAGATTTATATACAAAGGTCAACTCTTTAAAATTGTTCAATGTATAATATGATGTCATACTTGGTATTTTGTATCAACATTCAAAAAATGGTAATTATAATCATTAGATAAGTATATTGTAATATACATAGTAAAATAGCTGTAACAGAGCAAAAAATATGTACATTTACAACACAAACATTCAAGTTAAGCACTTATGGACAAAAATATAAAACAAAAACAATTGAAGATTGCACATACTAAAAGATCTGGCTTGAACTAGTTGCTCTGATACTAGTTGTCTGTGACTTTGTGAGGAGCTCAAGATGGAACAAAGATAAGGACAGATATATCAATATGGGATGGTGATATATTTGTATAATAATTGTTGCTTTTAAAGATTAAACTTGGCAACGTTATAATAACTTGGATGTTTAAGTTATATAGAAGCCTTTTATGACTTGAATGAACTTTGATCATGATATAATCTTATAAAGATTCGAAAGTTATGGAATGACACTGATATGTATAAAAGATGCCATGTTGATTTTGAAGCAGTGAATAGGTATCTATTTTCATCTGGCTTAACGAGCATGCTTGTAAATGTTACAGTTCCTCAAATGAGTGCTTGGAGGAAGGTTGCATAGTGTGACACTTATATGTTCTACGTTTGGATGTGGTTTGGTCAGATGATGAATCTTGAAAACTGAAGCTCAGAATTGTGAATACAAAGACTTGCTTTATCCCGGAAGGAGATAACAAAGAGATATTTTCTTCTCAAGTATAGCATTGATATGTTATAAATGCTCTTGTAATTTTGTTGTTTCTAGTTTTCTTTTATCAATTTAATAATTATAAAGGTATTTATTATTGTTTGAACATAAACATTATTAATTAGTATATGCAAATTTAAATTTCCTTTTCAATATAGCACCATAGCTACTACCTATTGTGCTGATACTGAGTTTGAATTATACTGACTTACATTGTTAAAAAGTGTCTAGGCAACGGAGGCATTCATTCTTCACATAATGTCCCACTTGTCCCTAGTGAATGGGAATCACTTCGACAAATGAGACTCCTGTTTTTCACTTGATGTCCCTGTTGTCCTTGGTGAATGATAAGTCGTTTGGTTATTTAGGCTTACATTCTCCACTAAA
This sequence comes from Lepisma saccharinum, assembly GCF_977018435.1. Taxonomy (NCBI): domain Eukaryota; kingdom Metazoa; phylum Arthropoda; class Insecta; order Zygentoma; family Lepismatidae; genus Lepisma; species Lepisma saccharinum. The sequence continues at coordinate 118,557,666 of NC_139229.1, forward strand.
TGACGCCATTGATCTTGGTGAATAGTAAGTGCCTTGGCAACTGAGGCATCCATTCTTCACATAATGTCCCACTTGTCCCTAGTGAATGGGAATCACTTCGACAAATGAGACTCCTGTTTTTCACTTGATGTCCCTGTTGTCCTTGGTGAATGATAAGTCGCTTGGTTAGTATGGCTTACATTCTCCACTAAATGACGCCATTGATCTTGGTGAATAATAAATGCCTTGGCAACTGAGGCATCCATTCTTCACATAATGTCCCACTTGTCCCTAGTGAATGGGAATCTCTTTGACAAATGAGACTCCTGTTTTTAACTTGATGTCCCTGTTGTCCTTGGTGAATGGTAAGTCAATTGGTTAGTGAGGCTTACATTCTTCACTAAATGACCCCACTGACCTTGGTGAATAGTAAGTGCCTTGGCAACTGAGGCATCCATTCTTCACATAATGTCCCACTTGTCCCTAGTGAATGGGAATCACTTCGACAAATGAGACTCCTGTTTTTCACTTGATGCCCCTGTTGTCCTTGGTGAATGATAAGTCAATTGGGTAGTGAGGCTTACATTTTTAACTAAGTAGCGCCATTGTCATAGTTGAATAGCAAGTGACTTGGAAACTGGGGAATCCATCCTTCACATAATGTCCCACTTGTCCCTAGTGAATGGGAATCATTTTGACAAATGAAACTCATGTTTTTCACTTGATGTCCCTGTTGTCCTTGGTGAATGATAAGTCAATTGGTTAGTGAGGCTTACATTCTTCACCAAATGACCTCATTGACCTTAGTGAATAGTAAGTGCCTTGGCAGCTGAGACTCCTGTTTTTCACTTGATGTCCCTGTTGTATCTTGATGTCCCTGTTCTTGCTTCTAGCCATCTTTACCCCCCAGAGTTTCCTCCAGGTACCCAATTTATATGATGCGGGTGGGCACCGGACCCGCTTGAACAGGTGGAAAAAATCCCAGTTCTCTCCTGCCGGGGATCGAACCCGGGTCTCTCGCATGGTAGTCAGACACCTTAACGACTGAGCTACCGCAGCTTGTGGTAGGGGTTTTTGATTGAATAAAAATATATATTTCCTTAATTTCCAACTGTACCTAGTAGTGGACACTTAAATAAATAAATGTAAATGAAAAGGTCAATTGGGTATTGAGGCTTACATTTTTCACTAAATGACCCCATTGTCATTGTTGAATAGTAAGTGACTTCGAAACTGAGACATCCATTCTTCACATAATGTCCCACTTGTCCCTAGTGAATGGGAATCACTTTGACAAATGAGACTCCTGATTTTCACTTGATGTCCCTGTTGTCCTTGGTGAATGATAAGTCAATTGGTTAGTGAGGCTTACATTCTTCACTAAATGATTCCATTGACCTTGATGAATAGTAGGTGCTCAGGCAAATGAGACTCCTGTTTTTCACTTGATGTCCCTGTTGTCCTTGGTGAATGATAAGTCAATTGGTTAGTGAGGCTTACATTCTTCACTAAATGACCTCATTGACCTTGGTGAATAGTGAGTGCCTTGGCAACTGAGGCCTCCATTCTTCACATAATGTCCCACTTGTCCCTAGTGAATGAGAATCACTTTGACAAATGAGACTCCTGTTTTTCATTTGATGTCCCTGTTGTTCTTGGTGAATGATAAGTCAATTGGTTAGTGAGGCTTACATTCTTCACTAAATGACCCCATTGACCTTGGTGAATATTAAGTGCTCTGGCAAATTAGACTCCTGTTTTTCACTTGATATCCATGTTGTCCTTGGTGAATGATAAGTCAATTGGGTAGTGAGGCTTACATTCTTCACTAAATGATCCCTTTGTCGTTGTTGAGTAGTAATTGCCTTGGCAACTTCACATAATGTTCCACTTGTCCCTATTGAATGCGAATCACTTTGACAACTGAAACATCTTTTATTCACTCCATGTCCCTGTTGTCCTCATTAGGCAAATGAGGCATGCATTCTTCACTATATGACCCCATTGTCCTTGCCTTGGTAGTCCCAATTAGCCTTACTGTGCATAAAGTGGACTTAAGACAACAAATCAACCATCCTTGCATTGGTGAGTGGTAAGTCACTGTAGCAACTGAGGCATTTATTTTTCAGGTAATGTCCCAGTTGTTCCTGGAGAATGTGAGTGACTTTAACAACTAAGACACTCATTAATCACTTAATGTCTCTGTTCTGTCTGGTGAATTGTAAGTCCTTTGACAAGTGAAGTATCCATTCTTCATTTTTTGTCCCAGGTGTCCCTGGTAAATAGTAAGTCACTTTGGCAACTGAAGCATTATTCATTTAAGGCCCTATTTATTCTTGCTGAATGGGAGTTTACTTAGTAACCGGGTCAGCCATTTTCTCTTAATGGCAAAATGGTTTCTGATGAATGGTTTGTTGCTTTGCAATAGGCATCTATCCTTCATTAACCTTTATTCGTATTTTGGTCGATATATCAACCATCGAATATAAGGTGCTACTCGTATTTTTGTTGATATTTCGACCATGCAGCTGATTCCAAAATTCCTGTTTATTTAATATCTTGATACTTTTCTGTTCGGTCAGAAACACTTACAGTATGTTAAACGAAGCTTTGGTACGTCATATGGATGCACCCCCTCCCCCCGAGTCCAAAGTTATGTATGGATGTTGGCGCAAATTTTAAATTTGTACACTTATTTGACAAAAAATGGTATAACTGGTAGACTATTTGACCAATCTACTTCGAGTAACTTTTGTTTTGCAGCTAAAACATCAGGGCATGCAACCGTGCAGAAATCAAAGCTCCAAAGCCAATATGAGGGGTTGGGTGGGCCGCGGTCCCCAACTTTCAATGAAAAAAATCATAAAAATGGGGAGTTTGCCCCCTTTCCCCCACTCTTTTGGGAATGGGTCGCAAACTATAGCCTTATTTTCAAAGAATTGTCCTTTTTCAACTGAATAAAAGTCATTTCATGTTCCTGGGTGCATTACATTATCGAATATGTGAAACAAACTCCCCATTTTTATGATTTTTTCATTGAAAGTTGGGGGCCGTGGCCCACCCAACCTCTCTTATTGGCTTTGGCATTTTGATTTCTGCACGGTTGCATGCCTTGATGTTTTAGCTGCAAAACAAGTTACTCGAAGTAGATTGGTCTATGAGTTATAACATTTTTTTGTCAAATAAGTGTACAAATTTCAAATTTGCGCCAAAAGGCCTCGGCGAAACCTAAAAAATGCCATAACTCGTAGACTATTTGACCAATATACTTCCGGTAACTTTTGTTTTGCATCTAGAACATCAGGGCATGCAACAGTGCAGAAATCAAATTGCCAAAGCCAATAGGAGGGGTTGGGTGGGCCGCGGCCTTAAATTTCAATGAAAAAATCATAAAAAATGGGGAGTTTGCTCCCCCTTCCCCTGCTATTTTGGCAAGGGGACGCAAACTTTAACCTTATTTTCAAAGAATGGTCCTTTCTCAACTGAATGAAAGTCATTGCATGTTCCTGGGTGCATTACATTATCGAATATGTGAAACAAACTCCCCATTTTTATGATTTTTTTCATTGAAAATTGGGGGCTGCGGCCCACCCAAACCCTCTTATTGGGTTTGGCATTTGATTTTTGCATGGTCGCATGCCCTGATGTTTTAACTGCAAGACAAAAGTTACCTGAAGTAGATTGGTCAAATAGACTGCGAGTTATAACATTTTTTGTCAAATAAGTGTACAAATTTAAAATTCACACCAAAGGCCTCGGCGAAACCTGGGTTACTTTCTGAGGACCCCCTCGGCAGAGTAAAGGTTAAATGCCACAGTTCTCATGATAAGTTGTAAACCATTGTTTACCATCTATCATGTTATGCATCTTTCATTGGATATCTGGGTTGTCAACAGCAGATCGCAATCTGATCTTTTAGGCTTTCTGCCCTTATTTGTATTGAATAATGCTTATGAGAGAACATTTTGAAGTAGCACTTTCAAGTCCTTTTAAACATGAGTTTGTTTGTTTCCATTAATGTGAGGATGTGAACTAGACGTATGTGACATGTCACTAGAGTTTGAGAGCACTTAATTTATTATTTAGCCAACAATAATTTCCAGCACGAAGTTTATCATGTCTTGAATTACTCTTATTTTAGCAAATATATTAATGTTTAGATAGGCATAGTAGTGAATTAAAATCCATAACAGTTAGCATGTGTTACTTTATGATGTGCATTTGCTCCTCTTGTCTTCTGCAGAGGACTGTTTTACGGGCACCTAACCAACTGGAATTACAAAGATTGGTTCCACACACTCTTGTTCATTGAGGAGTATGATGAGGTTGTCAAACTGGAGAGCTACAATATGAAGAATGTCCATTTCCATCACTTGGAGGGCTTGCCACTGTTTGAATTAGAGGTAGTGTAATTAGCTCTACCATTCTTTTCCTTTTGGTATGTATGTATGTATATTAGTGTGTGTGTGTGTGTGTGAGAGAGAGAGAGAGAGAGAGAGAGAGAGAGAATTTGTTCAGAAATCCACCTTGACTGTTTTACAGTTTCCAACTTGGATTGCTCTTGACACCCCTAAGACCCCTTAGTGATAATTATACCACTTTTTCAAATACCTGTGCAGATATCTTATCCTTGGACATTCCTATAGCTAACTTTGCTCTGAATTTGACTTAACACATTGTCTTTGCAACACAAGTGATGCACATTTAATGTAAGAAGAAAGAGATACATACGAGAATTGTAATCAGAAAATGTCTGACGTATCGATTCTTCACGTAATGACCCAGGTGTCCCTGGTAAATAGTAAGTCACTTTGGCAATTAAGGCAGTATTCACTTAATGTCCCCATTATCCTTGGTGAATGGTAAGTCACTTAGCAACTGAGTGGTCCATTTTCACTTAATATCACAGTTGTTCCTGATGAATGGTATGATGCTTTACTGTGTATAAAGTGTACTTTGCAGGAGTTGATTGTAGTTGTTCATGTTATTATAATTATAGGTTCCTGGATTGGCAGAGAAGAGACCTTCTATTCTGAGAAATGACTTCATATATACCAGAATGAGATATGGGGAAGAGCCTACTGATGTTGAAGGAGTAGAATATGAGGGTACTGTACATGATGTTAGGGATGACACTGTGAGAATAGGCTTTTCTTTTGAGTAAGTGCTTCGCATTTTCAGTAACTGTGAGTCTATGTATTTTTACCAATGACCTTCTGATATTTGTGAAAAAACAATACAGATGATGGGATTATGGAGTACAGATGGGTTAGGTGGCACAACAGCCGCAGGCTGAGCCTTGCCCTTTAATAAAAAGGAATAATTCATTCGAATTGAGTGAAAAGGTGTGAAGTTTGATCTGAATCTGTGCCGATGTGTCAGCATCAGATTACATTGATGGTATTCATTTGAATTTCATCATTATTAAGGACCGATTGCATTCAAGAATCTTTATATTCTGTGAGCTATGTAATATGCAAGAATTTTGATTGATTCTACAGCAAAATCATGAGGCAGAATATGGACTTCCTTAACAGTAAATCACTAAATTCTGTAGCTTTGTGTTACATATTTGCTGTATATAAATACCATCATTATCTGTCATTCTATGCTGATTCCCTTGTGGAATCAGAAAAAAACATCCTTGGTTATAATACATGAGGGAAAGTTGTGTCATTAAATGTTTACTCTAGTACAACCACTGTGCATGTGCACATCACAAAGTATTAAGAGATGCTTAAAAACGAGATATATATATATACATGATTGAAAAAGCAAATGATGCAGTTTGCTGTAGATATGTCAGGATGATAAACTTCTGAAAATTAGAAATAGTTTGCACGTTCCTATAAACGTTGTTTAATTTCACTTACCTCATAGGTTTATGAGAAGTTTCAATGTTGTGGGTTATCAAAATTCCAGATATGAATTAAAACTATTTCACTAAAAAATTCATGAACACTGAATGGCTGGTACGAGTTTTACTCAATTTTCACCATAGAGATATTTTATTGTTGTGCTGGTATTGCAATATCCAACTATTAGCAATACATTGTTGTTTCATTTATATTGTTATGATATATCTATATTCTTTGTATTCTTCAATGGAAAGATTGAAGAATGTCTAAAATTCTTTTTGCTAAGGATCTAGATGTCAGAGAGTAATAATAATTATTATTATATAATGAATGTATGGAAATGTAATAATGTGAAATAAAAGAAAAAATAATGTGTAAGTGGCATATACTTCTGACCACTTATCCTGTTCACAAGGAAAGGAATATATTTTTACGGATGCTAGTGCAGAGGTTGTCAGCACCTTACTTGGCATTTTGTTTTCATTTTTGAAGTTCTCATTGGCAAAATTAAAGAGCATGAACGTGGACATAGACAATTTGCTTGGTAATACTTATGCTTCCCACTGTACCAACAGGTATTCGACCAAATGCAGCATGGTACAGCACATGTACCAAGACTCATTTTTAACTTCTGAAACACACTTGCTCAGATAATGTTCAGAGATACATGTTCTTATTGCTGCATGAAGTGTGTCATTAGTAAGTGTTAATTGTCAGTCTCTGTGTGGGAAGGGCACGGTAGATTTTCTTGATTTTTATCAACATCAATACTGTATTTCTATTTCTTGCCAAAACATGACATTGCAGGCAAAGGACAATCTTTTCCAGCCTGCAAATGTATGCAGCGGGTTTTTTTTCTTCCTTAAAGTAGGCAAGTGATAATGGAACAGGAGATGGGAAGGGGATAAGGAGTTCATGTTGGGATTACCAAACTTGCAATCAAAAATGAAGCCAGCCGTGAACCTGTGATCTCTTGCCTCACATTCAAAATCATTCTTTCCCACAGTTCCTTTTGGGAACAGGCTCATAATTTATTTGTAGGAGAGTGGAGTGGCTCATATACAACACCATATGCATGCACCATTTTCAACCTTCCCATCCCAGCATGGACTCTGGTACCATCCCGATGTCATAGTAGTAAAGTTGTTACCTTGTAATCAAGGGGTTATGGGTTCAATACCCGGTGGAGGCGCATAGTGGTTCAAAGTCCCATATTATACTGTAGACCCTGACCCGATTGGCCTATCTGTGCATAAAGTGGACTTGAAACAAAAATACTCAAAACTCGTACCCCAGCATAACCTCTGTGGACCTCTGTGGAGTAGCCAAATTTCATTTACAAAAATACTTTCTTAAAAAATATGTTCTGTTCTTCCAGCTGATGGAACAAATTTGTTCTAGACTAGCATGTGCTTGTAGCCTTGTCTGTACTGAACAAAACCAGGTATGGCTCGTAATGCTACCGTTCGTAGTTTGCGAGATATTAGATTTTTATTATAGAAAGTATGGAATTCAATTTTTCTGCTGGAAACAGCTCTATTTGAAGTAAGTACCAGGAAAACAGCTCCCATATTGCAAGGGTTAAAGAACAACTAATTTATATCTGACATGGAACTCCTCCTGCATTCACATTTCTTCTGTTGTGTAGAATTCACGTAGCGAACATTTAGTTAAGACTTAGAATCTGTAGCATTTGAGCAGATGGTGGTATTAAATGTACCTGTACTTTTCTTTTCATTTCAGATTTATTGAGCAGTTTTATCCGAACCTGACTTTCGATGTCCGATTCACAATCTCACGATACCCAATTGTGACAATGCACAGAGCTATTGATAATCTCATAAACAAGGAAATGTTTGACCTTGTTTTTCCAGAACATTGTGATGATTATGATACATTCCCACCTCTTTTGGCTGATGCAGATTCCATAAAGTAAGACTTCTGAGATTTTAGTTTTTCATTCTAGAAAGAAATATTGAGCTCCTGCATAACCTTGTAGCCAGTGCTCTTGCTTTTGGTGTGAGAAGTCCTGGTTCAATCCTCAGTAGGAGCTCCAAGAATGCCAGTGTTGACCCAGCATCATGTGGACAATTCAGGAGCTACTTGAAAAGAAAAAGTAGCAGGCTCTGGTCGCGAAAGCCAGAAAAGAGTGGCAATAGTTCTTGATGAGCTGACCATGTGTCACCCGATAGTCGCTTGGCAGGCCATGGCACTTGACATGTTGTACTATGGAGCTTAGTTTAGTTTAATTACAAGAAAATATAATTTTAAAATAATTAAAGAAAACTTTATTGAGAATTGTTTCAGGTTTTACCTTAGGGCTGAGCCATATCAATAGTTCAACATTTTAACAATCTAAATTTGATTAATAAAGTTATAATATATGTAATTAATGTATTATATTACAACTATGATATTTTTGGAAGGAACTCAACTTTTTCTTTGTATAATCTGTCCTGCAAACTGCATTCTTGCAGGCTAATGTGGTCTAACATCTGGACTCATAGTCAGGATGATCCTTTGTTAAGTGGTGTGGCATCCTCTGTTAAGTGCTCGTGTACATAGCCTCAGGTACGCTAATTGCTTCAATATTGATCTGGAGTTTATTTCCACAAATGGGGGGGGGGGGGAATTAAAATGCACTTTTAATTTGCTGGAAGTGTTCATGTGCAAATGTGGGAGAGAGAATAATGGCTCCATTTACAAATTGAAAGCAGTCGATAGGGAGCAAGAGCAGAACCTTTACTTCCTTTATGAAATGATGAAGAAATTATAGTGAAAAGGTTTTTTTTATTCATTTACGAACAATTGGTTACCTGTTTTTGTCATTTCGCACATGAAAACAGCATGGAATACATAAAATTAAATTATATATTTTTTTTTATTTGTATTTTTTCTCATATGCTTTTTCTAAGTTTTAGTTTTGCTGTGACAATGAATATGAATGATGAATAGAAATTAATGAAGGGGCAAACACAAAGGACAAGATCATGACTTCATTTGGTGTTGATATCATTTGATGAGCACAACTCAATGTGTTCAACCACCAACACAGAACTTCATAAAACATGCAAGCATCACGTTGCATTCATAAAATATCAGTTTTTCTTGTATGTACGCATTGCTTGCATGATAGAATTATTTTCCTGTAGAATTATTTTCCTGTATTTTCCTTTCATGAAAGGAGCGTGTGTTCTCCTGAAACGTCACAAAGAAAAAACTGTTTTCTTATGCTTGTAATAACCGTAAACTACAGGAAAATAATCATAAAATATCAACTGATTTGAAACTACTTTAAGTGTACTTGCACTTAGGTCCTGGTTTTGTCAACTTGAACATCGTTTTACATGTTTCTCTAAAATTGTTCAGCTTTGTCAACTACAGAATTTATGTGAGATGGAGGTAAAACTTGATTTTCTTCTCATCAGGTTTTTTGATGCAAGAGTTGAGAGTAACCCTGAACAGAGGCAAGCGGTCATTAACATTGTGTTGGGGTCATCTCGTCCAGTTCCATACTTGATTTTTGGACCTCCAGGAACCGGGAAGACACTTACAGTTGTTGAAACTATACTGCAGGTAAAGTGCTGAAGATTTACAGATGTATTCTGCCTTTGAACATGTGTACTGGAGAGGAACCGATATGAGATTTGTTTCTGATACTGATGAAGTACTGATGTAATATTTACCAGTATCTAATATTTTACTGATCCGATATAAAATTGCAAATGTTTCATGAAGAACTTTCTTAATTTATTATGTAACCAAGTAATTGCAATAGGTCTTAACTTAGAAACTGCATTCTTAGAAATATACTTTGTTTATATACTTTATGAGACCAAGATTTACATAGTATTTCTTTATATTCCTTAAATATTTAACAAAATGGCAGAATTTGCACTAAGTTATAGACTTCTTATAGAAATATTGAATCTGTAATTTATTGGGAATTCTACCTACTAATACACCTATTTGTATATTGGCCAATACAGATATGTACCAATTAATGTTTCGTTCCCTAATATTCACTTAAAGCAAATTACCATAAACCAGATTTTACAGACAAAAATTTTAGTCTCCCAATTTTAGTTATGAAAAATGTACGCCTTGTGCAAACATAGGGAAACATATAAGAATATATAAAAATATATAGGGTAGGAGACAGTAAACACTTTCCGCAAACAGAAATAGTACTTTGATATTTCGTGGCCTTGCTGCATGTTCACAGTAGAAGCGAAGAATCTGTTTGTGGTTAGTGTTTACTGTCTACTACCTTACATGTTTTAGTTTATCTGCCCTTCTGGCTCTTTTCCTCAATCTATTCCTGTTTCTAAAAATATACATATACTCTATATGTGATCAACACACCTTGAAACGTGTTTATCATAGAGGGCGACACAGTACTGCAATCTACAGCATGGAACACGTGGTCAGCGATCTCAGTAGTCTGCAGACAGGGTGAGGCAGCAGTATGGGATGGTGTGAGGAATTCACGGACTTTCAACATAGTCAGGTGGTTGGATACCACTTGTGTAAGAAGTCTGTGCGCGAGATTTCCACCCTCCTAAACATCCCTAGGTCCACTGTTTCCAATGTTATAGTGAAGTAGAAACATGAAGGGACGTGTACAACCCAAAATCGTGCAGGCCGAACTCCCATGTTGACCTCCAGAGACCGTCGAGTGTTGAAAAGAGTCATACAGCGTAATCGTCAATCATCCATCGCCACCATCACACAGGAATTCCAAGCTGCATCAGGATCGACTCCAAGCACCATGACTGTTCGACGCGAGGTGCGGCAACTTGGTTTCAGCCTCGCGTGATGCAAGGAGCATCAAAACTGGACTATAGAACAGTGAAAAACAGTTGTGTGTAGTGATGAATCACGGTACACAATGTGGCGATCCAAATGGTAGGGTGTGGGTGTGACGAATGCCTGGTGAACGACATCTACCAGCCTGCATAGTGCTGACAGTGAAATTTGGGGGTTGCGGGGTTACAGTGTGGTCATGTTTCTCCTGGAGGGTGCTTGGCCCCCTTGTTGCTTTATGTGGCAATGTCACGGCACAAGCTTACGTTGACATTTTAACCACTTTCACGCTGCCTACCGTCGAAGACCAGTTCGGGGATGACCATTGTGTCTTTCAACACTACCAATCATCCGTCCATACTGCAAGGCTTGTGGGAGAGTGGTTTGACGACAACAATGTCCCACTAATGGACTGGCCTGCACAGAGTTCTGATTTGAATCCCATAGAACATCTTTGGGATGTTTTGGAACACCGCATTCGTGCTAGACCACACCGACCCACATCGATACCTCTTCTCATTTTGGGGCTCCGCGAGGAATGGGCTACCATTCCCCAGGAAACCTTCCGCCACCTGATTGAAAGTATGCCTGCAAGAGTGAAGGCTGTCATCAAGGCTAAGGGTGGGGCAACACCGTATTGACTGCCAGTGTTCCAGATGGAGGGTGGCCCAAACTTGTACTTCATTTTCAGATGGTTGTCCGGATACTTCTCCTCACATATATCTCTTAATTTTGAATATACTTATATAATATGAAAGTTAATCAATAAATGTACACAAACACACGTAATTTAACATAACCTTTCCAATACAGTTTAGTTTCTCATGTGTGAAATGTAATGAATGTAGTTAAAATATTCTAAATAATATTTTAAGTACATAATTCGAGTAGTAGTATTTAATCAATTTTCCTCAGTATTTTTTCTGGTATTTTTATTCTAGGTGAAGGTGCTGTTTTCTAATTCCTTTATCCTAATATGTGCTCCATCAAATGCTGCCTGTGATCTGATCACCCAAATGCTTGGTCCAAAGGTGCCGACAAAGGACATTCTTAGATTACATTCTGGAACTCGGGATTGGTAAGTTGAATTCCCTACCTCATACACGGCACTCAATCATCACATACAATCTAGAGAGTGCTCATAATATGATATTTATAATTTTAGTAAATTTGTAACAGTCTCCAAATTTCAAAGCATATTTTTATTCTCTGATTTTTCTTTGTACCTCATGCAACTGCTCATAATGTATGTGGATAAACAGCTGGAAGTTGCATTAACAGTGTCAAACAGAAGCTACAGCATGCCTAGGACAGTGAAATGACAGAGTATGTTACATGTGCAAGTTATAAAAAGTACAATTGTTCCTCGTAAAATTAGAGATATCTATAGTTTGTGCCTACACACATTTGTATTTGTATATATGCTTTTCTGCCACTTGTTGCTAATCGAGAGAATGAGGATGAATGATAATATGATGAAATTGATGAATGTACACTCGCAAAGAACACCCATGTCCACACTGAGATTTGAACCTGAGAAGATGGGTGGCAAGACCACTTAACAGACTAGGCCTCCAATCCAGGTGTTCATACACAAAGATACACTTTGTGAAAAATGCATACAGCTTTCATTTATGTGTAATGAGAGTTTATTGTAATTTTTGTAAACATTAATTGTTACACAAATCCACAGGGTAATTTGCAAACTCACTCCAGATTAGAAAAAATATTTTCAAGCGTGATAATAAGCTTATTTCAGTGGTATTGTGGACTTGTTTGCATGGAGTTGCTTGTACTTCCTTACATACGTGTTGTAAAGTCTGTCCCCGTGCGTACAATTGTACACATTAACTTTTCTACCGTGCAAAATAATGTTTACAGAGTATATGCTCCATCTGGTACCATTGTCTACTTTTGTAGACATTATTCTTTTCAAATAAGTGCTACCCAATGCCATCTGTTAGAAATCGCAAGAGCAGCATAGACACACACCTGCCAACAAGTGCAGCTCAGTGCATCTTATATTTATAGATTTTAATTTTAATTCACTACATGTACTGGTTCATTTCCATGTTGTGTGTGTAATGATGTCTGAGGATATTGTTAGAATAACTGTACGTTTCTATAATTGATAGTAGAGACAGAATTTTGAGATATGCTGTCTACAATTGCACACATTTATACCGAACTGATGAATGCAGCATACTTAGCACTGTACTGCATTGCAGGTCTCATGTATAAGTACTTGCCCCAAGTAACATTGTTGTTATAGTTCAATTAGATTTGCAGTAAGAAAAATATGTGCGGTATATGAAAAAATATTTGTAATTATTCATTGAAAACCTACATCTTAATTACTGTAATTACATTTTTTGCACTATTTTGCAATTGTAGATTTCAATCTCTAATTAGAATAATAATAGTGTAGCTTATGCAGGTTAGAATTGTGAAAACGATAGTGTAATTATTATATATTATATTTTAGAATTTAGTGTGAAATTTAGAGCCCAGAGAGAGCTTATAGGTGACAATATAATTTAAAACAGACTTGACAAATGATGGTATTTTTTTTAAAAAAATACTATATATTACATATTACATTATAAAAACAACAATTGTATGAAAAATTAAAGTCTGTATTATCTTAACCCTTCGGTAATTTTGTGTACAATTCTACACATCATCCCATTGCCATGGTAAAATGAAAATATTCAAGTAACATGATATTTCATATTCATATGTTGCATATACACCATTTATACATAGAAATAATTTTTTTCAATGATAAATCTTATTTCGGGACCGAAAGGGTTAACAACATTTTTTTTCTATAATAAGAAGTCACTCAAAGACTGTTGCAACTTTTATTTTTTTAAAAAAAAATGATCTGTGAAACTTTTAATTATGCTTGGATGTTTGTCTTGAAATTAGATTACTGGTGGGGCATTCCATGTGAAATCAACAAGTGAAGAGGCACTTTTCTCACATTTTTTTGATTCATTTGAAATTTGGCATACTGAAAGGGCCACTTGAGGCAGGAAAATATGCGACTTTGCACATCCATATCTATTGTATTTCCGAAATTACAGGGTTCCAAACTGCAATTTTGACCATTTTATCCAACATCTTGTTAACTTTAAATTACAATAGAAGTGATTAGGATGGCATTGAAGAGCTCTTTTGCACGAGATATAGCATGCCTCTAAAAGAGAAAAAAAAAAGGAATTGAACATAGTGTAAAGAGAACTTTGGTAGCCATTTTCTCAAAAATGGGTCTTTTGTTTCTTTTTTAATTTTTAAAAAAATAACATGTCATGTATGTCATACATACACTATTACTCAATAAGTACATGAAATTTAAAATGGGACGCCAATGGGATCCAAAGTTATGTTAGATTTAGTTTAGGTTAGTCTAGGGTATGGTAGGTTAGGTAATGGATGATAACAGATCTTGATAGACAAATTCTTAAGTAAAAGTCTAACAGAAATCAAATACAATATTGTTTGAATTAACGCAGGTAACCAATATATCCATGCACTATCAAACCATCCATCCAAGCAAAAGGCAAACATATGGCTAAACTTCTACCGAAGAGCCTTCTCCTACTTCTCCAGAGAAGAAGACCTGAGGGACGAGATAGCAACCATCATGGAACTGGCACTAAACATTGGATATACTGAATGTCAACTCTTCACATGGTGCAGCAAAGCTGAAATCCAAGTCAGACAACCTGCACCATCAACACAACCTACTCCATCAACGCAACCAGATCCCAGTAACAAAATTAAGTGGTTTGCCTTCCCCTACCATCCTACCACATCCAACCGCCTATGGAAGCCCTCCGCCCCTCCGCCCCTCCGCCCCTACAACATCCAAATAGAATTGAACATAGTGTAAAGAGAACTTTGGTAGCCATTTTCTCAAAAATGGGTCTTTTGTTTCTTTTTTAATTTTTAAAAAAATAACATGTCATGTATGTCATACATACACTATTACTCAATAAGTACATGAAATTTAAAATGGGACGCCAATGGGATCCAAAGTTATGTTAGATTTAGTTTAGGTTAGTCTAGGGTATGGTAGGTTAGGTAATGGATGATAACAGATCTTGATAGACAAATTCTTAAGTAAAAGTCTAACAGAAATCAAATACAATATTGTTTGAATTAACGCAGGTAACCAATATATCCATGCACTATCAAACCATCCATCCAAGCAAAAGGCAAACATATGGCTAAACTTCTACCGAAGAGCCTTCTCCTACTTCTCCAGAGAAGAAGACCTGAGGGACGAGATAGCAACCATCATGGAACTGGCACTAAACATTGGATATACTGAATGTCAACTCTTCACATGGTGCAGCAAAGCTGAAATCCAAGTCAGACAACCTGCACCATCAACACAACCTACTCCATCAACGCAACCAGATCCCAGTAACAAAATTAAGTGGTTTGCCTTCCCCTACCATCCTACCACATCCAACCGCCTATGGAAGCCCTCCGCCCCTACAACATCCAAATAGCGCACAAACCAACCTCCAAAATAGCTGACCAACTAAATAGACAAACAATACTTCCTCCCCCCCCTCAACAACCCAGATGTTTATGATGCTGAATGCGAGTGCAAGGCTCATTACATTGGCAGATCCATCAGGCCTATCAGTGAGAGAATTCAGCAGCACCTCTCAAATGCAAAAATGGCCCAATCCACCACCGGACTTGCAAAACATATCAAATTCCACAACCATAAAATCACAAAAACACAAAAATTAAAGAAAAACATGCCATCATGCACTACAACCATGAACTCAACATAGATAGTGCTCAGGCACACCATTCTTGGCTTCCCTTACTGCAGCAATTAACACATTTAAACAGCAGATGACACATATGCAGGTATACAGGCGACAACAGAACACCTAGCCGCAAATTAGGAAGAAACAGCAGAAATATGTCAAGCAACGACACAACGAATTCCAACGAGGATGATGGCAGTGGCTACCGAAATTAATAGAAAATAACTTAAAACAGCTTCGTGGAAAACATGAGTACCTGAATTATCTATTACCACATCTCTCTTTCCCATAATATGAATGAATATGATATTTAAATTCCCGTTTATTAGAAATACTCAAAAGTCGGGTTCCACAGGCAAATCCATTATTAGTGCACAGAGCGAAAAATTAAAAGAGGGGAAAGTTGGTGGAAGTAAGTGAGTTTCAATCTTAAGTGCTTGAATTTTCAAATGTAGCATGCACCGTTCAGGATGTACACTGGTACAATTCTAATTGGTAACCAAAAATGCCACATGTTTGGCCCGGAATACTGTATATCATCGCAATGCTATTCAATTCTGGATAAATGAAGAATTGATTTTCATAATTTCCTCTTTGGGTGAGTTCCATACTATGGTTATTTCAATTTTTTTTAAATATATTTGTTTCTACTAATGGTTTCTTCACACTTAAAATGTCTCATCTATCATATATAAATAACCTTTGACTAGAAACTAATATTGTTCTATTGCTTTCATTATTATATTAATGTAGATCTCTACTACTTAGTAGTAGTAGTAGTAGTACAGAGCATTCCCTGACATTCGCTACGAGACTCGGCAGCAAGCGGCCCGGCAGCAGCGCTTGTCTTTCCTGGTGAACGGGTCCATGACAGATGCTTGCTAGTCTGTTTTTTTTGCTCTCCCTGCCTTCGCTCTCTTTCCTCTTCTGTTGACGTTGCAGACTGACGCCAGTATAATCCTTCCTCGGAAGTTGTGTTGTGTTGTGTCCGTGTGTTGAAGATTGTGGCTTAATATGGCACCACAAAAGTTTACATTACAACAAAGGATTTATCTTGTCGAGTGTTACTTCGGAAAGAGGAATTGTGGAGAAGTACGACGACGTTTTGCAATGAAATTTCCTGGTGTTCCCGTTCCACATAGGACCACTATATTAAACCTCGTAAAAAAGTTTAGAGTAACAGGGTCAGTTCTGAATAAAAGTGGAAAGAAAAATAGGGAAATCTAAAAAATAAAGTATACAAAGACAATCCGCACACCATCCGCGCGTTAACCTTTTCAGTCCCAAGCATCTCGATCGAGATACCCAAAAGTAAGCCTCATGGTCCCAAGTATCTCGATCGAGACGCTGTGTCAAGGTCGTAGGTTTTATGTTATAACATTTCTATTTTTGGCTAGGATTTCGATTTTTTTATGTATATTGTTCCTAACACATGTATTTAACAGAAATTTTTTTTTGCATTTTTTTTTGTCTTCATGAAAATGGAGGGGAAAAGGCGGGAAAAGGGACTTCTCTTTTGCGTCTCTTTTCAAGGGAAAATTTTTGCCGACAAAGGAAGACTGGCTTTGTTGTTCTAAAGCAATGCTTTTCACTCCCGCCTGTGTACTGCATTCGAAGGAAGCTTATTTATCAGTATCCGATGTTAAAATGAAAGTTTCCGTGAGGGTGCAAGCAGGGTGTGGGGGAGGGGGAAGACTGGTTGTTGAATCTGTGTTGTGAGAATGGAATTTCGAAGCACGCTGAAGGAAACCTTTGTTTTTTTAGCACAAGTGTCCACAAGTTGCGACAGGTGTTACCCTGCATTGTCTAAAAATAGAATTTCAAGCAGCTGCAAGAATCGGCGCTCATTTTTCACTGCGTTCTAGCTTTTCGTCCGTGAATGTTGTGCGTAGGTGTCGTTTTGTGCCCAAGTGCGAGGACATTTTTTGGGTGAAGTGACAATTTTTTAAAATAATTTTTGGGGGTTTCTCCCTTCCCCCTCCATATATACGTCAAATTTGCATAAATTTTGCATTTTGTGCATTTTGACATTTTTTTTCGGGGGTCAGGGGGAAACACCATTTTTTTTAAGAAAAGTATTTTTGAGGGGATTTCCCCCCTTTCCCCTCCATATGTACGCCGAATGTGCATAAATTATATATCGTCTGAATTCTGTGATTCATTCTGCATACAACGGTATATCTTTCATATCTCTAGGGCATTTAGTTTCTGAGCTATAGTCATTTCAAGGTACCGCTGCATTTTGAAGCTTGAATCAGTGGCATGCCGACCATTCCTTTTGGGGGTACAACTCAAGTTACATTGGTCATACGAAAATGATGCAAATATTTTTCTGTTTCTTACATGCCAGCGATAATTTCTATGTGCATTTTGAACTTTTCATATCCTTTTTTTCGGTGGGGCGAAACCCCATTTTTTAAAAAAAAAGTATTTTCAGGGGATTTACCCCCTTTCCCCCTCCATATATACGCCGAATGTGCATAAATTATATATCGTCTGAATCTGTGATTCATTCTGCGTACAACGGTATATCGTTCATATCTCCAGGGCAAATAGTCTCTGAGCTAAAGTCATTTCAAGGTACCGCTGCATTTTGAAGATTGAATCAGTGGCATGCCGATCATTCCTTTTGGGGGTACAACTCAAGTTACATTGGTCGTATGATAATAATG
The DNA here is from genome assembly GCF_977018435.1 of Lepisma saccharinum. NCBI lineage: Eukaryota > Metazoa > Arthropoda > Insecta > Zygentoma > Lepismatidae > Lepisma > Lepisma saccharinum. The sequence goes on from NC_139229.1 coordinate 118,575,777, forward strand.
CAAATATTTTTGTGTTCCTTACATATCAGCGATCATTTCCATGTGCATGTCGACACTGTCATGTACTTTTTTCTTGGGGCGAGGGTGGGGGAACCAAATTTTTTTCCCCGAAATTTTGGAATTTTGAGAGTTAGCCCCCCCCGCCACATATACGCCGAATTTGCATTAATTTCATATAGTCTGAATCTCTGGTTCATTCCGCGTACAACGGTATATCACTCATCTCTCTAGGGCAATTAGTCTCCGATCTACACTCATTTAATTGAAACTGCATTTTGCTCAAAATCGGCTCGGGACAGAGAGGCTTACTTGTGAAAATGGCCTTGGGACTGAAAAGGTTAAAAAAAAGAGTATTGTACGAGAAATCGGGAGAATTACAGTAGACGAACTTGCACGTGTAAATGCCAATTTCCTTCGGAGATGCCAGGAATGCGTTGCAGCAGAGGGGCATCATTTTCAACACCTTCTGTAGTCAAGGTTAGTACACAAAGAAAACTGTAATTTTAATAGACGACTCTAGCGACTTTCACTGACTCATTCATCGGGAAAGACAAGCTCTGATGCAGGTCAGCTTGCTGCCAAGTCTTGTAGCGAATGTCAGGGAATGCTCTGTAGTAGTGGTGGTGGTGGTGGTGGTGGTAGTAGTAGTAACAACAGCAGAATAAGTAGTGATAGTATTAGTAGTTAAACTATAATAAAATACTGGTAATGTGAATTTGGATAAACAGTTTTTGAAAAAAAACCTCCCCCTTGATGAAATCCATGTCCGCTACTTGTTTAGCCTTTTCTAGTGGTCTGGAGAGGGGAGGGAGAATGCTCATCACATGTTCTCATTTTTTTGCTTGTTTTCTTTGCCTTCAATTAACGTCATCAATTCTTAAGTTACCCTTTATTGTGATATTGCAATGCCATACAATATTCCGGGCCAAGCATGTGGCATTTTTGGTTACCAATTAGGGTCGTACCAGTGTACCCTACCCTACCCTAACCTAACCTAAATCTAACATAACTCCAGATCCCATTGGCGTCCCATTTTTAAATTTTTGTATACTTATTGAGTAATAGTGTATGTATGACATAATTTTTTGAAAAAATTAAAAGACCCATTTTTGAGAAAATGGCTACCAAAGTTTTCTTTACACCACCTTCATTATTTTTTTACTCTGGGAGAGGCATGTTATATCTCGTGTGATAGAGGGCCCTTCAAGACCTTTCCAACGCTGTCCGGATCACTTCTATAGGTGCCCTGGTTGCCGAAATATTACAATTTAAAGTTAACAATATGTTGGACAAAATGGTCAAAATCGCACAGTTTGCAACACTAATTTCAGAAATTCAAAAGATATGGATCTACAACTTTGAAATTTTCCTACCTTATGTGGCCCTTCCAGTATGCCAAATTTCAAATGAATCAAAGAAGTAAAGTTGAGGGCCTTTCTGATTTGACATGGAGTATGTAGTCAGTTTGTGTTATATTTTAATATAGAGGTTATATTTTCTTCTCTGCATGCAGGTTGAGTGTTCCAGACAATGTAAAACCTTACAGCAACTATAAGGATGACAACTACTATATTCCAAGTAACCTTAATATGTACAGGATTGTTATATGTACCCTCACAGGCTCTGGAAAGTAAGTGGGTATTATTACACATTTGAAGCGGTGGGGAACATTCCATATACCCAGGGGTAAGGGGTTGGGTGGTCAGCTGGTGTTCAACATTTTTGTCAACTTAGTGAGTGTGAAAAGAAAGCTAAAATGTCATGCACACATACTGACTTGAAATGTGAATGGGTGGGTAACTCGCTAACCCTCTTTCAAAGGAAGTGTTCGCCACTGATTTCAAGTACATGTAGATATGAAGCAGTAGGTGAGTTAGTGCATATAGTGTAACACTTTTCATTCTGCTTATATGACTCGGAGACAACTGAAAGGAGTACCTGCTGTTTCTTTGTGATCCAGTACTCTTATTTTCAGGGTAAATTTGAATAATGATCCATACTATTGTATGTCTAATGTAGGCTTTTGTGAAATTCATTATTTTTGAACTGCTTACAATAATTGAAGTTTGCTGAGCAGTACTGGTCAATGATGGGGTTATTACTAAGGTTCTTTACAGTTTTGATTGATTTGCTTTATTTTACTTAGCTTTTCTTCCACTTTGGCTAATTGTGAGGTGAGTGATGTGATGAAATTGATGAAAGAAAACCCATGTCTAGGCTGGGATTCAAACCCAGGACCCCTGGCATTGTTGCTAACCACTGTCACAAAAGCCTGCCCTTTACACTTGAGAATGCAATGCCACACCACGGATATAATCTTTGGTGCAGCTATTTGGGTGTTTGATATGTGACTGACTTCTGTTGTGTGTAATCATTTGTGTACTGGCCGTTGCAGGCTTGTTGACAAGCTGCCGGAGCACTTCACCCATGTATTCATAGACGAGTGTAGCCAAGCTCTGGAACCAGAAGCCATCGTACCTATTGCAGGGCTGCTTTCAGATGCCAAGAAGCGTGATGTAGGAGGTCATGTGATACTTGCAGGAGATCCACAACAGCTAGGACCAGTGTGTAATTCGTATGTGGGTCTCAAGTTCAAGTTTCGTAAGTCTTTCTAATTTTTTCACATATTGTTATTTGTATTTGCATGTTTGTTAAGAGATAACCTGTAAAATCGATTCATTCCAGTCTATGTAATATTGTTAAACGTTTCATTTATATATAGCATTACCTACATTGCAATGTTTTTTTACCTTCTCAAGTGGGGAACACATTTGCCTGAATGTATTTGTATTTGCATTGACTTTATTCCATTATACACAGGAGCCATGGTGGTCCGGCTTGTGTAACATCTGACTGCTATATGGGAGATCTGGGTTTGATTCCCAGATTGGATGATGCCAGATGAGAATTTTTTCTACACTATCCCTGTATACGACATGCTAAAATTTGTATCTCTAGCATTCACGAATCTTGCATATTTTTAAACTTTCCCCTAAAAACATGCTCAGCGTTGAGGTTGTGAAAAATAGACCTCTGCATATAAGGGTTAAAAATATTTTTCCACTTGCTGAACTTAGTCCCTTCACAACTCAGATATATCAATATTTTACTCTGACCTTTTGGTAACTCTTAAATACCAATTCTTCATATAAACACCATGTCAAAATTCATAAATAAATTGTTATGTTCTTTCCTGTTCTTACGCAGATCCATTTTTGGCACCCACAAGGTGGGTAAATGTCAGCCTATTTTCAACGCAACTTTGCATAGGTGTAGGAATGTACCACTGTCACATACTACTTTTTTCATTCACTTTGTTCTATTGTGGTGCCAAATACCATTTTTTTTAATTTCGATTTTCTTCCTCCTTTAACTTTCATGATTGGGAGGTACAATATATAAATTTCACCTCTGATAAAAGCCCCATCATTCCTGAGGAAAAAAAGATTTCATTTCCCTATGACAATTAGTTCTCTAGCTACTTTTGGGGGTGTTACTTCATGCCAAGTTTGAAAAGCATGTGCTTGAAAACTCCCACCCTGAGAGGCTATACATGCGAGAGCTACAAGATGTGGCACAAATTCATTTCAACTGTAAATGTGCTAACCATGTAGTTTCTAGACTTTATGCGAAGTTTAATTACAAAATTATATCTTTAAATTTGCTTCCAGAAATGTCATATTTACAGCGCCTAATGGAGACCTGCCATCTTTACCAAAAGGATCCGGAAGCAAACAGATATAATGACAAATTCCTTACAAAACTGCTGAGGAATTACAGGTCACATCCAGATATTCTCTACCTTCCAAATGAAATGTTTTATGGAGGTGAACTTAAGGTAAATATTTATAAGCATAAAGTTTTTGTTGGTTTCATTTCTACTCGCCTATGTTTAATACGAGGGTCACTATTTATATTTTGAGCCTAACAATGAAAAAACAGGAATTTGGCATTGAAAACTGCTTTATTGTTTTTCGAAGTATTCTCCTTTATGGTCAATACACTTTTGCATTCGTTCGAACCATTTGTCAAAGCAGTTTTTCCAATCTTCTTGAGACACCTCCATAATATGGTTTTTGAACGCATCAACGGCGTCTTCCGCCAACGAAAATCGTTGTCCACGCAATTTATTGTTGACATTCGGGAACAAGAAGAAGTCATTGGGTGCCAAATCAGGACTGTACGGCGGATGACCCATCAATTCGATTTTTTGACTGTTCATAAAGTCTGTTGTTAGACGAGATGTGTGACAGCTGGCATTGTCTTGATGAAGAATGATCCGACGGCGTTTATTTGTTTTCCGTATTTGACCGAAGACCTCTGGCAAACAAATTCAAATTGTTGTGTACCATTCAGAGTTGACCGTTCTACGTTCCTCTAAAGGCACAGTTGCCACATGACCAGTTTTCCCGAAAAAACAGGCGACCATTTGTTTCGATGTGCTTCGAGCGCGAACAACTTTTGTTGGATTGGGTTCATCTTGAAACACCCATACAGTAGACTGCTGTTTACGTTCCGGCTCATATGCATATATCCATGATTCGTCACCTGTTACAATCTTATATACGTCTTTTGAAGCACCACGATTGTATTTATTGAGCATTTGTTTGCACCAATTGACGCGAGCGTCTTTTTGAGTTTTTGTCAAATTGTGTGGGATCCAACGAGAACATACCTTTCTCACAGCTAAATGATCATGTAATATTTTATATATGCTGGTGGAACTAATGCCTATGGTTGCCTCAATCTCACAGTATGTCACATGACGATCTTGCAGTATTAGGTTTTGCACAGCATCAATGTTTTCTTGAACAACAACTGATTTTGGACGACCTTCGCGAATCTCGTCGGTGAGCGAATGGCGGCCACGATTAAATTCGTTATACCAGCGTTTCACAGTGGCAAAGGATGGGGCTTCATCGCCAAATGTGGAAGTAAGTTGATCGATGCACTCTTGTCTTGATAATCCACGTCGAAAATCGTAAAAAATCATCGCACGAAAATGTTCACGAGTTAATTCCATTTTATTGTCGTCGTGCAATCTCCAAGGCAACATAAAGAACACAAATCAAGCTATTGACAAAACATTTGAAGTACGTTATGGTCAATAATGCCAGATGATTCCGTGCAAACGTTAAATCGCGCCTAACTTCAATCAGTGTTGCCAAGGCTCAAAATATAAATAGTGACCCTCGTATTTGGACTTATTTCAGGATTAAGTTCTTTGTTATTTCCACTTTATCTTGCTCGAATATGGCGCAATTTGTCTTGCTCGAATATGGCCCAATTGAATGTGTAAATGGCAGGTTAAGGATTTAGTGTATCTAATAGGTAGGCACACATTGATGAATAAAAGATCAAGATTTCAGTTCAAAAACTGGCCACATTCCAGGATCCAAAGTGGTATATAAAATGGCGATTTGTTGTTAAAATGGTGCATATAATCGTAAATTTAATTATAAAAACTATACTTATTACTAGACCTTCGATTTTTAGGTTCTAAAGAGTGTGCTTCACATCTTCCAAAAACATGAAAAATGAACATTACAGCGTATTATTTCACACTTCATGTTTCAAGCAAAGCAAAATGGGCATTTTATTTATTTTATTTTATTGATAGAGCCCAACAGGCCAAGCCCAATTATAGTGCTCTAATTGTCTCTACTTACAGGATAAATTTAGCTCAGCATTTCATATGATTTGAAGATTAACATAATTTATTTTTGTTTCTCAGTACCACTCGCCTGAGGAAGTAAGAAATGACCCAATCATAAGATACTTCCCAAACAAAACTATAAAGCCATTCCCTGTGATATTCCATGGTGTTCTTGGCTGGGACAGGAGGGAAGGAAGATCTCCCAGGTAAAATTACTGCATAATGTGTTAATTGAAATACACCATAATAGTATGTACTCTAAATAATGTATCAGCCATGGCACAGGAATTGAAACACTTTGTTTCCAATGTTTCCGTTTGTGTCCTATGTTTATGAAGATTATTAATATATATTTAATGTATTATGTTAATTGACATTTATCATTTGTTTATTTAAATCATAATATCCCTGGGTGTCAAAATTGTTGTTTCAACATTTCAAATCAGATGATATTAGTAATTGCAGGAAATTTCACCTACTTTTGTTTGCTTCAGAATTGCAAGATGGTTTCTGCTGATGAAAGAAATACATAGACAAGCTGTAGGGGTTTGAAAAATTGCATCAACATACATTGGGCAATAATTTATTATTAGAATTTCTTTATCCTTTAAATGATTTTACATTTTTTCAGTTGGTTTCATAAAATAATTGTTCATCAGCGTGGATATAATTGTCCTGTCTTTCTGTTGCAGCTATTATAATCAGGAGGAAATAAGAGAGATTCTCCATTATTTGAAGCTGCTTCTAGATCCTCAGGCAAGGGTGACACTTCAGCCATCAGAAATTGGTATTGTTGCTCCATACATTAGACAGGTACAATACAAGATTCTATACCAAATTTTGTTGTCATGATATTCAAATGCAGCTTTATTTTAATTTTTTTAATTAATTTGATGTATATCAAGAATTCCACAAAATAGGACAACAGAAGGTAGTGTGAAATTTAGAATGTGTTATCCCATGGTACCACTAACAGATTTTTATCAACATACTCTTGAAAATAATATAAACTAGTTTCTAATTTAATTATCATTGATGAATAGACACTGCTGTGTTCCAGTAAAGATGAGGAAGTTGCATCTTAAAAATGTTCAGCTTTTACGTCAACCTCTCTTCCACATAGTACACCATAGACTGCATTTTGCAGACTAACGAGATTCTGGGATCTGGACTCACAGCTAGTATAATCCTCCATGTGGTTTGTGTTTGTGATTGTCCCTTCATTCTCATCATCGTGATTAGCCAAAGATGGCAGGAAAGCAAAGTAACCAAATCAACAATCAAATGTTTTAAATGGTTTTAAATGATCTTAGGTAAAAGTAGCCATGTGTGTGTGGATGTGTTGAGTGTGTGTGGGTATTGATTTATGTTCCAGAATATAGCGTCACCACCACCCACTTCCTCGCATGGCATCTAAAATTGAGCCATCAGTCATTTCCAGGTGGCTGCATAAAGGAGTGTTAGCAACACTTTCCGACATCTCAATAGATGTATCATATGCATTACATTATGATATGTGTTTAAGACATGGAAAGTATCATGAATTTTTTTCTCTCTCTTGTCTGTACCTATCTGTGATTGTAGTAAATCTCAAACGATGATCAACTAAGTGTAATGGCTGTACTAGACATGGGTGCTTTCTGCACAAAAAGTTCTGATCATATTGCTGCATGGAAAGATTGTTAAGTAATAGATGTCAAAATATGCCGAGAAAATTTTAACATCACACTTCTTATACATATTTTCATGCGGAAAGTATGTATGTGTTGGATTTCCTCCCATCAGATTGTTGTACTGCACAGGCACCACTCCGTTGTCTTGCCAAAGAACCCATGTGGGATAACTCAGAAAGCATGAAGTGTTATGAAGAATGTTAAGAGGATCCCTGGTCATCTGATCAGAGATTTCTGCATAGAAAGCATCTACATGTAATATGATCATTAAATTTTTCAAATTCTTGAAATCTTTTTAACAGGAATAAGATCAAATGTTTTTGATAAATATTGTAAATTATTTTACAAGGCAAGTCATTTTAAGTTATTTTGAGTAATCTAAACCGGGATATAGCATAATCCATTTCTATTTCCTTGTAGGTCTACAAGTTGAAACAAAATCTTGAGGCAAGAGGCTGGAAGGATATTCTAGTTGGATCAGTGGAAGTGTTCCAAGGGCAGGAGAAGCGAGTAATAATCATCACCACAGTCAGGTCAAATCCAAAGTTGCTGGACTTTGATAAGAAATTTAGGCTAGGCTTCCTTGTTGATAAAAGGGTACGTGAAATTGCTAGCTTGTGAAGCTATACTTAAATTTAAGATTCACATAGCCTATATGTTGGGTATAGCGACAACTAACATTTCCCATTTATTCATTTTTATTCTGGAAGCAGTGGTGGTTCAGCCAGTGAAGTATCTGACTGTGAAAGACCAAGATTCAATTCCCAAGGTGGCTGATCTCAGGTGAAAAAAAAATCCATTAATCTCTCATCAGTAGGTGCCTGGGATCAACACCTGGGAGAAGAGGGAGTGCTAATCACATCTCTATTGTGACTGATCTGTATGTGCTCACATCAATACACAGGGTTCTCTACCTTGTTTCATAAAGTAATTTGTTACAAGGGGCATTCTATAATGATGTACAACTTCGAATGCCCAGCATCCCCTGGTTGACCATTGGGCTTGTCATGGCAGTCACAGGCAGCTAGTATCTTGGTCTCTCACCTGATATCTGCACTGGGCAGAAGAGGGCCAATCCACGTGAACCACGGTGCATTTCCTGCACTGCTGTCAGTGTGTGCATGGACAATATGGAAGGACAGTGCTGGACGATGAGGTTCTTTTGGAAAGAAAACTGAGTGCCACAGAGATTAACAGACGATTGTCAGAGAAGTATGGTGTGTGTGTGTGTGGCAGCACCTGGAACCTCATCTTGGCAGCAATGGCTCCAATACCATGAGTCGGAGACAAAAGTCCAACCAATGCAATGGGAACACCAGACATTCCGGACAGCATCCTCAGCTTGCAAGCACATGGCCACAAACTCTTGGGACACTGAGGGCATCACCCTCATCGACTGCTTCGAACCAGAGACCTCAATTAACAGTGCAGCATGTATGGCCCACTCTCCAGAGTCCGTGCCATTCAAAAGATGTGGCCAGGGAAATGGGCAAAAGATGTGCTTTTGCAACATGATAATGTGCACCCGCATAGCAGTCGGGAAATATCTGCTTTCCATTTCCAAGATGGGATTCCAGGTGCTGCCACACACACACCATACTTCTCTGACTATTGTGGTTTATCTCTGTGGCACTCACCTTCTCTTTCCAAAAGAATCTCGTCATCCAGCGCTGTCCTTCCATGTTGTCCATGCACACACTGACAGCGGTGCAGGAAATGTGCTATGGTTCATGTGGATTAGGCCACTTCTGTCCAGTGCTGATATCAGGTGAGAGACCAAGGACCTGTGACTGCCATGACAAGCTCAATGGTCAACCATGGGATGCTGGGTATTCGAAATTGTAAATCATTATGGAACGACCCTCGTAGAATGCAGTTTTATTTTTTCATTGAGTGTATAAAATTGTTTGAGTTTAAATCCAGTTTATACACAGATAGGCTAATCAGGATTAAAGGTACAGTTTAAAGTGGAATCTGAATCCAGGACCCCTTGATTACAAGGCGACAATGTTACCACTATGGCATTGGGGAGCCCAAAGAATACATATATAAAAATTAACTAGAATAATTATAAAAATGCCAATAAGATATAAGCTTCTAAAATGATGAATCAGTTCACCATAATTTGAAAATGTATTCATTTGTGTAATAGGCTGGGCATCAGAGTTGATAACACACATCTTAGGGTGATTTTTTTTATCAGTCTCACATATTCATTTTATTTATAATTGCATTGTATTTTTATTATTTTATGTTACTTTTCTGCCACTTTTGGCTAATTGCAACAACGAGGATGAGTGATGAATAGATTAAATTGATGAAGAGACTTTCACAAAAAAATCATGCCCTGGCAAGGACTTGAACCTGGAAACTTTGGTGACAAGATTGAAAGTCGACCACTTAACATCCTCAGCCACCAGGTCAACATTTCCATTGTAATGTCCATAATAATAGAACAGAAAAATTATTAGAACTACCAAATGTTAAGGAGGATGATGTGCTCAAGTTCTATTCCACTCAAAAAAATTGACTCTCTCTCTCTCCATATTTCAATGCCATCTTCATAATTTGAGAACAGACATTATAAAACTGGCTTATGTTACAATCTTCTTTGTTGCATTTCTCTATTTGTTATACTTGTGCTAATTACTTCATTTATTCGTAGTTTTCTTTGTTCAATTAATAATGCATCAATATTTCAAAGAATGTAACAACTAGATGTGCTAAATGTATATGTAGACCAAGGTGAAATAGACTATAGAAGTTAGTTTTCTTCCTATGTTTGATTGAATAAGGCACATTTCTGCACTTTGAATAATTGCGACAATGAGGATGGGTAATGACATGATGAAGAGATGCTTGTCAAGAACACCCATCCCCATGCTGGGATTCAAACCTGCGACCACTGGCATTGTAGCATTCTGTGATAACCACTCTGCCCTGGTGGTCAGCTTTTTTTTTTTTCCTATGCATAGATGCAATTCATATATTTTTATATTATAGTTTGTAATGAAAAAATAGGGACACTAGCTCGCACATGGTTTACAAAAGATATATTAACCAGAATGAAAGTTGACATGAATTCTTGATTACAGTACTGTATATAAATGTGATTATGTGTGTGGCCTACAATAATAGAATTATATGGTGTAATTTAAAAATTGCAAATAAACATCAAATCATCAGGAGCGATTTGCTCATAATACACAAGGTAAACCAACATTTAGTTTTCCAACAGATACAAAACAGTTCACTAGTATTTGGTAGTGCCCCCCCCCCCCCTCCCCTGGCTTTCTTCAATGCAGCCAATCGTCGAGGCATGCTTGCAACAAGATTACGGCAAAGATCAACCTCGATTTCATGAAACCAAACCCTGACGATCTGTGATATGAGTTCTAGCCTACTTGAAAATGTCTTGTTGCACAGTTTACTACTCATAATGGCCCAAAGATTTTCAATGGGATTCATATCAAGGGAGTTAGGTGGCCAACAAAGTCTTGGAATATCCATGTCTGTAAACCATTGATTAACCATTCGTGATCGATGGAATGATGCATTGTCACCCTGGTAGATGAAGTAGTCCATATTTGACCCAAAAAAGTGATCTCTGGCTGTTACCAGTACTTTGTGCTGTAAAATGTGCATATATTTTTCAGAATCAACTGATCCTTCACATATCTCGATCCTTCCAATACCGTTAGCTGTAAAGCAAGCCCATACCATTACTTCCCCAGAGAATTTCTGTGTCTCAGAAATACAATCATTTTGAAGTTCGTTTCCCCTTTCTTAACCACAGCTTCACTCCTGAATTGTTTCCTAGAATTCTAAATTTCTTTTCATCTGAGAAAATCACGTGTTTCCAGTCATCCTCAGTCCAGCTTGCGTATCGGCTCACAAGCTCACGTTTTGCTGTCCTGTGTCAGCTGAAGCTTCTTACGTGTTTTTTTCTTGGTAACACCCACTTTTTGCAATCGAGACACTACACTGGTATGACTGAGATCAATTCCAAGGTCCATTCGCAGAACAGACGCAATTTGGCGGGAACTCAGTCCTCGATCAACGCTGAGTTTTTATTTTGCGATCTGTTCTAGGTGATGTTTTCTTCCTTCTGACACAACGTTGTCGGAGAGACGATTTGTGATGTTCATTCTGTTTTTTAATAACACTGCTTGCCGTTGAATGATGAATTTTCATTTCAGTATTCCACCAATCTGTCTCAGGGATTTGCCCTTGCTTATGAGGTGAAATGTCACATTTTTTACCCATTTTTGCTTGTTCGCACTTTCCAGACAGCAACAATATTATCACGTGACACTGTTGAAACAATACGCAGTCACTGCACAAACAATAAAAAGTCACCACGTGGTCAGTTAATGCCGATAAAAAAAGCTCCTCACACAGACTTGTTACGCCTTCATAGCAAATGCTTTCTCAGAAAATGAATGGATATACGATTTTAGCACCAGCTGGAGAAGTGTATTTAAAATACAGAAACAAGTGACTAACGCTGCTCATGGGTGAAGACATCCCATAGAACCCAATAGTATTCTGCTTTCATTAGCTTTTTATATGCCGGTGTAAAGGCACGTCCCACTATGCCAGGTGGCAAGGCCGCACGCAAAAGCCGAGCAAGTGGGTACGTGTCGTCGGCCTCTATCGACAGGACTGTTGCCAGGCCGAATCCAACCCGACTAGTAGCAGTTTCCTTCAAAGGAAATTGTGCCGACGCTCAAAGTAGAGGATGCAATGACTGGCACCGAGCATGTCTGAGGAAGGATTAGGTATTGTTTCTTCAACTTTTGATCCTGGAGTAGAGTGGACGAGTGGACGGACTCGCAAGTTACAGCATTATAGAAATATAGAACAACATATAACTTATTTTAAACTTTTAAGACTCACGTCATTGTTTTTTACAAATGTTTAAAAAGTTTAAAAAATGCAGTGTTGTAACGTTATTTTAGACTTGTTGAAAACACATTTTGATAATTGATACTCTAGTTATTTGTGAACAGAAGTCTGTTCAATGGCTGAAAATGTAATTTCAATTAACAAAAACATATCGTAATGAGTACCCATGGGGCACATTTAAAACACCTGGCTATGTTTTATTTACTTTTTTTTAGAAGTGTTTATAACATTCATAAAGTTGAATAGTATATGAATGAAACAGATTTGTTCCGCAGTGACACACTGCACATAGCTGTTAATGTCAGTTTTTTGTTGTATTCACGATGAAATTATTTTGTTAAAAAGAGTAGGTAGCACGGGGATAGTGTGGATTAGTTGAACTTTCTCGAACAGCTTAAATGCTAGATTTGAGAGTAGCTTAAATAGGTATTTTAAAAAGTTAATCAAGTGTTTTCTTTATAATTAGAAACACAGTCCTTCCTTTAATGATTAACAGATTCCTTATTAATCATAATTCTTAAGCAAAATAATTCTTTTTTTCATTTGTTTAAAACATGTTTCTTGTTCTTCTTTAAAACATGTTTAAAACAAAAAAAACTGTTTTATTTGTTTCTTTTTAAAAACCCCAAATTTTCCCTCCCGTCTAGTCATGCATTTTCACAGAGTATTTCATGCATGCTGCCAACAAGCCGTTGAACCAGACTGATGCACGTCTCCACACCACAGTCCTGTGGGGACGTCGATTGAGTTTGGTAAAGCAGAATGACTTTTGGGCACTGCCTAGCCAGCTGGCATAGTGACCTTTAGATACTGATATTCATGAAAATTGCTGTGAGGATATGTGTCGCTATTATTTTTATTATTATTTTTATGCAAACTGTAGAACAAAGAATATGTTTCTCTTTTTGCAGAGATTCAATGTTGCAGTGACAAGAGCGAGGTCTCTTCTAATCGTGGTTGGAAACCCTTACAATCTTTTCCGAGACAAACGATGGAGGAAACTGATTGAATTTGCCGAAGAACACAAATCTTACACTGGGTGCCAGTTTAAGAAAAAAGATGACAAGTTTGTGGAAGATTTACTGAGGAGACTGAGTTATGTGGGAATAGAAGGTAGGATATACTTTTACAATTGACTGTATACAGTAGAAAGAATCATTCCACCATTTTATTATTACTTTGTGAATATGAAGGTATAATTCATACATTTTGGTTTTGTAAATCAATGTCTAAATATGCTGTTACTTTTTCAAAGTAAAACATATTGAATTCACTTGTTGACATGCATTTATTAAGCAGGTGAATGGCTGAACCATTCAGGTTCTCTATTATTTTTCTCTCATTTGCAGTTTTACATTGGCACTAGTAAATTTATATTGGTTCTTATCAGTATTTTTTTTAAAAATATGTCATATCAGCCCATCCATAATGTTTATCATGAAAAATAGCAGTAGTTCGCACTAAAGTTAATTATGTAAAATGGAAGTACTGCCTTGATCTTGCTGCAAATATATTAGGAATAGAACTAATTAAAATAATATCATGTTGGTAATTTGCCAATAAATGTTTCTATAAATAGCATATCATTTGCTTCCATATTTCTATCATTTTGTTATTATTCGTATGAACATAAATTTAAGTGCACCATTTTTTAAACAAAATACTAAATAAGTAGTTTTCGAAGATTAAACCAAACACCATGTATGTATTAAGGATGTGCATATATATCTCCGATTCTGAACTTTTTTTTTCTGTAAAGGCATTCTAAAGTGGTACAAGTGAAATTTTCACATGAACATCTAGAATGGAGGAAAATTTTATAATTTTAAAATGTGGGAAAGTGTAAAATCTTAGTTCCACTCAATGTTGAAATAGAGTTAACATCTATGTGTATATTTGTATGTGTGCCTTGTACACTTCATTGTGTAATAGGAACATTTTTTTTCCTAGTATGTGAAAATTGCTTGAATCTGCTTACAGGTCCTGCTCCCAAGTGAGCCAGATTTTATGCTGCTCCCATCTAAAGGAAAGTTGTGATGAGTACTTTTATCTTCTGTGAAAAATTTCTTGTTGATATAAAGGCAACGAATAGTACCAGGTATTTACTCAAGAATTGTTGATAGCAATTTCTGAGTCAAGAAAATAAGAAATTGGGGATTCCATAGGTACCATCAAACTAAGTTTATTAGTAAAAATTGCAGAGAACTTTACTGATCTGATATTTCAACAAATAAACTACAATTCGGTGCATGATCCTACCAATTTTTAAGCTGTATATACAAGTGTAATTCATGTGTCCTGGATTGGTAAATTAATAAATAGTGTTTAATTGAATACACAATTCTGATATTTTGTATTTCTTTTTATGAACATGAAGGTTTTAAATAAATACAGAGAAAATAGTACTCTATGGAACTATGAACAATAGAAACACGCCAAGCAACAGTGCAAGAAGTTCCAACGAGGATGGTGGCAGTGGCCACTGAAATTAATAGGTAATGCAAATAAAACAGCTTTGCGGACAAAGTGAGTACTATTTTCTTGGTATTTATCTACTACCGCATCTTTCATTTCCCAATCAGGAATGAAGGTTTTTGTTCAATACGAGGGTGAATCAAATATAAACGGAAATTTCTTTTGCATGGCCAGGGAAATTGTGGTACAGCCCTGTGGCTTTGAGGTGGTGATGCTGGGGGTGTGTAGTCTGTTTCTTCCCTGGAGTCCTTGCCAACTCTCCACATCAGTCAGTAGCACGATGAGTGAGCCCAGAAAGAGAAAGAAGAGGTACACCCATCAGTTGCGCAACACATCATTATCAAATTTCTTAGAAAAGAAGGGGTAAAACCAGCTGAAATTTTGACGAGACTTCGAGCTCAGTTTAGGGAGTCCACCCTTTCAGAGATCCATGTTTATGAATGGCACATTTTTTTTTTTTTGGAGTATGAGAAACTGGAAAATGAAAGACATCAACGGCGGTCAAGAACAAGCGTCACTCAGTAAAACATTCATTCTCTTCAGGATCTTATTGAAGGTGATCGTCGCTTGACAGTGAGTGAAATTTCTTCTGCAGTAGGCATAAGCTATGGTAGTGCTCACATGATCACTCATGACAACTTGGGCTACTGAAAAATCAACTCTTCAAAAAGTGCTAAGGCTGCTTATCAGACCAAACGACGTGGCACATCCATCAGAAATGTCCTGCTGCCTCATGACAACAACAGACCTCACACAGCTGCTGCATCACGTGACAAACTGGAGGAAATTCATTGGACACCACTTGAACATCCTCCATATAGTCCAGACTTATCCCACTGTGACTACCATTTGTTTGTTTGGCTACTAAAAGAAGCACTGGGAGGTAAGCATTTTGAGGATGAGTTTGTGTGCAATTGGCTGAGCACACGTCCGTCGACTTTCTGGGAAAATGGGATTGCAAAACTCCCTATCTGCTGCCAAAGTGCATTTCACTTGCAGGGAACTATGTAGAAAAGTAATGCATTTGTTTCAATAAATTATGAAAAATAAATTCCCGTTTATATTTGATTCACCCTCGTAAATTTCTAATGTGCAACCTCTTTTTTCTAAGGTAAAACCCATTACAGATAGTTTTAAAAACCCATGGTCACATGTGCGGGGTGTTCGAAAAGGTCCCTCTCTCACTTGAAAGTCGTGATTTTTTGGCTCATATTTCATTAACTTAAAAACATAATGGATACTTAAGTTTATTACATATATCTTGAAATTCATAAAAATATTTCTTCTTGTACCGTGCGTCCATTTCGATCTGCAGCCGAGAGATCGGGAGAAACGTGGCGGGCGGCGCTGACGGAGGTGCCGACATTTGCGGCCTGTAATGCCCGCATATTTTTATGGACATATGCAGACATTTATATAAATATTGCAAAACTAGCACTAACCTGTGTTATAAGAGTTGTTCAAAGTGATGTCCACCTACACGCCTCGGAATTTCTGTACAAATTGCCTACACACGTCTCGACACGAGTCTGTTTTCACGTAAGTGTCATACATAAAAATTCTTTGTTCTAACGTGAACCTTGCGGCTGGCATTCCAGTCGTCTGACTGACACAACACACATACACACTGCAATAACACTCTTACGCACAGTACGAAATTAACACGCTCTTGGTTTACATCTGCCTGCCACTATATTCACAGCTCTGTAGTCGCAAAGGAACAAAAAACTTGAGCTAGATTTCGGATTGCAAGGAAGCTCACGAACACCATTAGCTTTTAACGGTTCGTCTGCAGCGTAATCTTGATACAGTGTTGCACATTCGAAACCTCCAAACGATCCCCATCGACACAAAACTCTTTCAAGGATATAAACTTAAGCAGGACGTTACTGGTCAAAACTATGATTAAAATGTTTTACAGAGTATTATCTGTGGCTCTTAATATAATTTCTAAAGCGTATTTATTTGTGTATATAAGGGTGGAACTTGGAAGAATTACAGAAGAACTTTTGCGTGTTATAACACAGGTTAGTGCTTGTTTTGCAAGATGTCCACAAAAATAAGCGGGCATTACAGGCCTCAAATGTCGGCATCTCCGTCAGCGCTGCCCGCCACGTTTCTCCCGATCTCTCGGCTGCAGATCGAAATGGACGTACTGTATGTATGCATTGCTTGCATTGTAGAATTATTTCTCTTGTAGTCTACGGTTGTTACACACATAAAAACACAGTTTCTTGTTGTGACGTTTTAGGAGAACACACGCTCCCTTCATCAGACATTTATTTTTAGCAATGGTTAAAAATCTTTAAAAAAGAATCAGTTATACAATGAATATTGTCAATGTTACATTGTTGGAATGTAGCAACTTAACTGTGAAACAAGCATTCTGTTTTATTATTATTATTTAAGATGAAAATTTTTATCACATTTTTTAAAAATTATAAATCCCAAATATCATCATCCCTTTTACAGAGATTCTTGATGTTTTCAGTTACATTGAATTTTAAAGATTGTGGCCTACTCCACATGTGAAAAAGAAAACTCCATAGTGGGTCTATGTTACCGTTTTCATTATTTAATTTATTCCAGTGTTCTTCCGCAATGAAGGAAGCTAACCCAGACATTCAAATTTATGTTTCCCATCGATGATGTGAACTGACAACAAGTGATCAAACTAAAAATAAATGTCTGATGAAGGGAGTGTGTGTTCTGAAACGTCACAACAAGAAAATTTGTTTTTATGCTTGTAACAACCGTAGACTACAAGAGAAATAATACATAAAAATAATTTATAAGAAAAATATGATGAATTTGTGCAATCCATTTTGACATTCCATGTCAAATTGTTACATGAGGTTATCACTATGGATGAATTTTCTGTTACCATTTTATCAGGAGTAAAAATAATCCTATTAGTCCACCTTATTATAAACATATTTTGTGTGGGTGTGTGCATGTGCATCTGACAGATTGTTCTATGTCTTTTTCACCAGTTTCTGTTATTCTAACATGGTCTTTCCCTGGATCCTTCAAGCTAAAAGAGCCAATTTTAAAAGAATTTAAGTTCACTTCAACTTACTACAGATACAATACAATTCAACACTAGCATCAAGATAAAAATGTCCGCAAACATTTTATCATTAATTCCAATGCCTATGAGTGTTAGAAGTTATTTCTAGATTTTTAGTATAGTATTAACATTGGAAAATGCACATTAGAGGAAGTTCATATTTTCTAATTTCACAGCTTGATTTAAAATGAATTCAATTTAAGATGTTTATTTCTCTGTCGTAGGTATTTAAATTTGAACCATGTACATAATGATGCAAAACTTCATAGAAATGGAACAACATGCTACCAAAAAGAAGCAGTAGATTTGGATTTCCTGAATTGGGGAAAACATCCGAGTAAACAAGAATTATTGTAGCATTAAGTAACCAGTATTATTTCAATGGTGGTGGTTTATTTTAGATGTAACTATTTTGCACTTTTTTCTGACTTAAGTTTGGTAATTGATTAATTACCAAGACCAGCGGAGTGCAACAGTATATATGACAAATTGCACAGCCAACTATTTCATGTAAACAATTATTCCACTCCCTCACTATTTGTAGTGTCATAGTGCAAGACACAATTGCTCTAGACCTTCAGCAGCTAAATGTACAGTTACCCATAAAGATGTATGTAAATTGTCAACAATATTTCTGTTTTTGACATTTCTTTCCTTCTTCATTTCTTGAACCTCATATCTGGTAAAACAGAGCGAGTGAATGTGGTGACAGAATGGACAACTTGACTCCACACATCTGTGTGGCCAACTGCATGTTATTTTTATAACTCTGATGATGATAATACACACATGTAACAATTTAAAGGTCAGCCTCCATGGTGAAGTGGTCAGCATCAGACACATTGTGGCACCAGAGATCCTCAGTTGGAATTGTGCTTGAGGCAGGGACAGTTTAACTTTGTCTCATTATCGCAATTAACCCAAGAGGTAGCAAGAATTAAAGACATAGAAATAGTAACAATTTTTTAAGTCCTTCAGAATATTGGGAAATGTTAGTTTGTATGTTAGTATACCATACATACAACAGAGAGTGATTTTCTTTATATTTTTAAAAAATAGATCCTAAAGTGAGATAATCAGAATATTAAAACAGCTGTTATTTAATCATGAAATCCAGTACTTTAACCATATATAGTGTTGATGGTTAATGCATTTTATAAATTTTTGCTTTGTTGAGACCAACATTACAAGAAAATAAGCTTTAAAACCACTTTAGAAAGTTTCAAAGGGCATCAGATTTTTATTCCTTTCAATACACATAGGGAATCTGATTCCTCACATCCCTAATTACAATTTTAGTAAATGAAATACCAGGTTCATAATTCTCTCAATTTCTTGTGAACTACATTACAAGTTTTGATATACATCAATTTTTCTCTATTTTTTAAAGCTAAACAGATTTTTTGTTATCATTTAACAATCATTTCCACACAAAGCACTTGGCAGACATACAACTAACCATTCCATAATCTTATCCAAAAATACACATGATATTATTATGACATTATTAATACACTGTAAGCATAATACATATGCTTGCATCATCTTGAACATTTATGCATAGGTGCAATACTTTTATTATAATAAACTTAGGTAAAAACTTTGCGACAGCAAAATAATGATATAAAATCAATTATATACACACATATATATATTTTGATCTACATTAAGTTATGAGGTATTTTCGCCACTATTAATACAAGGAGTCTGAATTTATCTTTCTAGACTTGAACATTGATGCAGAATACACTTCATGTTAATCAGACATGATACAAAATAATTTTAAAATCCTCAACAAATATCACCTCCTTACTTAGTACCCTACGCTTTTATGGGCCTTCCTGCAGTAGTAATGCCGTCGCATTGTAAACAAGGGGTCCCAGGTTCGATACCTGTTGGAGGCACATGTTACAGTGGTTCAGATCCCACTTTAAACTGTAGATCCAGTTCCGATTAGCCTGTGCATAAAGTTGATTTAAAACAACAATTCAATCAACCTACTCGTTTATGTAATTACACAAAATTTCTTGATGTGGATTATTTGTGGCACTTGTCCGCCACTGTCCAATTTGCAGTTTATGTATCTTCAATCCCTTTAATGTTCCTATTTATGTTTCCTTTGATGGGAAGAAAATATTATGTATACATTTCTTTTCCTTTACAGAAAAGGAAGCTTAAAACCCAGTCCTAAATCTTTAATCACCTTACATATTTTACAAGTTCTAATGCTTACAACACAACAAATTTAGAAAGCACAAAAGTGGCACTTCATCAGATATTCTCCTTAGGAGGTGTAGAAGTACAAAAAAGTGTAATATTTTTTCTTCCGTTGCCTTTTTTTTATCGGTTAGAACCACAATGGTGCAAAATTGTGTTGGTGGCATGAACCAAAAATGGAATGAATACTATTTGAACTTGTGATCACACATAATAAGTGGACAAGATATGCGTTACTTCAAGAGAGCTATGTTTTGATTATGTACTTACAGTGCTAAAAAATCATGTAGTTCAGAGTTCTTGATATGTTTTTACTCCTAACTTACATATTAGAAATGTTATTATTGGGAAAGTAATTGGAATGGAATACTAGGTGTCTCGCCTGTGTGGTAGTATTTTCAACAATCTTTAAGCTGCTAGTACAAAATTAAGAGACAGAGCAATGGAAGCATACACCATGTTTGCAAATAGACAACTAAAAACCCATTCTTGTCCGTAAATTACAACCATTAAACTTCTGATGGCACATCTGAAACTGTCTGTTGTTTTGGGGCCTCCCCGATGGTAAAGTAGTAATGTCGTACCCTTGTGATCAAGGGGTCCCAGGTTTGATACCCAGTGAAGGCACAAGTGGTTCGGATCCACTTTAAACTGTAGGTCCAGTCCGATTAGCATTCCTGGGCATAAAGTGGACTTAACACCAAACTCAAACTGTCTGTTCCTGTCTTTCAACCTAACAAATATTTTAATTATAATCTAATAAAAGATTTGCTTTCATGAGAAAGAAAAAATAACTCTTGAAATATTAAATGAAAACATTTAACATCCAAGCAACACTTTTCTTGCTAATAAAGTATAAATGGGCATAATATGTACTCAAAGTAGGCAATTTACTTCCCTAACAAAATGTCTTACATACTACCACATGTAATACTTTTCATATAATGGTATCAAAAATAACTCGTGTCAACCCTTGAACACATTATGCAATGTACATGTATTTTGAAATGTTCACAGCCATGAATTAAATTTTTCAATTAACACTCTTACTCTACATTATGATTCTTCGATATCCTCCACTCTTGGTGGGCTAACTCTATGTGGACCTAGCCGAGTCCATATAAACCCAGAATCAGGCTTGTAAGACAGGGGAGGGTATGGGCTGTTCTTAGCTTTAAAATATTCTGATGGGGCATGCATGATGAACTCCATACATGATAACCTCCTTGGTATGTCTTCTTCAGGACCTGAAACGAGGAGGGAAAAAATAGAAATAATATGCATTCACCATTAGTGCAGCCATGCACTATATAGGGGGAAAAAATAGGCCATCAAGGTAATCATTATCAGCTTTACAAGGCTCGGAAGTTGAAGACTTAACTTTAAAGATCCTATTTCAAAAGAAAAAAATAGTTTACATATTAAAATGGAAGTTTGATATTATTAATTGATTTAGTTGACGTTACTTTTCTTACACTTCGGTTAATTGTGAAGATGAGGATGAATGCTAAAATTGATGAAGGAACAATCACAAACACACACATGGACAGGACACAGCACCATCTTCACAGATGATCCACTGGCTGTGAATCCAGATGACAGAGCTTATTTTTTCATAAGAGAAAGTACTTGGGTAATTCCACACAAGCAGGTTCTGGACAGTTTAAGATATTGAAATTAAAGATTGGGGGGGGGAATTAAGTGCTATTGTATTCTTAATCTCCTTCAGCCTGGAATGTTAAGTGTGATTCCTTCCTATCTTTGTCATTATCTGTGACCAAGAAGATGCATATTCTATCTCTCTCTTTTTAAACTCATGCTGAAGTAAAGGATGGATTTTGAGATGAAGGATTTGAAAGAAGTTGATATGAATAAAATGGAAAAGGCTAAAAAATGCAAAATAACCATTTATTCTGGTTCTAAGTGAAGAGAAATGGGCTATTACTTCAAAGTGTAAATCATATCTCACACCACATACCAACATCTTAATATAAGAGTGTCCTCACCATAGTACATACAAAGGTTTGGTATCTTATATTTTTCCAAGTTCACTTGGCTTCTTCAGGGATGAATTATGAAACAGGATTACTTGCAAAGTATAAAAGTGGATCTCCATAGTGCAAGGTTAAAATGGTTGTAGTACTGGATGTAAAGGGGTAAGATTAAAACATATTGTCTCTATGGAAGTTAGAATCGGTACAATGCTGCAGCCTTCAGTATGTAAGTACTCCTGTTTCATAATTAACCCCTTCCCTGAAGAGACGTTGAAGGAAAGTGCTTCCAAAAAGAAATCATCATTATATAAATCAACCGCCAATCGTAAATAATACCTATACAAAGAATTGCCGCATAATGAAGCTATGAAAGCAATCTATATATAGACTGCCGTAAATTGTAAAATGCACGAAAACACAAATTACAAAAAAAAAAAAAAAAAATAAATCAAGAACCGCAAAAGCATCAAAAATGGATTGTTTGCCCATATAGACTAATAAAGGCATGAAAGAGTGGTGTCTATAAAAATGACTTCCCACGATACAACTGTTAATTTTGAAATACCATCTTTGTATAGACACACTGCAAAAAAGGACCACTTTTAGTGAGAGTATATATAGATCCACCACAGGTAATGGGTTAATCCCTGAAGAAGGCAAGTAAATATGGTGAAATATAGGATACCAAACATTTGATGTGCCAAGGTGAGAACACTTTATTATATTGAGGCTATTATTATATGTTTAACATAGTTACCAAATACTACAAACATTGGAGCACTATTTGAATTGATTCCAGGTAGGGGCAAATTCCAGTCCCACTTCCAACTGTAGGTCCATACCTCATTAACCAGTGTGAACTTTCAGTTAAGTAAGAAATTATATAAGACACAAAATTACTGACATGCACAGTTTTTAACATCGCATTCTTTTTACAAAGTTCAAGATACAACTTGGTAAATGTTGGCGTTACTGCAGTATTGTTATCAAATAGAATGCACCATTCTTCAGTTTTAGTGCACTAAGTAATATAACAAACAAGGACCTTTTATGTCGCACCACAACACAAAAAATGTTAATTTGCAGTAAGAACAACAACTAAAGCTCAACTTGTCTTGTTTTTGCCAGACAAGCATAGTATTATAATAAAGAAAAATAGTGTATAGAAAACTTCAACAATTAACATCAATTAATGGAGATCAAAAATACTATTCCACCATATGTGAAGATAAGTAATACTCATGTGTGACAAGCTGTTCCCCAACAGTTAGATCACACATCTTGCATAATTATTTTTTTAAAAAATCATAAGTAACCATATTCTCTTACGATATAGTTTCTTGAAAATATGCGCTAGCAATAATGCTGAAAGAAATTTACCTATTATGTATGTTGATGGATCAAAACCTTCTTCGGGTGGAGGGCTTGACTGAGTAGGTAGGAGCCAAGTAACAACCGCACTCTTCTCACAATACTGGTCTTGTAGCAGCCCACGTATTTGAGCATAATAGACATCACCACTCACATCTATCATAGACACAATGTCACCCACTTGAATGTATGAACCCTAAAAAGAAAAAGAAATTTAAAGTCAGCTGACCAACTCAATTGTGGCATGAAGTGCAAGTGTTTTCTCTCAGTACACAGACAATGCTGTGAGGGTACTTAGTCATTTAAATCCTACAAAATTATGTATAATAAATTAGCTAGGTAGAAAAATACAGGGCACCCAGTTGCCATGGCAAAAAAATTTCATCTAACAACATAATTTTTAAAATCCATATATATATATTTCAAGTTCCAATATGCAAATTTCCATTGCATTTTTATAAAATAATGAGTAGCTACAATATCTGTTTTTTAATGTTTGTGTGTTTTCTGTATCATTAAATCAGAATTATAAACTTGAGATTATAAATGTTTGCACTGTTACTAGCCGGATTTTGAAATATGAAGCAATATGGTAGAGATGGCCATGCATTAGAATGTACTACATAGTTAATTATGCTGTTACCAGTTGAGCATAGGTATAGTTAGGTAGGGGCTAGGGGGCTAAGCCCTCCAGAACCAGTCATTAGCCCCCCAAACGGATGTGACATATGCATAAAATAATTAAGGAAAGAGAAACTGCACACAGAACTTAGATAATTCTCATGAAACTTTCATGTATTACTTATGTAGTGTGGCAGTCACAGATAAGGAAAGAATACAATGAAAGTTGAAGTGCATGTGGCATTTTTACGGGGACCATATGTTCCGAAACAAGATTTCAAAGAAAATACACCATTATTTCTTTTGATCTTCCACCTTGGAGCGCTAGGTAAACATTGTTACATTCAAGAATAGTGGCGTTGCAACCAGTGTTTACATAAAATGTAGCCTTTTAACAACGAGTTCCTACAATTGTTTTTTTTTTTTAGAACATGAAAAAGAAACGCCATCATTGTAGAGACTTAAACAGAATAGCAGTTTTGATAGGGAAAAGGCGTCAATTCAAAGAAGTGAATTTAGTTTCTGTGGATTTGTATTGCGTGGGGTACTTTTAAAGATGTATGCCTAAATGTCACAATCCTGTAGAAGCGATTCAATCGTGCGGAATTGCTTTATTAAGTGGTGATCACTACAGTTCATTGGCGAAATCACTCTTTTCCAAGTCTTTTGTGTACGTTGCACCGCGTTACCGGTATGTATGCAGATATACAGATTTGGATTTTTCATTGCACGAAGGCGGTGCAGTTGAAAGTTGTGTTCAACTCTCCTGGTGACAGGTGAATCTTGTGGATCACTTCTAGGGATGTTGCTCTAGGAATCTCTGGTATCTCCTGGGGAGTCTCGGGATTTTCATTCTTCTGGAAGTAAGAAGAAGCTTGTTTGTTGTTTCAAGTAACCCACCGGAAGATTATCGTGGAAGGACACGTGCTTATGCTGGTTGAATAACAGCAAGAAGTCTTAATCATCTTTTGTAGATTGGAAATTATTGGAAAAATCATTCTTTGATATTATTTTCCTGTAGTTTATGGTTATTACAAGCATAAGAAAACAGTTTTTCGTTGTGACGTTTCAATGAAAATGGTAACATAGATCCAGTATGGAGTTTCCTTTTTCACAAATGGAGTAAGCCACCATCTTTAAAATTTAATGTAACAGAAAACATCAGGAGACTTTGTGAAAACAATGATGACTTCGAATTACCTGATGATATTTGGGATTCATAATTTTAAAAAAATAATGTGATCAAAATTTTTTATCTGAAATAAAAATAAAACAGACTGCTTCTTTTCAGTTAAGTTGCTATATTACAACAATGTAACATTGACAACATCCATTATATAATGGATTCTTTTTGTTTAAAAAATTGCTAACCATTGTTATAACTGTATCTTTAGTCAAAATGAAAATAAATGTGTGATGAAGGGAGCGTGTGTTCTCCTGAAACGTCACAACGAAAAACTGTTTTCTTATGCTTGTAATAACCGTAAACTACAGGAAAATAATTCTACAATGCAAGCAATGCATTCTTTGATATTGTGCTCATACTGTATGTGAAATTAAGGCACAGATGACAGAATGATCATTCCTTTTAATAGAGAGTTCATTAATAGTAAAAGTCAGGCATTGAGTAAACAAGACTTGAATTTCTGAAATAAATTTAAAGAATGCATAGGCAAAGTGATCATGTCAATCAGTTTTCTTTTGAAGTCACTTGGCCAGGGTTATATAAAAAGTTATTTGGTCAACGATTCTAATTTAAAAGCCTAGTTTTCAGGATAATTAAATAATATTTTGCCTATAGATAGCAACTTTCTACATATTTCATGCCATCATTTATTAGTGCATATTCTGTTTTTTGCATTTTGTTTCATCCAGAGCTTGATTTCAGGCACAAATGGTAATTATTTTAATTTTTAAAAAATAATTTATCCTTAAGCCAAGGCTCGAAAAATCCCAGTCGCCAGGTCGCCATGGCAACTAAAAATTTCAGCCTGGAAACTGTGATCTTTAGCTGTTATATTGCAGTTCTTTTAAGTTTGCATGTACGAATTTTTGAAGATTCTAAGTTCAAATTGTAGTACAGGGTAAGTTAGAAAATGATTTTTTTTTAAAAACTCAATATGCTCACCAAGGCAGAAATTTATTTTATTTTAAAATATTTTGGTCAGCATATTGAGTTTTTCATATCATGGAAACAAGGCTTGATGGTGTTATGATTTATTTATCAATGTTGTGAAGATTTCATAGAATCAGTAACTATTCCTTACTCTTTGTCCCCCAACCCCTAATTTTCTGCTTTTTCACATGATTTAGCAATGTTTTCAATACGGTGATGCTCAACTTCTTATAGTATGCACAATTCCCAACAGGTGGTTTCCTGGTGCCTGAATTTCTGAGCTGGCACCTAGCTCTGATGAAGATTTTTCGAGCACTGCCTTAAGCCTATATTGAAACCAAGAATACTGCACCTTTCATGATAATTCAGTAACTTGCGAGGTTCTCAGTTTTGTAATAGTCTGTAATTCTTCGTTTCCTTAATTCACTTCTTCAATATACATTTCTTTAACATCCGAAAGCATCATAATACTTATAGTGTTCCAGTTTAGTGCACTTAATTACAGAGTCCCATATGTATCTACCAGTGGTGTGGTGTGACTTTTTCAAAAGTGTTACCAGCTATCAGTAAGACAATTATGCCTGCTAGACGTTATTAACCACCACCCCCCCCCCCACACACACACACACACACACACACACACACCGGTAAAGAAAACATGTCTTCGAGCTACATATTTGTTCATTTCGTTTTTATTTTGCAATCAGCACAGTGATTTAGCCACAAACACTCCTAGAAAGAACTACCACCCATGAGACAGTTACCACGAAAATCGAATGAATAGTGGTAGACCCTTGTCAATATTTCATCTGTCTCTGTTTCTTTGCAATGAGGTGCGAAGGGGAAGAAGAATAACCCTACTTTTCTCGGGTCAGGTTGACGTTTGTGTGGTGAGCACTGAGCAGACGACAGAACTCCGCTCCTTTGTGGAAGGGAAGCACCCAGCTGTACGTACTACTGTTGCCACCTTAGTATTTTGGAGCAAGGTTTGTCCAAATAACGAATCACACCAAGGAACTATATTTTCGTCTATTACCTAACTGGTCTCAGTTGTAGTTCAATCCAACCTTGTCTCTACAGTCTACCTCTAGTTGCTTCACAGAAATGGTATTCCTATATTAGACGGGATTTAGCTCTTTTCTGCCAATCGGATGTGACAACACTGGCTGATCCCGGCAGGTCTGAACGGCAACAGGGCCCCTTAACAGGCATATGAATAACCCCATAGCACACTATGCCCCAAAGTTCTTTCCTTGAATTGGTGCCCTCTTCTCCCTTGTTGCCTCTTCAGGGTAGCGGAATGGCCTCCCTCTTCGCTTCAGTCAGCTGCAGAAAAAATGTCCTAGGCAATATCTGCTCGACGGCAACGGTGTTCATTAACGTATTCAATAATGTTGTCATTTTATTGAAACAACTTTTTAATTCTTTACATTTTGCTGTTACCTGCAGTAACACCGGCTACATGCACGCCACGCCTCTGGTATCTACATATAAAAATACACATGACTTTGTTAAGCATTAATTTTTTAATACCTCACTGCTCATTAAATGTTGGCAAAAACTTCTATGTTGCTGTTCATTCTTATTTGGTTTCTGATTTGCCAACAGGCGGTACTGGACTATAATTTGAATCAACGAAACTTACAATGGCATTGGTTTCTGTTCGATTGGATATTAAGCACAAGGGTGGCCGCAAAGAGGGTGGAGATAGCTGGAAAGACTTCATACAATTCAAATTTTGGAATTTTAGCGTGAAAACATGGACGAGGGATGCAGTGAAAGACAGCAAATTAAGTGCTTATGGGAATTATCTTAGTGCTGGGGATGCTATATGAGAATTCTCTAAACTGGGGAAAAGCGCCCCACTTTTCCTTCACTTTAAGTATCTTGCAAACATTTATCAGATTATCTAGATGGCAAACCAACTAAGTTCATTCCCTCTCTCTTCTCTAAGTTCTCTTAGAGTTTTCTTCACGAATCTAGTCGCAAGTGGATCTCAGTTGTAGTAAAATTAGGAAAATGCGAAGTTTCGTTGTATAGAAATTAAGGAAATTTAAATTTTTACTATTCCATTACCTATATAGATTGTGCTTTTAAATGCCTTGCAGCATGAATAAAGGATTACCCATTAATATATCACATATTAAAATTATACCTTCTATATTCTAAAGAAGAAATGTGTTCTTTAATAAATTTACAACCATATATAATAGTGTATTTATTCAATTTAACAATTCCATTTCTTTTGGATAAGATGTTTCGGGTATCACCTGTTTCCCAAGGAGAATGCCTGTGATGATTTTTGTAATGGATAAAAGTGTTAATAAAGTTAGCCCCAGCTAGCTCCCCCCCCCCCCCAAGCGGACAGGCAAAACTATGCCTATGCAGTTGAGCCTTCTTTAGTAAGCCCACTTTGGTGCAAGAATTAATTACTTTAATCCAATCTTGTATTAAATAATAAATTAAATGTTTTAAGATTAATATTTCTTAGCTCATATTTGAAAGAAAGAAGAAGAAGAAAAAAGCTGGCTCCTGCACTATGGTAATCCATTTTTGTACTAGCTTGTGAAGAGAGTACCAATATATAATACTTGTTTTAATCCTTTTGCTCCAAAGTTGGGCCTAGTTGGTGAAAAATTAGGACCATGCTGTTTGTAGTAATAGAAATGTGCTTGGCCAAGGGAGAGAGACACTATTTTGCATGCAGTGTTTTGAAAGAAACCATAAGATGCTATATTTTTATTGGTCAAACTCTATACTTTCCAATAATTTTAAGTTCAGACCTGCAAACCATAAAAATTATTGGTAAGAAATTAAACCTTTTTTAAAAAATAACAATACATAAATTAATACATTTTCTACCTTTGCCACACTTACTATTATGCAAGGATATAATACTAATCTACTACACACATACACTAGTAATCTCTGTAGAGTTTTCAAAATCATTTCGTTAATGTTTAACTCCTGGTCATGCTTACCTTATAGAATACATAATCACATGTCACGGGAGTTGCTACAGCTGTTGGTGCTTTTGTACTCTGTAAATATAAAAAATTATATATTTCTAACTGAACAAATGGAAAATAATTAGAAAAATAATTTACCTTACAAGTAATTTATTCACAACCAATGGAACTAGTGTGTTAATAAATATACTTTGCAGTACCTCATTATCCTAGTTATTTCTTTTCTTAAAAAATAGGTCAGGTAGATTTTTGTCTATGATTGAGTAATTTTAAACAATATATAAACATTTCGTAATACAAACATGTATGCACATAGCTATGTGCATTTTAACATTTGAAAACAGTATGTACAGAAAAACTACAGTTCTTGAATAGCAACATTTCAATACTTGCATATTTTTTATCGGTCAAGCAGCCATTTATGGCTATTGAGGGGATATTAACTAGTCTTGACACCTTACTGAAGACAATGTAGGAAAAATATTTTTGAATCACAAAAGCTAGCACCAGAGAACTTTTGTACCCTCTCATCAATGTGGATTTTTTTTTTAATGAACATTTTCAGCTTGCAGAGATATATTATAGTGAAGTTGTCAGTGTGGCACTTTATTTCTGGACAGAATATGTGCTGGGCTGGTATTTATGCACCCACATTCTATAAACAAAAAATGCCAAGGCCACAAATCCTGACCTGCCTAACCTATTAACAGTTTTTTATGGGCAAAGGTTTGATTGTGTTATTCCAATATCAACATGATAACACATGCTGATTACTTACTGCATTTTTTGTGCAGAATGATAGGTTAGAAACGCAAGCCTCTTAGCATTAATAACGTCTCTAAAGGCTTTGATATATAGTCTCAATCATAACACATCTTCAAGCAGTGTGGCACCGTGAAAGTATGGCAGTCTTGCTGCTCAATTGAAAGATGATTGTGTTAACTACTATTTTTTTTCTTCCAATAAATAATACCTTACAAAACTCTGACCACGCTAATTACATTCCACAATGTTCAAGTTTACTTTCGGAACCGTTACCTTACATTATAAATATTGTGTTCGAGATTTTCATTTTAGTAAAAATGTGATAGCCGGGAAATGGATTTCTTCAAATTTACAGGAGAAAGTACTTACGGAATTGAGTTTCTGTGTAATTTTGGAAGGTCCTAGAAGTGTTTTCTCACATTTTTCAATGTATGTGGCCGCTAAATCATGTATTTTTCTATAATAATGTCCGTCCAATGCACGAAAGCTGTTGCTTGCATTTCCATCCATGTACTTGAACCGGATGTTGCGAGCATCTGATTACGTAATCCCCGGTTTTCACTATATTGCCCAACCTAACCTAACCGTGATGGTGCGTGGGGCTATCGTGAATGGTTATACGATCCAGAATAGTTTTTGGGGCTATGCGGGAATTGTTTTTGGGGCTACTCGTGGATGGTAATACTATCCCGAATGTTTTTTGGGGCTACGCAGGAATGGTTTTCGGGGCTATGCGGGGTTTTTTCTGTTACGAAGGTTGAAACACTGCTTTGCCATTTGAAACACAACGCTAGTCAAGATTTGCTGGCCATTTTGGGTGTTCAGGAAGCGAGAAAAGAACGAACAATAATTACTCGATATGTCGACAATAGATACTAATTTCATTTTAAAAAAGCGGTATCCCTTGTTAAATAATCTTTCGCAATGCAGAATAGGTAAGTACGAATGTCAACAATTACAGAATAAACGAGTTACAGACATTTCCCGGATTTGATAGTTTTACCTTAATTTTTAATACAGTCCACCTGTATTACGCCAGTCTTGAATACCATTTGATGGCGTTAACCTATGAAAAAACATTCCAATTTAGATTATTTTACATCGCTTTTCTACCTTTCTAGGTCAAACGCAACGATAAGAATGAAGATAATAGAAAACGCAGACGTTCAAACCTTCCCTGGGATTCGAACATCCCATTGTTCGATAAATATAAACTTGTTATGCATGCATAAAAATATACGGGAACTTAATAACTTACACTCTTCTTAAATATTATTCTTCGTCCCTTTCCTTTTGGAGCTGCAGGTTTTGGAAGAGCATATGGATTTAGTCTGGTTTTATAGATCTTAGTATTCCTAGCGCTTCTTCTAGCCGTCAATTTTGTTCTATTATTATTATCTTGTGAGCTTGGTTTTAAATTATTTTGTTCTCGTTCCTTACAACTTCCATTACTGTTATTACCATCGTTATTACTGTCGTTATTAGCTTTGGCACAAGAATTACAAATTTCTCCTTCTGGTGTTTTCTTCCAAATAGGAGATTCTTTAACTTTGCATTTGAAACACTCCGGATTTAATTCATACGACATTTTAAATTACATAAAATACTAAAAGTTACTCTTTGAGGTGTCCTAACTAACACTATTTGGTAACCTTTACTTCCTTGGCATTATGAATATTTTACGTTGGTTATGATTACGATTACAATTTACCAGTTTGTACACCAACAAACAGGAACACAGACTCAACAAACACGAGAGGCGCATCCTGTTCGTCGTTTGTCACCATCATTTGTATATGGTGATGCGATACGCGTTTCAATTCTTGCCGTTCGAATTCAAAACGTCAAAAGACATGCTTCACTCTGCGTCAAGAACGTTCTTTCTAGGGGTGTGCGTGGCAGAATTTTGTGGGTAGGGACGGGAATTTTTTTTAAATCCCGACATTCGGGACGGGAAATGTTCAAAATTTCCCGAAGCACTGGAAATCTAAAATTCTACACGTCATTTTCACTTTAAGTGATTGTTTTTGCATTTCTGATACAAAAACTTACAATTTCCAATACGTTTCAGACATTTACATTTACAATGGAGGAAACGTCGAGAATTAACGACGCTTTAAAAATGACCATTCAGTATTTCCCGACTGCGGGGATCCCGAAAAGTTGAGAAGTAATTTCCCGAAGTCCGGACCGGGATCGGGAAAAAATTTCCCGTCCCGATCCTGGTCCCGACGTTTCTGGATCCCGCACACCCCTAGTTCTTTTCCTTGTCAAATTATCATGAACTCAAAACAGGGTGACTTCCCAGTGAGTATAAAGTATGACCAGAATTAAGCCCCTATCACACGGAACTGGATATCTAGTTGGAATGCCCTAGTTGGCGATGAACTGACTTTCTGGGTAGTAATCATGGCCGCCTGGCTGACTGCTTGACTGGTTTTGGGAATAGGACATGTTCTAATTGCTACTAACTTCTTCGACTAGATTCTGTGGAACAACCAATCAGAGCAAAGTGAAGATAATCTGTGAGTTTGTAATTCTTCTTCTTCTTCTTTTTCTGACCCTATCAACTGGTAGTCGATTTTAGTCATCTTCCTGAGTTTTTTTTTTATTTTTTTATGTATTTAGTTCGCTAATCGCTATTCACTTATATTTCACAAGAATGAAAAAAAACATCTATTGATATTTATTTATACTGTTTGTTAGATCGTCAAATTACATCTTCTTGCATATCCATAAAGAAGCCATATGGTGGGAGGAGTAGGGTCCGTGAGCAGGGCAGTAAGAGATGTAGGGAATGGAATTCTATTTCGACGTAAACCACTATATAATTTATCTCGTTCTCTGTCGAAATTGGGACATTGTAAAAAGAGATGTGTAGCATCTTGATTATCTTCTCCACATGCGCAGGCTTGTTTTGTTGTAATATGTAGTCGTGATAAATGATCATTAGTGCGAACATGACCTGTACGTAGACGTATTATAAAAGTAATAACTGATCTTGGAAAATTATATGGGTAGTACTAAGGTTTGTTTTGTGAATGTTCTGCAAACCATTTATATGTGTTGCCCGTGGATTGAAATTGTTCTATAGGGGCTATCCACGAGTAAACAAAAACATATCGAACAGCACAATCGATTGTCCAACTGTAGCACAACAACTTCCGGTTCACGGCGGCCGGGTAATTCAAGCGCGTACTTGTGGCATTTCTTCTCGTTTTGTATACCGGATGAAATGGATCATATAAAAGCACTTAACGACGAGGAGAATAAGAGATATCAGGGCAAAGTAGAGGCCTTTGCATGTCAATTGGATGAGCAACTAGGAAGTAATACGGCATTATTCCAAGATGAGATCCATTTGCTGATCGTCGTTTCATTGGCGATATTTGTAGCCTACATATTAAATAGAAAGTAATTTTTCCTACAGAGCGAGAGCGCTTAAATGCATACATTTATGTTTTAAGTGAAAACGTGCGAGATGTACGGACATATAAAAAACGGAAAAAGGAGCTTCTTTTCTTCTTTCTTCAGTCAGGACGAGTCAGAGGGATGCGATAATGCACACTTGCTGGTTTCGTTCTCGTTTGACCGCAGAAATACAAAACGCTCATTGTTATTTTAAGTCAGTTTTCTGCTATTTGTGTTAAACATGACGATGAAGATGAATAATAAACTGGAAAAATTAATGATGGGACAAACACAATGACACACCATTGCCTCACCATGGTGTTCAAAACTAGGACCTCTTCTCCATCAATGTTGATTTGATTGATTGAGTTGGTGTTTTCAGTCCATTTTGTGCACAGTAAGGCTAATCGGGACTGGACCTACAGTTTAAATTGGGATCCGAACCACTATATGCCTCCATCGAGAATCGAACCCGGAACCCCTTGATTACAAGGCGACGAGGCTACCACTGCGCCATCGGGGAGGCACTCTATCTATCAATGTTGAAAAGATTTCCATTGCAAAAGACGAAAATTAATAATAGTACCCGCACTTAATTTTCTGGCTACACAAAAAAAAATATTTCCTCTGGTTGCACAAAAATTTATTTCCTCTGGTTACACACACACAAAAAAAATCTGGTTACACAAAAATTTAATACAGTTCGTGTGTACTTCAAGAACTTAACGTGTAACCTATCTGGCCATGACCGAGCATCTTTTGAAAGGAAAAGTAATATTTTTGGTCATATCACTAAAACAGAGAAAATCGAGATTTGAATGATTTCTCTTCTACCTTTAACGGAGTGCAAGGGGTGCGGGACGCAAAATTTTTGGTAGGGAAGGAAACAGGACGGGGTATTTTTAAAGCCCTGACGTTCAAAACGGGAAAAATAATGTTATTTCCCGACTAAATTGGGAGATTATAGGAGCGGAAAATATTCAACATTATCCGATACTAAAAAAATGTTAATTATACACACAATTTTACCCTCAGGTGATGATTTATTTTGCATTTCTGGAATAAAAACTGCTAATTTCAATAAATTTCGGACATTTAGTACAAAAAAATGTAGGGAATAAACTACTTTTAAACTATCATTTTTTCCGAAGTCTGGATCGGATTTTTTTTTTTTTTTATTACCAGACTTTTTGGGTTTTTGCACATCCGTTGTCATTACTGCGCAGTCTACTCCTGCTAATGGTCTTCCAATTTTCACGCCTGACAGCTTGAATTCAATAATTTGGCGCCTAGATCTCGAGGAAATGGATGAAGAGAGATCCATGAAAGATCATTTAGCCCTGATCGTAGTTTACATCCTCCTTGTACACACCCATTCGTTCCTTTCATACATGACACAATCTCAGCTCCCTTTAGCGGCATGTTGTGAGCCTACGAACCGGAAGCTGTTGTGCTACAGGTATGGCGTCCGTGCGAAGGCACTTCCTTCCGGTGGATAGCCCCTATACACCACTGTTTCCATTTTTCTTGAAGTTTATATTTAACTCTTGGAAGAAGGTCCATGTATGGAAGTCTCGCAAGTGAGGTAGTTTCCGATGATCGAGCGGCTTTGGCATATGTGTCCACACGTTCATTTCCCGTGTTTACTTGGTGAGCCTTTACGTAACTAAACTGGACGTTGATATTTCTTCCATTAGCATACTGAGTTTGTTGGATTATAAGTATGATGAATAATGGATGTTTACAAATCTGAGGATATGAGGAACTCAGCGCCATTAATACGCTTAAAGCATCTGTTATGATGAGTTTGTAAAGTAGCCTTTTTTTGTCTGTGGCTTCCGAGTGCATACAACACGAAAGGCATGTTTACAATTGAAAAAGCTAAAATATTCTTCCATACGTGTATAGTAAACGTTGTAAAGTATGTATTTTATCAGCGCCGTTCTTCTCTGCCTAAAACCATTTAATGCGATGCGATATTTTTCTCGGTTGGATAGTTATCGTATTTTAAAAGTGTGAAGTGATACGTTGTTTACATCTCGCGCGGCCGCCATTATGGGAACGAAAGACTATCGACAAGTACGGTATAACAAGTACCGTGGCCGTGTCCGGATTGGCAAGCGCTCCGTCCCGTTCTCTCCCGTTGCTCTCGCATGCCGTCGAAGTCACGTCCAAGTCGTCCGAATCTACATGTCCCCTTGTAGTACGGTTGTCACTTTTCCCGCCAGGTGTCAGCCCGAACTTCACCCACCGTGCTCTGGGGCGCAGGCGCATCGCACGAAAGCAGAAGGCAGACGCCAAACAAACATGACAATGATTTCCACCTATTTACTACTCATATTAAAAATGTAACACGCTATTTCATCATTTACAATTTTTCTACATTCAGCATTATCGATAAAATGTTAAAGTATAACTGAGTTTTACATCTTCTAATCAGTAAATGTTGTCTGTACAAAGTGCAAGTTAGAATATGGCTGCCAAGC
Organism: Lepisma saccharinum; assembly: GCF_977018435.1. NCBI lineage: Eukaryota > Metazoa > Arthropoda > Insecta > Zygentoma > Lepismatidae > Lepisma > Lepisma saccharinum. The sequence continues at coordinate 118,611,509 of NC_139229.1, forward strand.
GCAGCGTCCCAGCGAGTTCAAGCGTGCATCTGTCGCGCCTCTCTGCTCTCCCCTCCGATTCCACGTCTGCCGCGAATTCGGACAACGGAGGTTGGCTGAGTCCCCGGATGGAACGGTGCTCTAGGTGACATCTGCTGCCGATTCGGACGCGGCCCGTGTGAGGCGAAAACTAGCAAATGGGTAGCCAGTCCAGCATCAACTAGAGCATTCCAACTAGAAACCTAGTTCCGTGTGATAGTGGCTTTACTCTATGGTATGACGTTGACGTAGGGATATCAATTTATCCGGCATTGCGTATTTCGAAAATCAGTTTATCATTTCCCGAAGTTGGCTTCGGAACAAAAAATCTTCCCAGCCCTAGATAAAATCAATGTACGGCCAGTAGTATTTCGTGACACTGAATTTCGAATCAAGTGATTGTTTTCAAATTTGTGGAATGAAAACTGCAACTTTCAAAAACTTCTACACACGTTCGCCGTTGGGTGTACCGTAGATAAAATAACCAATGAGCACTGTAGTGGGATCCATGAGTATTACCGTGCAAATTGTCCATGACTATTTTCATTATTTTTTCTCTTACGTGCTATGTGTTTTCAAGCGATGGATTTTTATGTATGCTGGTGAAGAAGTTGTTAACAGCTTGTTTTCAGTTTTCTTTTAATTCTTGAAGGTGTTATTGGGTCAAATAAAGTGCACGAACATGGTGATGGACAATTTTCAAGGTAATACTCATGGATCCCACTGTACATATCAGTATTCCATCCATCGCTGTACAAGATCGATATTTCTTGCGCTATATCAGGAACATCAACACACTTAAGTTAACATTTGAAAAATTACAATTACAATTAACTGGTTTTGAAAGTCACCTTACACACACACACACGCATGCATCAGGATACATCAACCTATATTTTCACGTTATGTTACGTCGCTTATTTGCAACTTTTGTTTAATCGCGACGATGAAAGACATGAAGAGATACTCACCAAGAACACCCATGCCGCCACGGAGGTTGACAACTATATTTTGATTATATGATTATACAACATAGTGCATTATATGTAACTTGACAGTTTGAATTGATGTTTTAAGTGAACTTTATGCACAGAAAGGCTAATCGTCTGTCGACTGAACCTACAATTTAAAATGGGATCCGAACCATTGTGCAATGTGGTATCATGTACCGGGTATCGAACCAGGGACCCCTTGATAACAAGGCGACGACGTTGCCACTACTCCATCGGGGAGGACTAATATGTAACTTAAGATTAAGGGTTTGATCATCACTTTCTGTTTATAATACTTATTCCCAGTGATCAGAACGCTACATTTTAAAAGTAGCTTCGCTACAGCTACAGCTACTCTTCCAAAATGTAGCTTCGCTACAGCTACAGCTACATTTTCCAAGAAGTAGCTCGCTACGCTACTCCTGTTCGCTACTCGCTACTTCGCTACTTTTCCGCTACTTTTGCATAAAAAAAATTAACAACCACATGGATATTCCAAGAAGACCCTAGTATGATAGTTGTACTTGCTGGAAAATAGATTCTGTTATTTATTATCATGATTCCCGTCATTCTGTAATTTTGATAGCAGTGTTACTTCAGTTGCTTATTTTCAATATAGTGTATCAGAATAACGTACCTATGTAAGCGGCAGATCAATTCAATTAGGATGACACACAATTAATGATTACAACTATACACAAATAAAATTTGGTAGAATTATTTACATTTATATATCAACATATTTTCCTTGAGAATAAATATTGAGTTAAGTCACATAGTGGTTCGAAACCAGTCTTGATTTGCTTATCTGTGCATAAAGTGGACTCCAAATGAAAACTAGGAAAGACGCCTGGAGGGTGGGATCCTCCTGCTCCTCCATTCCCCACACTGCTCATCGTCTTTCATCATTCTTTATCATTCTCACAATTAGCCAAAAGTGGCAGAAAGCGACTCTAGATAAGATTGATTGACTTTTTGTTTTAAGTCCACTTTATGCACACTAAGGCTAATCGGGACTGGACCTACAGTTTAAAGTGGGATCCGAACCACTATGTGCCTCCACCGGGTATCGAACCCGGGAATCGACTGTAAATAAGATAATTACTAAATAAAGGATTGATCTTCATTGTCATGATTAGCAAAAGTAACAGAAGAGCTAAAGGGAAATATATTGAGAAAACTGATGTGTAAATCCGAGAGTTCTGTTAACATACTGAGCCATTGATTGCTGGCACTATTGCTGTCATTCTAGTGGAAAATGGATCGCTCCTTTTTGCACTGCAAGTTGTGTTTTACACAGTAATTAATTACATTTTGCTGCCTCTTATACTAGGAATATCCACAATATATGTTCCGGGGTGGCGCAAGCGAGGTATTTTTTTTTCAGGGGTGCCACAAATGAGGCATTTCCTCAAAATCTCAAAACAAGTAGCTGTTAGCTGGAATATATTCATATATGTCAGTTAGTTATCTGGATATTAGAATTATTAAGATACTAATGAAATAAATTACGCGGATACCTTTACTGTGATATCAAGATATTTATTATCTACATTATCCATATTTCCATGTAATGGACTTTGTCTTTATAATCCTCCTGCAAAAGTAAGCGTTATTGTCGATTTTTTTAATGCTGTTGCCGCATTCAGAATTTACCTCAAAATGCTGAGAAGAAATGTAGCTGTAGCGAAATTTTCGCTACAACTACAGGAATTTTGTAGCTTCGCTACCGCTACAACTACAATTTTCAAAATGTAGCGCCGCTACAGCTACAGCTACAAATTTTGTAGCTAGCTACAGTAGCGCCGCTACAAGTAGCGCGCTACTTTCGACCACTGCTTATTCCCACAATCCTCTTTTAGAGTTTAATATCTTCACACTTTCTCCGAAAGCATCTCTCTCTCTCTCTCTCTCTCTCTCTCTTTTATACACACATGTATTTTTTTTTTCGAATTTTGATTACGCGTCGTATAAATATACGTATAATACATCAACTTCCAGCCACAACAATGCAGCATCAAGTAGCACACGCATGTTTACATGTATTACATGAAAAGGATTAAATTAATACAACGGCATGTTAACAAAATAGAATACAAAATATTTTCATCTTCTACTCGACTTTTCCGAATGTGGTTCTTGTACGGAATGTTCAATGAAATCTTTCATGATCTCTTTAGTGTCAATACTATCCAGTTTTTCCTCATGTACTTTATTTATTAAAACGGAGTTAAGACGCTTTTTGAGCCATAGTACTTGTAAATTGGGGGTCCCGGGTTCGATACCCGGCTGAGGCACATAGTGGTTCGGATCCCACTTTAAACTGTAGGTCCAGTCCCGATTAGCCTTACTGTGCATAAAGTGGACTTAAAGCACCAAATCAATCAATCAATCAATACTTGTAAATAGTTCTTGAAACGACTCAAAGCACTGAAACTACATTCAGCGTCTCAAGAAGAAGCAGTCCGCGTCGGAAGATAGCGCACTAGCTAGTCTCTCTACTTCTCCAAATAGTTGTGGACAATAATAATGAAAACAATGAAAAACTCAATAGGAAGCGAACAATAATCTTCAAAAAGGCTATGGATAAATATGGAGATGGATTGATTAATATAGAAATAAATATCCTTCCTGAGATGATGGAATCATAAAGACTATAGGCGGGGAGAATTTTAAAGCAGCTCCACCACAATATGAATTACATTCATAAACATGTAGAGGATATATGCTATTTGCTAATATTTGAATTTGTTAGGCTTTGAATGTTAAATAGTTGACAAATTATTTAATCTTACTAGTTTCATCCAGAAACATCGATTTTCTTATAGATAATGAAAAATCAAATATTGAGTAGGCTATACTTGCCACACAAGAATCTATAAAGCTTAAGAATTATAATTTTAAAGTTATATACATTATGTGATAATAAAGTTTACATAAATATTTACTCAACTTTGATACACGTAAAACAATCTTGATAAGGAAATGCATTAACTGAACGACTCTCGTTGTCACCTCTGAATATTTCGGATTCCAGTCCCTGCTTGGGCATGAGTTTTCCATTCATCAAGTTAAATTCAACAAGTTCATCCATATAGTCATGATAATCGAAATACGTAGAAATGCGATGTAAAGTGAGAAAATCCATCACCACTATACATTGGGCCCCACTAGTTTCGGGGTCCATGCGTGGGACTGGCTTCGTAGAACATTTTACGTCCGGCTTCAATTCTCGATTGAGGCATATTGCATAATGGTTCGGATCCCACTTTAAACTGGAGATCCAATCTGAACTGAACCCATATTTTTAAAAATGTTCCTAATTTCGTGTTTAGGTCTCCAGGCAGAACTCAGCATTTCGGATGATATTACGTACGTCGTACATTAATAAAATCCGTCTTTTTTTTATTTATTTATTTGAGAAATCCTAAATACAGAGAGAATCCATTTTATATCAGGATATCAACAGAGAGAAAAATAGAAATTAACAAATCAGAAGCACGCACACATATGTAACAAGAATAAAATAAATAATAATAATAATAATAAAACAATAACTATGGTATAACAAATATTAATCTCTCTTCAGCTGCTTGATGCACGCATTTCTGAAAGCCTGCTTAGATAGATGGAAGCCTGGAGGATCATTTAGTGTATTGTACCTTGTTTGTAGCCTATAGAAATGACCTTTGTTCTAGGGATAGCCTTGAGGCTTTTGTGTAAAATAAATTGTTGCATTTGCTGTTGGTACGTGGGATCCGGATGTGAAGATGTGGCAAGAGTTCGTTAGTGAAAAGTTGTCCATTCATGATTTTGAAAAGAAATGTTAGATCTGAAACTTGACGGCGAAGGGAAGGATCGTGAATTTGAAGAGCGAATAGAATTTCATGGCAACGGATAGTTTCCGGGTCGTTTATTTATTTATTATTATTATTATTATTTTAGATATTTCACTACATTTTTCTTTTGAGTGTAAGATAATTTGTTAATACTCTTAAATAGTACTATTATAGCATTCATGTAAACTTGTCCTATACATGGAGATGTGTTGTTGCCGCAAGGAGGTTTAGCAGAGTATGACGGCGTCTATGTCGCCTTGGCAGACAAGTACTGGACGTGATCCTTGATCACATGCAAAATGACAACATTAAAATATCTCTCACCTGCACGAATTGATTTTTTTTTACAAGTATTAAAGACAAAGTATTGAGGATATACACATTTAAATCAATTTTTTTCCCTTTTGGACGAGCTGAATTATATGATATTTATGTAAATATTTTAATATTAACTATGTTAATACAGCATGTCATTTCCCTAGTCGTTAATCTCGTCGCTGTAGAAAATCAGAGATAAGAAAGACAACATCGCGTTAAAGAAAGTAAAGCGTTCCGTTTCGTGAAAATATCAATTTCGAGCCCTATTCTTATCTTCTCTACATGCTGGAGAAGTTTGCCGGTTTTGTATGGAGACGTTGTGAGTGTGCGTGCGTGTGTGTGTGTGTGAGAGAGAGAGAGAGAGAGAGAGAGAGACAGAGAGAGAGAGATTGCTTTTATCAGAAAGCGTGTAGGCCTACTTGTCATGTTTTCTTTATTTTCGTGTAAGATATTTCTAAAAATTCTACTTTCAAAATATTTTAGTGTTTTGCTAGTGGAGAGAGAATTACACAAATTTTGTAAAAATCCATGGGAATGTTGAGAATCAGCTCTGTCTTTCGTGAATATGCTCTTTGTTGTGTGTGTGTGTTTTATAAAAACAAACTTTGTATGCCTCCAAACAAGGGAACGTTCCTGCGCCACAAAAAAAATTGCTCGTAAGTAACCAAAGAGCATAAAGTTCTGTAGCTCTTTGTAAGTTACTCTGTAGAATGTTACGGGAATGCCCAAATGTGTAGGTATACTTCTAATAACCTTGGATATAACTCCAAAAGTTGATAAAATGACACAAAGGAATACCCATAATCAAATATTAGAATGGAAATATTACTGTGTCTCTCCGTCTATCCGTGTGTGGGTGTTTGTTTTCTACAAAGATAATAAGATGTAAGATATAAAATAAAGTATGACCAAAATGGAAGTTATCATAGGACTCTCGAGACATATCAGGGCACATGCGAATAACATTAAATGCTCATACTATTTGCCAAAGCTCATGCCGTCACATCCAAAAACATAAATCAAACAGGTAGCTGAATGTCAATTTAAAAACTCAAACGGGTTCTCTACTTTTCCATTACGATGCATTGATGCTATCATTTTGAAGCATAGTTAAGAAGAAAATAGCTTATAAGCATTTAGGGCAAATATTATTTTAGCTCGTGGCACGAAACGTTATGTACACAACCGCAATTAATTTCCTTCAAAATAAGGTTATATTGATCTGTTGACGGAGGTTTATCTTCGTAGGTCTCCATACATTCTTAAAGTCCTGGGTAGATCGAAACTTGGCAAACAATTGATAGAATCTATTTTCTGCGAGGGCAATCGTTAATCGCTCCAAGCTTGTTTGGGTATCCTGGCGATTGTTTCTTGAGACAACAGCATTGACAAGAACACAGGGGACATTTTCACACACACAGAAACATTCGGCTTCAGAGGACGGGCAAGTGACACTTCAGTTTAAGTTCTTAATGATGACTTTGTACTCCATTTCCTGTGTAATTTTCCTTCGTGAAACAGGACTACAACGAGCATTAATTATAATATTCTATCACTGGATATGTTTGCTCCTTCAGCTTACAATCCATGTGTAGACAGTTCCGCAGATTAAAATATATGCTGTTAGCCTTTTGAATGTTTCTTAAGTCATGAAATCCACTAAGAGAGCCATAATGCGAGAGCCTTCTATTCGACCGTCAATCAGAAAGGCAAGTTTGGTAAGAAATGACGAAACAGGCGATTGGAGATCAGTTATCAATTTCTATTTCGAACACACATCCATACATGGTTTGCAGTATATCATCTTGAAGGGTATTCGTATGATTGACAGGTAAGTGTAGTATTCCGATCTTTCCTTGATTCAGTGTCATTTGAAAGTGTGCAATTGCATAACTGTAATAATAAAAATAATGGTTTTTATTTAATATTTCTTTTAAGCAATAGTCCATAAAGTAAATGCCTAATAGCAGGGGACGGGTTGCCTAATAATTTGACACTAAAATATGCGTGTCTGGTCCAATAGAAAGGGGTCTCGCAGAGCGTTCTCACCTTTGGTGTGAGCAGTCTCGGGCTCGAATCCCGGTGGAAGCCCCTAAAATTTCACGTGAGAACAATTGGGGAGCTACTTGAAAAGAGGAAGTAGCAGGCTCCAGTATCGAAAGCCAGAAAACAACGCCAATGGGACTCGATGCGCTAACCACGCGTCACCCAATGAAAAAGTCGCTTGGCAGGCCCTGGCCCTCAGTGAGCTGTTGCGCGGTGAAGTTTACATCCAATATGAACATCACATTGGATTAGCGATGTTACAATGAAATAGAGAAAATCCGGGACCTTTTTCTTTTAAAAAAAGAACGTACATAAAAGAGATGTAAATTACATTTCATGTTTAAATTTGGAAATGAGACACCCTTATCAATGGCATGTATGTCACATTAGAGATAGCGAGAGAAAGAAAGAAATTATAGAGGAGGAAATCGATACAAAGAAAGACAGTAAATTCGATCACAGTCGGAAAACTGGACACATATACTACAGAAAAATAACATTTACAAAACTAAATCTATTTGAAATATCCACGAGAAAATTTTGAATGACAATATAATAACGGAACTTCAAATAAAATTATTTACATTTTCTCCCCTTCTTTCCCTTTTAAAAACGATTGGAAACTGCACATAAAATGACTATTCTTTTCATAAAAAACGCAGTCATTACTTGTAAATTATATGTTTCTTCTTTCCTTATGTTTGAAAATATTATCTTATACTCAATATACTTTGCACATAACGTGAGCCACTTAAGTGAGAGTATTGGACAATAATGAATGTTTACTTTTTGTCATTTTTCAACTACCAGTGTTAATATTTTCGGCATTGACAGTTGACATCCTACGAAACAATTAGTTTATTTTGCCCATACATAGCTATTTGAAAGAAGTTATATTGATTGTTATTGTTATTTCACGTCGCTTTCCTGACACTGATCGCTGATGGCTGATCGCGTCGATATGGATGAGCGATGATGGTGAAATTCATAACTTACGCCCACAAAGAACACCTATACCCACGCCTGAACTTGAACCTGAGAACTTCGAAAGTCAACCACTTAACACACTCAGCCATCGAGCTGTTAGAAGCTATCGTGAAAAAAAATGTAGTGTAAATATTAAAGTAAGCACAGTATAACAAGTTTTATTGACGTAAACAAGATAATTGTAATGGTTAGCCAAAAGAGCAAATACTAAAATCAAATTATTTCTTCTTTTCAGGATTGTATGGCTGCTAATTTGCTTAGGCAGTGGACTAGGAGCAGTGTACATGATTCTTTGTGTTTTGGATAAGTATGTGACCAGTCCGACGATAACAGTTGTTAGTGACACCAACTACCCAGTTTATAATATTCCATTTCCAGCCGTGACCATTTGTAATATCAACAAAGTTCAGCGATCCAAAATAAAGAAAGTGTTCGAGATGTGAGTACACAATAGTGTATGAATGAAATAATATGTGTAGACATTGTGTAAATAATAAAAAGAGAGAGTTGCACAATAAAAATCTTACTAAAATCTACACTTTAAAAGTAGTTCTGAAAACACGGTGACGCCGATACTCAGTTTTTGATTACATTCATTTCTGGAAATTTTCTCTGTTCTGAGTTAAGACTATTTCCTTGCGGTGTGTGACGAAGATTAAAATGTATTCTTTCCTAGTTAGATTAGGAAAGTTATTTGTTGAAAGTAAATTTACATATTACTTTATATTTGAAATACTGTAAATTAATTATAAATTCAATGATAAAGATTTCTCCTTAAAAATGTGTACGCCGTCTTATACGCCGTCAAATACGGTAAATATAATGTGTGGTGGAAGAGCAACTTTGGCTAAAATTTGAAATATATTCTACATAATGCTTTGAATGGAATATATCCATATTGAGTGATATTGATTTAATCATTAAGAAGCATATTCAATTAATGGAGACAAGTAATTTGTTAGGTGCACTGTAAGGTTTGAAATGCTTCATTTGAACTGAAAATTACTAAATGTACTACTGTAGATTGCTTAAGAACATTTGCTTTCAGCTGGCAAGAAATCAAAGGAGTAGTATCTGAGGATGATATGGAGAAAATGCTATTGTCGCTTACTTTGGCCAGATTTCCCTACTTCTTTCTTGGAGTGGATATAATAGGCAATGACACGATAGCAAAATTGCCGAGATTACGAGAGATAAATATCACAAACCTCATGTTGATGGTAAGTTTGCACTGCCTTATTTTAGGTTAACAATTCGTAGACAAAAATTTCTGGAACGGGCATACATTGTAAACTAAAACAATAATCACACTGGATACTTGTTTCTGAAAACAGTTGTATTTTCTTCTGATTTCAAGTTTATCATAACATTATCTGAGCGGCTCTGGAGCAAAACCTAATCCACAAATGTATGAAACCAAGAAAAACGCAAGTGAAAGTTCGTCTCTTGTTGCTTATGGGTTGCCCAGACGTTCCCGTGTGTTTCTGGCTATCAGCAGCTACTGAAGGACCTTCATTCACTATTGTACAGCAACTTTAGACTGTGCAGCAACTGAATCCAATGTTAACTCAATTTTGAACGTATTGTGCATTATCAATTTTTGCTCATGAGCCGCTCATTTATAACTGAAGTTCGGAAATGTGATTTCTAACGGTTATTGTAGCAGGATGTAGAAAATAACGTAAAATTTATCCAGGAATTGAGCTAGTTTCTCTTCTGGTAGAACGTAGAGGTTGACACAAAATAAACTATTAAGATAACACTGAAATTTATTCAAATTCGCTACAAATTATTAGACGTCTTTCATGGAGAACAAAAAAAAACACATCATTTTTAGAGTAATATCAGTTCCATATTTAAGTAGACCTATCGGCCGCCCCCAAAATGTCCTTGTCCCAGAAAACTAATTATCTTAGATATAAATACCTGCGTATAATTTCTTATAACTTTTCTAAAACTTTGAAACACTTAGCCATTAATCTATCCCACAATTGTCGTTATCATTTTTATTATTATTGTGGTGATGATAAACGAAGCTGCCTCGAAATAAAATCGTAAATACCTCACTGTATAATGGAATATGTATTTTTTAATATCCTATTTGGAGTCTTCACAGATATAATTTACTTTCAGGTAATGCCGACTTGTAACGAAATGTTCAAATCATGCTTTTGGAAAGGTCGGGGGATAAATTGCTGTGAGATGCTTAACATCCAACGATCAGAAGAAGGATTCTGCTTCTCTTTCAACTCTCAAGTATCCGAGGACACACATGACAGGTACCTAATCTTCTAGAGTGTACTTTGATTTCATGAAAAACTAAATATGCTGACCAAGGCAGTAATTTATTTTATTAAAAACATTAACTAAACGTAACGTTTCAACCTTCTAGCAAGGTCTTCTTCAGACTCTGTATCAAGTACAAAAGCAACAAGATACAAAACAGGGTATTATATATACACAAACATTACTCCCTCCAGACTATTTAGAAAGTTGTTAGGAACTTTCTAGCAGGTGACTTTCACTTGCCAACTTTACTTTCACCTAAAAGGCTAAACACAATTACTTCCATATAGAATGTGGTTGGACTTTTAATCTCATGCTCTTTTCCCTTCATTTTTCTTCCTTCTCCTCTCCTCTTTCTCTCTTGTCCTTTCCACTCTTTCTAACATCTTCTTCCATTCTTTGTTTAACTTCAGTCCCCCATTCCAGTTCATTGTATCTTCTTCACCTTTCTTCTCTATTTCCTTGGCTTCCTTCCATTTTCTCATTAGCATTCTCTTCTCCCTTCCTATCTGCTTAGCCTCATCCCACTCTATGTCATGTCCTGTTTCTCTCGTGTGTTTAAATATTGCATTTTTCTCTCTCTTAAGTCGAACATCATCTCTATGTTGTTTCAACCTGTCTTTCAGCCTTTTTTTTCGTTTCTCCTATGTACACACTCTGACATTCTTTACATTTCACTTCGTAGATAATCCCTTCCTCTTCCTCTTCTCTGTTTTCCTTTTTCTTGTTTGCATTCCTCGCTATTCCTAAGATGCTTCTCCCTCCTTTCCTGTAAGTTTTAATTCCCGCTTTCCTAAGCACTTTGCATATCTTTTCTGTGGTCTTCCCCATACTCCTTATTCCAAACCTTCTCTCTTTTTCTTTCTCTTCCAATTCTTCCCTGCCCGTTTTCTTCCTTCTTCTGTTTATGTCCAGTCTATCCTGCTTCTCATAGCCATTCTTTTCCAGCTGTTTCCATAGGCTATTTATTTTGCCTTCTTTTTCACATTCTTTCATGCATACTTTCTTGATTCTGTCCTCCATATTCTTTATAAAATTTATTTTTGTCACCTCACTTACATCACTTCCTTTGTGGCAGAATACCCCTGCTGCACACTTCTTCTCATGACAAGCGGTTTCAATTTCTTATCCTCTCTTCCTTTTCATCCTTTCCTTGATTAATTGTGTTTAGCCTTTTAGGTGAAAGTAAAGTTGGCAAGTGAAAGTCACCTGCTAGAAAGTTCCTACCAACTTTCTAAATAGTCTGGACGGAGTAATGTTTGTGTGTATATATAATACCCTGTTTTTGTATCTTGTTGCTTTTGTACTTGATACAGAGTCTGAAGAAGACCTTGCTAGAAGGTTGAAACGTTACGTTTAGTTAATGTTTTTAATAAAATAAATTACTGCCTTGGTTAGCATATTTAGTTTTTCATAATCATGGAAACAAGGCTTAATGGTGTTATAATTTGATTTCATATGTGATTAGTAGAGCCCGGAAGTTCAGACATTTATTTTCGTTAAAATAGGCAGGCAAAAAGGCATTTATAATGTGGAAAATAGGCACTAAAAATTGAAAAAAAGTCAAAATAAACAGAAAAAAAGGCACATTTGGAAGTCGCTTACTTTTATCTAGAATTTCTGGCAAAATGTTAAAATCTACATTGGGAAGAGCATTTCAATTTTCACCAAATTCACGCACGTAACCATGTAATTTACCACTCAATGGCACACTAAATTTCGGCATGATGACAACTACACGATCCTTTCCCTCCAAAGTGCAGAACTAAACTAAAGATAGAGAACTTGATTTTGGAATCCATGCAAAGGCCCTTGGGCATTAGTGCTGTTTGTCAATAACGTCCTGACACGGACGCTGGACGTGATGAGGTAATAGTGCAGATGTTCAGCAACAGGTTTTCAGCAGTCAATCATGCTCAAGGAAATGTTAACCAAAAGGCAATATCCTAACTCAGCATGAAATACTTTTTTCTCACACTTTTCTCCTTCAGCAATGTTGAAACATGCATGAGTTCAATATTACTTAAATAAGGGGAAAATTATTCACATAATAAACGGAAGAAAAATAAATGCCAACAACGTTTTTTGGGAGAAAAATAATTTATATACACACTTTTTTAAAAAAATGGTTCAATTTCATTGAAAAAGGCAAAAAAGGCATTATAATTAAAAAATAGGCAAAATGAAAAGGCTTCTAAAATATTCGAAACAACATAAAAAACGTATATCCGGAAAAATTTTATCAATATATGCAGTAGATAAAAAGAGGCATTTTGCCAAACTTCCGGGCTCTAGTAATTAGTTTAGCTTTATAAATGGAGAGATAAGGAAGGATCAAGAAGCCGATAAATATTCTTCAAAATGTGCCCTATAAAGCTAGGTAAATTATATAACATATAAATAGGAGCCACATCTCAAAAACTCAATGTTGGTTTCCTTTTGCAAACAAGTTTTATTTTCTGTTGGGAACGAGTTTACAATACCGGACCACTCTCCAATTTCTATGAAATTTCGCCTACTACTAATTGTGAACTCTTAATCACGAATCTGCATGTAATAATTGGCGGTCAAGTATGGAAATCGAGAAAAAACGAAATAAACTATGTTTTCTTAACGTAACGTAACCCTACCTTAAGAACAATAGCTCCACTGAAGACGCCATATTCCCAACATGAAGAAATCAACAGGCAAGGCAAGTTATAGTTCTCTTAGCTAAAACATTAATTTTTCTACGTATTTATGCTAATGGAACCTAACCTAACAGGCCTAACCTAACCTCGTAGGCATTCCTCGTCTGACGTCAGCAAGATTGTTGTGCGTAAAGGAAGACCATTAACGAATTGCGAAAGAAAGATGGTTCCGAATTGCTGTGTATGGGCAATCACCGTGGTAAATCGCGAGATTATTTTACAAGTTCTACACGTAAATGTACAATTTTAACAAGTGACCGCCAAATATGAACTACAGATACGTCATCAGGACCCCGAAATTAGTAAGTAGGCGAAATTTTATAGAAATTGGAGTGTGTTCCGGTATTGTAAACTCATGCCTTCTGTTGTACTAGTCACTCATATTTAAGCCCATATCCTAATAATTGTGCTAAAAGCCGTTCCCACTTCATGGACAGGGATGAGCTCTAGCCCACCGTGAAATAGTCTTATCCCACATTCTTGTCAAACAAATACCAGTGTTTGGAAGTAATCGTTACTTTTTGGAAACTCTACCTCTAACTAGATTCTTTTAGAAGTAAGTACAGTAGAGCGTCGATTATCCGAACGTCGGTCAACCGAACGACCGCTTAACCGAACTGTGTACTCGCTCGCACCTGTTACTCTCCCACCCTACCGTCCATCATCCCCCTCACTCCCAAACCAAGTTTCCCACAGTAGTCGCCGCACTGAGCCACCGCTGGCGGAACATTGCTTCTAATGGGGCCTTCATAAGGCGCTGCTGACCGGCCAAGCCGCCAGTCGCTGTGTTTCAACAATCAGCACACTTCTGTCGGTGTATGTATTGTTCATGCAAAATGCGTATGTAATATGTACATATTTTTGTTTAATAAACTGTACCACATACTATATATTCCTACTAAAGTTGCCTTTGTACGTTACTTTGTAATACTTAAAGGGATGCCTGTTTTTATGAATAAATTTACTGTACAGTACTTCTTTTTGGCAAATAAACATGTACAGTTCGATTATCCGAACAAACCAGTTTTCCGAACACCCATGTCCCCCAATTACTTCGGATAATCGACGCTCTACTGTAGCTGTAACAGAGTTACTTTTTTGCAATAGAAGTAACATTATCAACAGTTACCTACTTTACGACGCTCAAATTGTTACCTTGAAAATTTGTAACGTGGGTGAAGAGTTAAATTTCGAAACCCCGTTCTCAACTTCCTAACTATAGCCATATAAACTTTTACAAATACTCTAATTACTCAAAACTGCAGTCAAAACATTGATTAATATTAGTCTAAACAAAGAACTAGCGTAGAAACAATTTGGTTTGTAGTTATATGAGGTGAAATATTCATAATAAATGTATGCAAGACGGGAGAATATGGTAATGTTGCATTGTCCTAATTGCAGTACTTCTACTTCAAAAAATAAATTATGTTAATATTTTTTCCACCCAAGGACTGATCAACAACTACTTCGCAATAACGCTGCAGGTACAACAACTGGCTTCGAATTGTTTCTCAATAACTTGTCTCATGAATATCTACCGGAAGACGAGAGTCCTCGGGGATGGAATGTAAGTACATTGGAGTTCTATCTTATTCGTAACATTGCTTTATACCAGGCCCGTACCCAGGCGAGGGGCCAAGGGGGCCATGGCCCCCCTTCAAACCATGAAATATTCAAACCTACAAAAAGTTACGAAAATAACATCGACGATTTTGCAAATTTTTAACAATTTGAATCTTGTTTTTGCATAAATGAATGTGTTCGTTGTAGTATGTAGTCTGCAATATTTAGTAGTTTTAGTTTTATAATCATTGAAGCACACCAGACGTGCGATTTAGCGATTTAGTCGGGACAGTTCATTAACCTTTTAATCCCTGTCCTGACTTTTTTAGAAATGCAGTCATGATGTGGAAATGTCTCTTCTTTTGTTAACTCACATTTAGACATGTTCTTTATTGCAACATTTAATTTATAAATATATTATTTTTTAAACATAGAATTATCATGACTTTCCAATGGCGCTGGTCTAAGAAAATGAAATGAAATTTGAAAACATTGTTAATATGCGGAACATAGAACTATTTAAATACTTCAGAGAATTGAATGTAAACAATCAGCACTAAGCTGTACGATGTGTGACACATTTGTCTGTGCTTGATTGTTGGGTTGGGGGGGAGGTGAATCATTGAGTTGATTTTTTTCTATTACTTTCGACCATAAGTTTCAAATCTACAATTGTACGTTTATCTCTAGCTGTAATATTGCCATAGCATTGGTGGTCACATCTAATACTCCAACAGCATTTCCCCACAACCGTGGGGAGTGGTTAGCAAAGCGTGGAACAACGCAAGGAGTTCCTGGTTCCAATCCCAGCCTGGGCAAAGGTGTTCTTTATGAGAGTGTTCCTTCATCAATTTCATCATATAATCGCTCATCCTCGTCGTCGCGATTAAACAATCTTTGTAGAAAAGCAACTTAAAATAACCTAATTCAATCAACCCCACAGGATTTCTGATCATCTCTTTGTTCCACATAATCGGATCTACCCCCTCTCCTCCTTAAAGAAATCCTGGGTACGGGCCTCAACAACATGTACAAAACACGAATGCAAGGCTGATATAAGTATGAAATATTATTATGTTATTATTAACATAAAGCAAGAATTAAATAAAATCTAACACTTAAAATACATCACTCACACACGCACATATAAACACATTTTCGGATCTGGCCCCTACCTCAAAAAAGTCCTGGGTACGAGCCTGGTTTATACAATACACTGCTGCTGGTTAGATTGCCCGGTGACGTGTGCAGTTGTCTCTTGCAAGTGAACGGAAGAAAGAAAATCGGAGGAGTCTTCTCTTCAACATCACTTTACTGTAATGTGCTCGTGTTGTATACAGCGCCGTATTTAGGATCTGTAGACCCCTAGGCTGAACCTGTGGTGCGGGCCCTACTGGGGAAATTTTTTTTGAAAATAATATTTCAATTGAAAACAATATTTTAATTTTCAAAATAACATATTGTAATTTTAAGTAAACATGTTAGGCAAATTCAAGCTAAAAAAAGGAATGTAACAAACAAGCGAACTTTACTTATATTTAATTCAAATACAGTACTTTCTCAAACAATCAGACTTAAAATGAAAGTGTCAAATAATCTTAGTGGCTAATTGGTTTGCGCCTACGCTAATGAAGCTTCTTATAATATCTTCATAACTTAGTTGTCTTAAAGTATCACTTTCAATGCTGAGCAAAGCCAAAACGTTGAGCCTGTCTTCTAACATGGAGGTTTGAAGCCTGTTTTTGATCAACTTCAATTTTGAAAATGACCTTTCTCCACTGCTGTTTGTGACCATAAGTGACAGGTACATTCTTAGAGCGACCTCGATATTAGAAAGACAATCTTTGACTTTTTTCTAGTGACTTTTTCATTTTCCTCATCATCTTTTTGAAACTCGTGGTAAAAAGCCTTTAACTGAATCAGTTCATTTCCCAATTGATCATCTAAGTCATTGTTATATTCTACTAAGTTTTGAGATGCTGCAATTATTTCTTCATTAGTAAGTGTATCCAACTTGTTGAGAAACCCAAAACGGGTATCAACTAGTTTGTATGCCTCAAGCCTCTGCCGCAATAAAGATTCAAATTGATCTATGACAGAAAGGAAACTCAGGGTTCGAAATTTTTCTGATGGGGGCAGCTAAATTTCTGGTCCTTGGACACAGTCAAGAGGTACCAAACGCACGTTTATTTTGTGCTTGCGCTATGTTTCACTCTCATACTCAGTGAAATCAGCTAACTCAGCAGCTTTCACCTCATATTCCGTTTTGTTCCTATTTCGTTTATATGCACAAAGTAACCCAGTCAGAGACTTTCGTTATTGGTATATTTTAATTGAGCACCTTGTTGCTAATGCTGGGATGTCACGGAAGCATTGGCCTCTTAGTGGTACACAGCTGATGGTGAAATCTTCAGTGCAACTCCTGATTCTTAACGTGTCCATCGGCGGTCATTATCCAGCAACGTTCGAAGTGCATCTAGGTGATGTTAATCTGTTCTGGTACGAGGGTACCCTCCGCTGTGTTGTTTGGAGGCTGTTTCATAGCCACCTCGCCCCTTTGACCACGGTGCGGTGCGGAAGAGCTGAATTGTCTCAAGTTTCCTGCAATCCCTTGTTGGTTGGTTGATTTGGTGTTTTAAGTCCACTTTATGCACAGTAAGGCTAATTGGGACTGGACCTACAGTTTAAAGTGGGATCCGAACCACTTGTGTCTTCCCCCCCCCCTCCCCCCGGCCTTGATTAAAAGGCGACGACGCTACCACTGCGCCATCAGGGAGGCCTTGCAATCCCTTGTGAATTTGCAATGAGTTTTGTTCACGTGCAACCTGAAACTTCATGAATACTCGCTGTTCCTGGAACGTAAACATTAATAGGGCGATCAAACACGCACACCACACTTCAACTGCTTCTAATTCACGAAAACGGAGATCAGTAACCAACGCGTAATCACGCTCACATAACTAGAGTTATGAGCTCCAGAACACAGCTTGTTCGTCATTTGTCATACAAACACCCCCGCACTCAAAGTTTGAGAATTTTTTGCTCATAATTTATTGAACTTGTCAAAGTAAACATTTGTTAACTATATCTTGAAATACACAAAAAACAATTCGTAAATTAAATGTGAGTAATACTGCAATCTCTGAGGTCGGTAACACACTGACAAGACGGCAAACCACCTTCCGCACATTGATTTGCTTTATATTACTTCGCTTTTGTGTCACTTTTGGCTAATTTGCGAAGATGGAGATGAGTGATCATATGATGAAATTGATGAATGGACACTCACACACATCCATGCGCAGTCAGGGATTCGAACCCGTGACTCCTGGCGTCGTGGCGCGATGTGCTAACTAACCACTCGGTCATTGGAGCCGGATTTCGGCGCGTTCAAATACACAGAAAGAATATTGAATCTAAATTTGAAACAATCATTCCTTGCGGTTTTATCTGGTGCAGGATCATCGGGAAATAGACTTCTCCTTTTCTCCACACATCTTTCATATGAGATACTCAAACTATGCTTCCAACATAGCGATTCGCCCACTGAGACGCAGAGCAAGGTGGCAACTGAACGCTACTGACGCATTTCCGGCGTCTCAGTGGGCGATAACCTGTAAGATAACCTGCAGACAGTGATGGTGATTGGGTTCCAAAACGGGGAGGGGGGTGGCAAGATGCCAAAACTGGGGGAGGGGGCAAAGACAGTATATTTCCCTTTGCAGATAAGGTTTAGCATAGTGTGGGGGAGGGGCAACTGCCTCCCTAATCGCCGCAACTGCCTTCAGACTTCTGGCACGGAAATTTCGTGCTTCGGTTCCGCGTGTTTCCCTGTAGTGGGCGTTACACCATTTGATTTCAATAAAAGCAGACAACAGAAGTTCTGTTGCCGCATTTCTCCGCGTTTCTCCGCGTCTCAGTGGGCTATGTGCTTAAAAGGTATTGTTGACAAACTGTGATTGTAAGTCTCACTCCGAGGACTGTAACAGCGGCACTGCTTTAAACATACCATAAACTCGTTCTTGAAGGTCAAACCAATCCCTACTGGCTAGGGTGACCATACGTCCCGTTTCAGAGTCGCTATTTCTCCCGTTTTATAAAAGTCTAGGAGTTAAATTGAAAACAAATCTAAATGTGAGTGACATTTCATGCTAAAAATATGTTTTCTATGCGTTCCGTTATTTGTAGAACAGTGAATAAGCATTCAGTTTCTTTACGGAATTGCAACAAGAATTTAAATTTCCTGCATCTTGACACAAACTCTTAAGAAAAATCTAGAGTTGTGTGTCTGATATATTGGGTAAGGTTTTCCTTTCGGGGAGATTTATGAACAATTGATGAAGAATAAAGCTGCTCTCAAGAAGATCGGTTCTTCTCCTAAATACCACAACTTCTGGTATTCCTCAATTTCAGCATAACAGTTGATCAGAAAGGACGAGAAACGTCCTGTAAGTCATACCGAGAATACGAGAATAGACTACCTTTTGACAATGGAGTATCATATTTCATTTTTTGTTTATGATGTATCATTTATGTGATCCATTCTTTAATAAATAATAACAATACGTTAATAAGAATAATAATTTTATGATTAGGCGTAACAGATTCTTCAGGAAAGGGGAGGGGATAGTAAACTGATCTCCTTGGGATGTCCCGTTTTTGGGACAAAATATTATGGTCACCCTATTCCTGGCAAGCTTGGCAACTCATCCAGATGAATGCCTTAGTAGCTTCTTTTTAAAGTATGAGTGCGGGGACTTTTCGAACGCACTGTATCATTACTAGTTATTTATTTTCCATATTTATATATATATATATATTCATATATATATGAACTTACATATTGATATCATTCTATGTATACTATTTATGCACTATGTTTGTTATTATTGAATTATTTAGAACAAAACTTTGCTTAGCATATTATTTCAATAACCTGCAACTTTGGTTTTAAAGTGTGACAAAACATCCTTCTTCATCTTCACAAACTGTGCTTCTCGCTTTGCAGGTGTATATCCATTCACCAGACAAGTACCCAGACGTACAGTCAGGTGTGTTTGTCGAAGCGAGGAGTTCACACATCACTCGCTTGGAGGTTGAACCTTACATGACGATCAGTTCAAATGACGTAAAGGGGGTTAGCATATCGAAGCGACAGTGTTTGTACCGTGAGGAAGACAATCTCTCACTAATCCCCTTCTACACATTGGAGAACTGCTATTTGGAGTGCAGGATGAACTATATTGCGGAACAATGCAACTGCACGCCTTACTTTTATCCAAGATCAGGTAAGAATGGAAACCGAAAGCTCATCGTTCATGTTGTGTATGTCTGGGATATCCTATTCCCATTGCACTATACCGACAACAAAATCTGGTTGTGAAAGGAATTTGTTACACCAAATACACACGTTCCATATTATATTTAGGAATAAGTTAATATTCTCGTTCGCCTTCTGCCTGCCCGCTCACCTTTGTTTCTTACAATATTACTTGTTGTGTAACTTGAAATGTACAGATGCGATCTGGAAAATGGAGGTTTCGGAAATCGATGCAAAAGACAGCACGATGTTTCGAGATTCTGACAAGATAGGGCTGGTAGTTAAATTGGAAAGTATTTTTCCACAGACTTCAGCATTAACTAAAAAATAACTCGAGAAAGGCAAAACGTTTCCTTCTTGCCTTCTGTCGATGTTTGTGGAATCGATAAAAAATAAGACTGAATCAAGCACTAACTTACTTGTTGCAATTTTACATTTCAGGAACACCGGAATGTAATCCAACATTGGAGGATTTGAATTGCATACATCGGATAGATTGTAAGTACGGTACAGTGTATTATTTTCTTCTTGCCTTGCGTGTTGTAAGCCTTATTTCCTATTTAGCATGCCGACCTACGTGGTGGAGTGGTTAGCACAGCGCGCTACAACGCCAAGGGTCCCGAGTTCGAATCTTGGCCTGGGCATGGGTGTTCTTTATGAGTGTCGCATCATAAATTTCATATCATCACTTACTCTCATTGTCGCGATTAGCCAAAAGGGCCAGAAAAGCGACGGTAATTAAATAAAATGAAATCAATCAGTCCTATTGGACATAAGCATTCTCTCTTTCTCTCTCTTTTTAATGTTTGCTGATGTAACGTTCCATATTCTGGCTTGTTTGGATAGACTCATTTCTACAAATATAACAAGGGGTTAAATTTCAACATTATTGTTGTTATTACTGTAAACCATGAGAAACACACTCTTTGAAACAGTATATGTACGGTTTATTATTTGATATGATCAAATTACATTTACACCTTGTATTTTTACAATTGTTCATGTGTAATTTATATTTCAGACAAAGTTCGTAGACATACCCCACCTGCCGATATACCAGGTTTTGATAGAGATGACACCGCATTGAACTGTTCGTGCCTTCAGATGTGCAATCACGTGAGGTATAATGTGAAAAGAGAGGTTGCCTTGACGTAAGTAATTCCGTGGTACAAGTTATTTTCGGCCTAATTTTTAATGTAATGTAATTAAAAGTATGAACAAGTTCGACCAGTTTGGACATATTGCATGCGGCAATCAAATCAATCAATCCTATTGGACATAAGCAATCTTTCTCTCTCTCTTTCTCTCCCCTTTTAATGTTATCTGATGTAAAGGGACAGTATATTCAAACCGAGTTGTTAAAATCACACAGTTTCATCTAAAGCCAGAAGGACGTTGGCGCTCGGGTCGAAACAGAAGTGACAGCCCTCTTCTTTCCAGGAATAGTAACATCTCCAGGAAAAGTAAGTAGAAAGGAAGGGAGAACGGAATATTTTGTTATGTCAGTTTGAATTAGAAATGCATACGGGTTCAGGTTCGTTTAATTTTGAAGTTCTCAGCTTTTGGAAGAGAGGCGAATCACTTACTACTCTCCTGACGTATGTTAATATATTCTTGGTGATTTCTTTTCGAGTTTTACCTGCAGACTGTTGTGGAAGGGCGGGGGACGGAAGTACAAAAATCCGCTTCTCGCCAGTGTCTTGAATGGTTGAAAATTTCTTCAGAATTCAACTACCACGTTATATCTCAGATAAGCAGAGACTCGTCTGCCAGTATTGTAATAGTAGAAAGATTTTGTCGAAGAGTGTTTTTAAAATAAATATCAATACAATATATTGTACATTATCCCGAATTTGTCCTCAAATTTTGGATAGTTGATGATGCTGAAAATTTACGAAGCCGATAAATATTATTGCAAAATTTCTGTTGAAAGCATGCACCCTCAAGCCTTTATTTATTATATTCAGTGTGGTATTTGTAGGGGGGATGGGGGAATTCCCCCTCTGGATACTTGTGTCCCCCTCTCTACTTGATAAATTTTGCCATTCAATTGCAACATTTTCTGTCGGACAACTGGAAGTTCTAATAGGCGAACACAGATGTTGCCTCAAGCGCTGCTCCATTCCTGAAACTGTCAAACAAGTGGGCAGGGTTGAAGACCACCTCCCCTCTTCCCTTCTCTTTGTCTTGTTCACGGAATTTGGCAAGAAAATGCCACCGCAATCAATGTCAAAGTTACAAATGAGTTGTCACCACAGAACGTCTGTATTTGTATTCTCTTCTCTTGATCACTTCCGTAACAACAATTGGTTATGAAATTACGTACACAGTGATGGGTGTTAGATACAGGGGTGTCCATCCCCCCCAAGGCCAATGACGCATACCCCTCAAAATCATGTCATGCGCCCCCCCCCCCCCCCCGCCCTCCAAATCATATCATTCGCGCCCTCAAACCATATCGTAATCCGCACAAAGTATTTAATTACGACAGCGTGTCTACCGACAGTAACTTTTTTCTTTGCTTTACTGAACACTATATTTGATCTGCCCTTCCTCCCTAAACAGAAGTGCCCATCACTCAAAGCCACCCCTAAAATCGTTCATCATAATCGAGAATATCGCTTGTCTTGTAATGCAGCTATAGTATAAAAACTTCACATTCACCTAATTAAAGCGCCAAACACGCATCCTATCAAAACATCATTGCGAGCGAAGCGAGCAAGAAATTTTTTGCATCCATTTTTTTGCAGGCTTTCAAGAATATTAATTTAATAGGATGTCAATACATTCTGAGTCTTTTCCAACTTCTCCTTTGGCACGATCGGGGTCGAAAACGTGTGGATACCATATCGCTAAATACAGTCTCCAAAATTTAATATTCGAACTCTCTCTCTCCTCCACTACAGAAATCCCTTGACACTGTCCCCCCAAAAATTTAATTCACAAGCCCTCCCCACCAGAACCCACATGTCAATTAAGGCCTAGTATGTAAAAGTTGGCTCTCTCTCCTCCCCACCTTCGATAATACCCTTAAACACTTTCTTTTCTTCATCTAATGGATTAAATATGGTGCATTTTGTAAAATCTTTACATATATTTTGGAAAAGATATAAATGTTGAATTTTATATTATTTGAAGAGAAAAAATCCCCCCCCAAAATTTCGATGGCGCATCCTGTGCCATAATCCCCCCCCCCGTGGGCACCCCTGGTTAGATATATAATAATAGTGGTAATCGCTGTTGTCTTGTATTAAAAGAACCACAGACTAATTAGCCGTGTAATTTCGCCTGGGCACTCGTCCACCTAACAAATTTTCAGAATTAACAAGCTAATGGAACTTGTGTTAACCTCCTAGAACCCGAGAAGCAACTTAATGAGTAAGTTTTATGATTTCGCAAATGTAACCGTAATTTAGCATAGTCTTGGGCCCTATTTTTATGGGGTAGAAAACCTTCTGATTCTACCCCCCCTAAAGTCATATCCAAATTTGATTCAGATCCCCAAAAGTTAGGTCCAGACTATAGATTTCTGGGGATGGGTGTCAAAATCTCACTTTAAAAATTGAAGGCCCAGTCCCTCTTAGCTGTTTTGATCATAAAGTGGTCTTGGCCTTTTTCTTTCTGTCAAGATACACATTTAAATCGGCAATTTTTAGCAATTATTTTTAAAAACTTGGTTCAAAGCTCTTTTTTTAAAAAAAAAAAAAAGAAGAAGAAGAAGAATAGTTGAGTGGCATAAAACGAAGTGTGGAGTGACCCCATTTATCATTTAAAATTGTCGAGATACCCCCCCAACCCCTCTCCTCTGGCGGCCACAAACATATGGGTATACAGCTATATACACACACACAGCATATAAAGCATTATTTCATGCTGTCTCTAGATCGTCAATAGAATCCCCCCCCCTCCTCTTCCTCTGGAAATTTCTTAAATACCACACTGATTATGTTTATTACACTATGATGTCAATTATTCTGTTCTTCCATTTTAAAGTATTCTCGACATTAACAACTGGTTTAATGCAATTCAAGATATGAGGTTTTACTGAAAATTAATATTAAAGTTCGTACAATCAGTACTCATTTATATTCGAAGTGCAAAAATGTGTGACAATCCTGTATTCAAGGAATTGGTTCAGTATTGGTGCGCTTGTCGAGTTAACCACCAATCCAACATATATTGAATAGAATATCAACTTGTAAAACAAGAAACTGCATTCGTTGTATGTTTATTTCCAGAAATAATTTAGAGAGCCGGAAAAGTGCTGGGTATATTGATGTATACTACAAACATTTGGGTATGATCCTGTACAACCACAGGCTCTCGTTTGGATGGATCGAGCTCATGTGTAAGTACACATCAAAGTATCTCTGAAGTGTTTAAAGTGATTCCAAAGTTACGTTTAAGATACTGACATCCTTATTGTAACGGGAAAAGTTATTAAAGGTATTTTTATTACAATAAGATTGTATTATTTGCTATTAGAGCAATGGATACGTAAGAAGGCGGGTTAACTATTCTGGCCACCATTTCAGTTGGTGACGAAATAACGAATCAGCTATTAATTCTGTTGCGTTCGACTGGCATCGTTTAATATTCTGTCTCAAGTAGCCGAACGCTGCTTTGGACGATACAATCTGAGTCGGCAACACCGAATGTTGCCAATGTGCATAAGTTCCTCCGCAGCGACTATCAAAAAATTTAAAAGGAA
This sequence comes from Lepisma saccharinum, assembly GCF_977018435.1. Classification (NCBI taxonomy): domain Eukaryota; kingdom Metazoa; phylum Arthropoda; class Insecta; order Zygentoma; family Lepismatidae; genus Lepisma; species Lepisma saccharinum. The sequence continues at coordinate 118,636,282 of NC_139229.1, forward strand.
ACAATGCTCAAAAAATATTTCGTGGGGGAAAGAGCGACTGATTGTCCCGTAACGTTACTACAGGACAGTCGATATTTTCTTCACAATTGAAATTTGCAACCGCACTAAGGGACGCACCCACGAAGACGATTGGCTGATAATACCAGCAATAGCGTAACTAACACCTTCTGCACCCCCTTTAACCTCCACAACTTCCAGTTGTGCGCACCATGTCGTTTAAGAAAAAATCACTTTCTGAAATATTGATTTAAGCCTACATTTATATTAGGTATTTACAAATATGAAAATGCAATCAATGTAAAATCTGGTAGGAAAAGTTAAAAATATTAATTTACGCCTACATTTATATTAGGTATTTACAAATATGAAAATGCAATCAATGTAAAATCTGGTAGGAAAGGTTAAGTAAGACAACAGACACACTGTAAGAAGTTATATATTATAATTATGTATGAAAATATATTGTTACTACAAAAAATACGATATTATTAAATGCTCATTACCAGCCCTCTGCGTTTTTTGGTGAAAGTAGCTAGTTTGGTCAAGTCCAGTTTTCGAGCCCGATCGCTTTCGATGCTTAACAGCGCCAGTCCACTCAATCTCACTCTTGTCATTGGGCTTCTTAAGTAATTTTTATCAATTTTTGCTTGGAAAAAAACTTCTCAGTTGACGAAGACGTCACATACGTCAGGAATGCTACGAGCCAGAATTTTGTTTTCTATCAAGAGGAATTCTGCAACTTCGCTGATGTTCGGCAAGTTTCTTCTGTCGGCGTCTTCCGTTAGGGCGGTGGGGCTTAAAAAGGTGGAGCTTTCTTTGATTTGTTTCATACTCTGAAATCTATTGTTTACTTGATTTACTAGAATATCTAAAGCACGGTAGAAAATCTTTAAAACAATGCAATGGGTCGAGAAAGCCAACATCTTCTGTCAGTTCGTCGAAAGGAACACTTTTGTGAACTATCGGTCTTTCTTAATTTTATCTTTCTCACTGCGACCCCGAAGCTCCTGCGCCCCCCGCACCGCGGAGGTTGAGGGGATGTTATTAACGCCACTGAATACCAGTTGAACTGAAGGTGCTTCAGGCATTTAGCTGCTGGGATCACGTGATTCTTCAGCACACTACCAAGAGCTTCGCCTTGTCTTCAGTTTCACCACGCTAATTTCTCAAGTCATATTCAAAATCTCATAATAATATGTGAACAACCTACGGAAAAATAATTTCCCTCGCACTCAATCATAAGAGGAAATATTAAATTAGGTAACTGCATGGTAAGTAACCGAATCAAGTTACATCCAGAGCTTGAATTGGAAAATTGTTAGATGACGGGTAGTGTTGCCCACGAGACGGGACAAGCTTTTCAAAATTCGAGACGAGACGAGACACGGGGCGGGACGAGACGCCTCGTGAAAAGTCTCGTCTCGTCTCGAAAGTCTCGAAAAAAAATACAAATAAAATAATTAATCAGTTGCGAATATTTATTTACTCGGAGTAAAGGATATTCTTTGGAAACCCAAATCAGCGTCTATTATATAAAAAAGGCTATCTTATTTAGTTTCTATACTCTTCCGAAATCCAGTATTACTTCCATTTTTCAATGTATTCAAGCTTAGTAATTTTAAGCTGTAATAGTACTCCAGATAGAAGTACTTTGCTAAAATACCGATTCAGATATCTGTCTGTATAAAAATATTGTGTGAGAGAAGTATTCTCCATAATTTCTTTGAATGGAAAATTTATGAAAAATATTATAAACCTTACGAAAATTACGAAAATTGCGGGCTTTGTTTGCTTTTCCATAGTAACGAAATTTATTATTTGTTTATCCTTAAAACAGCTTAAATATATTCAACGCCTTTAAAGTAAAAACTACTGCTATAACGCGCAGGGTGGTATTTGTAGGGGGATGGGGGATTTCCCCCTCTGGGTACTTACATCCCCCCCTTGCTTGATAAATTTCATCCATGGGATGGGGATGTTATATGGCATAAAGTCATTATCTTATGCTGACTTGACCGTTTTCCAGGGGCGGCGCGTGCCTTTCCAGACAGGCAGGGCACATTTTTCTTTTGGGTGGGAAGGGGGGGCAGATAACCTCTAATTTTTTTTAAGGTTTTTGAGAAGAGTTTCTTGACATAGAGTAAGTAAATTGTTAGAACAAGGGGTCACTATTTGGAATGAAATTTAACAAATTCCGATCTAATATCAATAACTAACTAGGAAGATGATGCACCGTTAAGTTCAGTTACAACACTTTTCATTGTCCATGTACCCCCAAAAAAGTTCGTTTATACTTACGAAGATAATCTGCATGTCAAGTTGTCTGGAACACAGACACAACCACATAAATAAATACACACGTACAGTAACAACTATAAACTCTTTCACTCGCGAATAAAACTAATTATTTCATAAGCGATCAATACGCACACAGATGGAACGCAACGCAAACTCACACACTAACTCAAATCCAAATCCGTATACAATGGAAAGGAAGGAGGATCTTTTTGAAAACGCCGACCGAGGGACTAGTTTGTGCAATAAAAAGTGTTGTCAACTTTTCAGGTCGCCGGAACAAGCGCGACGAAAGCATTCGAGGGATTTTTTTCTAGCTTATTGCTGCATCTTACTGAGGAAGGTGAAAGTACGAAGGCTGGAAGAACGAACGAAGTGCCTGCCAAGAGTTGGAAACACTGAACGGTGAATGAGACAAACATGAATGGGCAGGGCACCTTGTTCACTGCCCAGAGACGGCTACGAATTTTGCGCTTTTCCATTGTGAGGGGGTACACCGTCCCTTGCCTATGCTGTAAAGCTTTGGATCAGTCAGTGACGTCACGTCTCAGGGCAGAGCTGACATCTTACTCTCTCCAACAGGACGCAGAAATATATTAGCCTCGCATAGGATACACACCCTGTACGTCTGGTTGCAGCAACGTAGGAGTTGAGGGAAAAAATTAGTTATATACCGATCGTCTCTTCAGATGAACTTTTGACTTTTTATGTTAAAATTGTTGTGGGGCAGTGCCCTAGTTGCCCTTTATCTAGCATCGCCACTGCCGTTTTCTAATGTAGTGCATCGTGTTGCCTCTGTCCGTTGGTAGCGCATGCATGGGGAAAGCCTGCTTAGAGACTAAAGGAGCTTGTGTCGCTTGTCACTTCGGTGCGAAACCCATGTGTCGCTTGGGGATTCCACCGATCGAACGCAGGCTTGCACGGCGTCTCATGCCGCCACGGTGTGCAATACTGCTGTTGATGGGCCAGTTCCCAAGCAGCATGTGTCGCGTGTCGCTTCGGTTTGAACCAGAGGCGTGGCGTGCATGTAGCCGCTGTTACCGCAGGTAACACTAAAATATAAAGAATTGAAGAACCTGTCTTAAAATATTATTACGTACATAAACTGGTAATATTGTCGTAAAGTAAACATTGCAGACTGACATTTTTTCTGACACCGGCAAAAGCGAAGAGGAGGACTGATCCGGTACGCTCCACAGGCAACATGAGGGAAGGGCCCTGAGCCCACCAAAGGAAGACTTGGCGTAGCGGTAAAGACTGTTATGGCGGGAGGAGGAGGCGGGCTGTTTAGCCGGCGCAGTTGCAGGTGATCCTTACAGGAAACATACCAGTGTTGCCATATTCAATTGACAGAAAAGAGCTGAGTCGCCTAATCGGGTCTATCTTACTCTGAAGGTGTCCAGTCACACTGGGGAACGATGGCGCAGTGTTAGTAGCGTCGCCGCCTTATAATCAAGGGATTCCGGGTTCGATACCCGGTGGAGGCACAAGTGGTTCGGATCCAACTTTAAACTGTCCCGATTAGCATTACTGTTCATGAAGTGGACTTAAATCGCCAAATCAAAATTTAAAAAAATCAAATCACACTGGGGCAAAAGCAAACTACCAAGTGATAATTTGTATTTACACTAAATATCAGCGATTATGAAAGTCCTCTTTGTCCTTCTTCGACATCATGGGCGAGAAGGAGAGGAGAGGGATGGGTATGGTCAAGGGGTCTGTCCTTCTAAAAATGTCAACCTAAAATTCTATATTTCACACATATAATATTATTTCGGTTACAGGAATTTGTGATAATTGTTGATAATACAGATTGAGATTGACATACGTTGTCGCAGGAATGCAATAATTTCGGATTGAAGCAATGTTTTTGAGGTGGTAGAACTGTTTTTGGGTGAAAACAATACTTACAAGCATAATTTCCCGATTGTTATCTTAGCACGCTCTGAAGTGTCAGGTGTCGCAGGTTCGAATCCTCAGCAAGAAATGGTTATTTCAATGTTCGTTGTTATTATTTTACTTACATAATTATAAAAATTAATAATTACATACACAAAGAAATAATAATTTTATTTCAATAATTCACCACGCATCGTCATCGTCACGATTATCCTATAAAGCGAAAGCCTTAAAGGTAGCAAAGGACGTAAAATATACGAAATAGTAGTGGTGTCAGAAATGAGATTTCAGTGGATTTAGCGAAACATGGGAGTGGGAGTAGTTAGGAAACAGATGAAGACTACATCCACTCTACATACGTCTTATTTGAAACGAAAATGTTTCGCGATTTGGGCAAATCTGGTTTCAAAAGAACTAAGATGGCAACATTAGTAGAACTGGACTTCTTGCAGGTTCCGAAGGAAATATTGGGGAAGGGCCGATGCTGAGAGGGGAGGGGGCAAGGAGGGTGCTTCACGTGTTACAAAAGTAAACAACGGTTTGTGGGAGGGACTGTGCAGTGGGAGTTTTGTGACTGGTGTCTTTCGTCTTTATGTTGTTTTCGGGCATTGTCAATTAATTTATGAAGCTTGCCCCGAGTTCCGAGGTGGCGGGTTCATCCTATCTGGACAGTGTGTGTAATCGTGCGATAGAAGATATTTTGAAGCAATCTTTCGGTTCGTTATTTTGCAGAAAACATCGAAATTGTGGCGAAAGGGAGGCCAAAGCCTATTTTTAACGATTTAAAAACCAAGTCGTCTGCTGGATATGACCGACATTTCAATGTTTCGTGGTATAACGACTATCCGTGGTTATGTGGATGTGTGCAGTTTTCTAAACTCTTTTGTTGGCCATGTACTCTATTTTCGGGTGAAAAAAAAAGTGTCGAATTCAGATGTGGATAACATGGACCATGACCATGACGCACCCAAAAATTCAAATTCAAATGAAAAACTTCTCTTTATGACAGCATCATAGAAGTTTTTTGATTTGATTTGATTGATTTTGCTTCGCTTGTGCCACTTTTGGCTAATTTGCGAAGATGGGGATGAGTGATGATATGATTAAATTGATGAATAGACATCACAAACGCCCATGCCCAAGCTAGGTTTCGAACCCGGGATCCCAGCATCATATAACTATTTTCAAAGACGGATTGATCTGCTCTATAAGTAGCCTTCGATGTTTCTGTAAGTATCAAATTACGTATTATTGTGTCAACAACCAATGTTTGCGATTTCACTTTAGTCCTTATGTCAACATTTTTTTTTCTGATTAATAACTTTACCAAAATCTGTATTGAATTGCATACGTACCAGATTAATATTATATGAACTACTTGGAAGACATTGGGGGGGGGGGCATGAGGTGGGGAGGCGCCCAAGTCTCCCTTAAATGTCCTACTGATAACTGGTAACACTTTTAAAAATCCACGCCACGCCACTGGTTTGAACTCTCTCTTACATTTTGCAACCCAAGCGACGCAACAAACTGTTCGGGGTCGATTGTCGCTTGCGTGTTGAACGGATTAGACCGTTTTCTGAATACCGTGCGTTGTGTTGCTTCGGACTGTGAATGCTTGCTACTAAACTGAAGTTGCCTGTGTCACGTGTGAACTAGCATGTCGCTTGTCACTTCGTTCTGAACGCTCCCTCAAGGGAGCTTCCAGACCAAAGCGACAAGCAACCGCTTGGAATCGAACACTCAGTAAATGTGACCTCCCGAACCGAAGTAACACGACAAGGTGTTCGTGTTCTTTATCGCTGAAACTTAATATCGTGCATAGTGTAGCCTCGGTCTGTTAGTTGGTAGTGCATACTATGGGGTGAATATTTGCCTATATACGGAAGGGGCTCGTGTTGATCGTAACTTCGGTGCAAACTCCCCATGCGGCTTGTAGCCTGTCGCTTGTTGCTTCGGTCTGATAGCCCCCTTAGTGTACGATGGATACAAGAGTTGATTGAAGGCAGAAAAACAACAAAGTAGATTTCATTCTCTACCTATTGGTAATTAACAAACATTATATTAAATACTAGCTGATTGCCCGTCGTTGCTCGGGTATTTATTTATTCCAATCTTCTATTAAACAGGAAAACATTGAACTCTAACTATAGTGTAAAATGACGTAATGGTGTAAAATGAACTTGGAGTTGAACGGCATTGGGAGTGGCACTATTCGAGTCCGTGTCGCTTGCGCCGAGTCATTTGCGCCGAGGCTTCTTATCGGTTCATTTCCGTCGCGACATATGTCAAGACCTTCCTTGGTGGGTTTTCCAACAATCCGGAGTGTCATTACCGCCGCGCGCATGTGTGTTTATGACGTTGCACAAGTCCAGCTGTGTTTATCTTCGATTGAAAAGGAAGGTGATTGGTAAATAAATGTAAGATGAAAGTATATATGTGGGATATACATTGAGAAATTAGTATTTATGTAAAACTGAGACTTGAGAGAGACGACAAGATGGCTGAGAATATATGGAAATGATAGAAACAACGCGTGGAATTCTTTCGAGCATTTGCATACCTACAAGAATCCAAATAACGTTTGTATTGTTGTTGTGCAAGTGTATCAAAATATTGTGTTTATATATACGTAGCTATTACGTATATAATGTTTGCAAAAAATACACTATATTTATAATGTTTTGTACGATTTTATGTAGTGTATAATAATTAAGTGTAATGGACTGGCACATTTCTGTTGCTTCCAAAGTGTACATTTACGTGGTACTTGTAGAATGCTTTCAATATTTTAACAATACTGTATTTACAATGTTTTTTTTTTTACGATTAACGATAAATGATTAATAGCTAATATGCTGATACTGATTTATGTATTTCGTGATGTGGAATAAAATTGATACAAGTAATCCTGTGTAACGTCTTTTGAAATTAGTAAAGAAAAGTCATATTTGACTCTCTGGATAGGTTTAACATTTCAGTCTAAACACAGCTGTGCATTGTCATAAACACACGTTTGATTTTATGTTTTAAGTCCATTTTATGCACTATGCACCATGTGGCCATAAACACACGTGCGCCCGGCGGTGATGACACTCTGGATTGTGGGAAAACCAGCCAAGGAAGGTCTTGACATATGTTATGGCGGAAATGAACCGATAAGAAGCCTCGGATTCCACACTAATATCGGTCGTTTTCGATTATTTTTACATGTCACCCCTCCCCACCCCCATCTCCAGGGCTGTCTTAACCCCACAGTATTTCTTTCGAGATTTCAAGTGATACGCGTACCAAGTTTGGTTGAAATCGCTCCAGGCGTTCGAGAGTTATGCCGGAACAAACACACACACACACACACATACACACACACACACACACACACACACACACACACACATACATACATACATACATACATTTTTATATACACTGCTGGACAAAATAAACCGGACACTTGCATTTTTTTTATATTTTTTTTGTGAAAACGCATAAATTCTGATTCGAAGGCTAACTAAATGTTGCAGAAACTGAATTAAGTACGAATGCATAATGAATGTCCGGGCCTATGAATGGTGCATATGGTACTACATGACCTTTCAAACATTCTGTAATATATCATTGCAATTCAGATGTCAAATATTAAGGTGTCCGTTTTTTTTTATCCAGCAGTATATTAGATTAATGTCCTTATGGTTAACGAACCTTATTTATACTCACTATACAACGAACAAAATATTAAGATTTTACCTACTTTTGGGAATAATATTTTGTGATGTCTTCCAGTTTTAACTTTTGTTGGCATAATATCCTGCTTTACTTTTACGAGACGAGACGAGACAAAATGAGACGGGACGGCATTTACACGAGACGGGACGAGACAGACCAAAGTCTCGTCTCGTGGGCAACACTGATGACGGGGTGTATTCTCGAGCCTAGAGCTAGGTTGCACCCGCTTTCCACTCACACACACACACTAGAAGGACGCGTCACAGGATGCCTCCTTCTCTAATCGGTACATACAAATATAATATACTACTCCATGTGTCTGCCTGTGTGCATGTATCCTATTTATTTTAATTTGGAGCTCCGAGCGCCCGGGGCACGCAGAAACATGTAGCTACAGTTCTGATGGAATTTAACTTGTTCTGTTTCACATCAATTCAAGTTAAAGTTTCGGATGTAGTTTTTTAAAAGTAATTATGTATCCAATGTTACTTTTCTCCACAGCTTCCTTGGGCGGCATAGCAGGACTCTTTCTTGGCTGTAGCGTTATCAGTGGGGCCGAATTTATCTACTGGCTGATATTTCGTACAATAGCTCAGTGCCTCCTTCCATGGAAGAAATCTAAAGTTTGTTTCCATGAAGCAAAGGTGAAGCCATTCTCTAACAGCAGACCTCGTAGCTATTCTGACTCCAGATATACTACTTCAGGAACAATTACTGTGGCTGAAGCAAAAGTGAAACAACTCGTGTCAAATCCTAGTCGTCGACCATCATACCTGGAATAATCTAAAGATGAGATGCAAATCAGGCGATTGTACTTATTAATATGATTATTATATTGTTGTCTTGTCAATTTTGTTACTGAAAACTGAACTACTCGATTCTATGATGTCTTATCATAAAATAAAAAAATGTGTGTATGTGTGAAGTGGAAAAATATTTAATTCTCACTTGTTTATCAGTTATGTAGTTTTCGACGTGAAAAAAAGAGTTCACAGCATGTTTGTTATGTTGTTGTACGCGAGTGAAAGATTCGAAATAATGTTCCACCAGTTGACTTTGTAGAAAACAAAAGAAAGAAAGAAATTGGATTTTCTCTTAACCGTATTATTTTATTATTTGTCAACTACATTTTCCTATGATAGCGTTTAGGGCCTCCCCGATGGTGCAGTGGTAGCGTCGCCGCCTTGTAATCAAGGGTTCGATACCCGGTGGAGGCACAAGTGGCTCGGATCCCACTTTAAACTGTAGGTCCAGTCCCAGTTAGCCTTACTGTGCATAACGTGGACTTAAAACACCAAATCAATCAAACTATGATAGCCTTAAATGATTCTTGTACTCCTGACTTATCTATACAATGTATCAATGTTTACCTGTGTATGGGAATATCTTTTATCATGAACAAATGTAATAAATTTACGTAAGAAATTGTATTATAATTTATAGTGCTATAAATAAAGAAATCCGTATGTATATGTATATAATTGATGTTCAGAAATTATTCGTCGATTTTGCAAGGCCATATTTTCACCAATAGTGAGGAGAAATACATGATACTCAACCATTTGAAATAGGAATACTTGCCATTTCACAGAGACCTTAAATGTATTCGACATGCATCTGACGTGCGGCAGGACAGGTGTCCAAGCTGTAGTTCCATTCTAGCTCATTATCGCCAAAGCATGTCTTGTGTGGCGTTTCCAATGGCGATTCACCTTCGCAATGCTGGCAGTGTCTATGGAAGTGGAAGCATGTAAGCATTGTCTTTGACGAAACCCCGCTTGCATAAATCGCACACACCTAAATAAATGCATATAGAAATACAGAACCAAAAATAGCATAGTGGAAATCAGTAAACCCTAATAATAATAATAATAATATATTCTGTGGCTTACATTTTAGCTAAAAGTACTTTTTCTTTAGTGTTTTTGAAAATATTTAATTAAATACTAAACTCTAAGTTACAAATTAGTGAATGTCGGATACAAAACAAAATAAATAAAAACTAATACATACCCTGCAAAAAAAATCAGTAAAAAAGTTGAAAACATCTCTTTGTGCATTCAAAATATAATAACAAATCCTTCCTGACTGGATTAAATTGTATTATTTGAGTAATAATAAGTTAAAAATTGAAAAAATGTCTTTGTGAGTAAAATATAATAAAAAATGTTGCCTGAATAGATGAAATTGTGTTATTTGAGTAAAAACATGGAAATAAACTTGTAAAATAAAATGGTAGAACTTGACAAAACATACGTTTGCATCCAAAATATAATTGAAAACTCTTTCTTGAATAGACTAAGTCGGCTTACTTTGGTAAAATATACATAAAATTGAAAAATAAAAGGGTAAAACTTGACGAAACACACTTCATGTGTACAAAATTTAATTCAAAACACATTTAAAATGTGTTATTTGAGTAAACTTAGAGAATAATCCTGTAAACTTGGAAAATATATCTGTGTGTGTGTGTGTGTGCGTCCAAAATGTAATAAAAAACACGTTCAAATCGTGTTATTTGAGTAAATATTAGGCTAAACTTGTGAAATAAACAAATGAAAGTTGAGAACACACACTTTGTGTGCCGAAAATATAACTAAAAGTCTTTTCTGAATAGTATAAATAGTGTTATTTTGGTAAAAATAGGTATAAATTTGTGAAACGAACAGATAAAAGTTGAGAACACACACTTTGTGTGTCGAAAATGTAACTAAAAATCTTTCCTGAACAGATTAAATTGTGTTATTTGAGTAATAATAAGCCTAAACTTGTGAAATAAACAGATAGAAGTTGAGAACACACACTTTGTGTGTCGAAAATGTAACTAAAAGTCTTTCCTGAACAGATTGAATTGTGTTATTTTGATAAAAATAAGGATAAGCTGGGAAAATGTTTGACATAAAGTCAAAGTTTGGTAAAAAATAAACTCAATATTATGTTAAATTGCACACACTAACATCAATTTACTACCTAAATCAATAATAAAACGGTCCTAGGTTCGTTACCCCGTGATAAAAGCAAATAGTGAAAACTGTCGGCCCAGTCCCTGATAGCTCTCCCTTCTTCATAGTACAGATTAAAAAAAAACCTTACGCTTCGTTCTCCTTGTTCAAAGTAAAGTTCTCGCTCCAATCTAATTGGGTATCCCAAAATCCTTTCTTTCTTGTGTTCTCGGTAACCTTGGGCTACTTTGACTGAAACCTGTTCTCACAAGCAAGCGCTCTAGCCTAATCCCCGAGGTACAGAATTCAGTGCCTTGGAGGCAACCCTGAGCGGAATATTAATTGGCGGCGGAAACCGGTTCTACAAGCGACGCATAGCTTCAGAGATTTGACCTAGATCGCGCATTCTCAGACATCCTTTGTTCTAGTGTTCTAGAAAACCTTGGCCTACCAGTGGCGTATGCTGGTTCTAACGAGTGGGTAATCTCCGACCCTTGATCCTCAAACTCCAAGAGTTTCCGTGCAATTTATGTCAGGATCCATATTGGATTTAGGAATATTGTGTCGGAATGTTTGTCTTATTGCTACGACCACAATCAATTAATTCTCGTTATTGCAGTTTAATATACGTGTAGAATTTCAAATAATAAAACAAGACAGTATTATAAATTTATAAAAACACAACCTGTGAAATATAAAATGAAAGACGTGCACTAGTGAAATAAAAACCCGCAATATTAATTTAAGTCCAAAATTCAACTTACTCCAGGACCCGATTACTTGTGCTGTACTACATCCAAAGCACGCTGTTTGTCCAGTTCACGTCAATATGTGTCTGTGCGAAAGATTGCAGCTTAACAAAGGAAGTTATGTGACTTTTGGATTTTTCATGTTTGGCACAAGCGTTGCAAAGATTACAGTATCCGCCACGCGTCCATACATTCTTTTCAGTCCCGAAAAGTAAGCACGGCCAACAAAAAAGCAAAGCTTATTAACACTTATACTTCCTGTCAACCATGGTGTTTTGTCATAATTTGCTTGCAAAAATGCCTCGCATATTCCCGATTTTTGTCTTTGTGTGTAGTAATAATGAGACTGGCCTACCTGTATTAACAATTTGCAACTTCTCCTGAAAAGATCTTGTTCCAAAACGTTTCACCAGCAAATCTTGTATCACATCAATTATCCTTTAACATAGCACTATCACGACAAACACTAACACCTAAATAAATAATAAACACGAAGCACAGCACGAAACCAACGACTACACGCATTCAGTTTCACGCGCCAAACTTCTGTTGTTGTGTTCCTGGCTCAGAATGAAATTCCCTATGAATGATAAAAAAAAAAACATTTCCGAGCTCGAAATGACAGGTTTTAAAAGTTCGAATCATTGCAGGCCAGAGCCAGAATTTTATTTAGGGATGGGGAACATCCCTTCTTAGCAGCCGCCACATAAACTTGAAACAGTGAGGTTAGAAGTCCTGAAGATGAATCTCAGATTATTACAACGTATTATGCAAGGTGTCTAATCCTGCTAATGAAGTAAAATTAATTACCACTATACACTTTTAAATTAGATATTTGTAGGATTTCGGGGAGGGGGGTTTCAGCCCCCCCCACGAGCCCTCCACCTGGCTACGTGCCTGATGTGTTTTTTTCGTTTTATGTTTAGTTCGTTCATCTTCATCACTATTAATCAAAAGAGGCGGAATATAGCAACTTAAATTAACTAATATATATATATATATATATATATATATAAATTATTTTTGATATCTTTCCCTTTAAAAAAATATTCAGTTCCGTGAAAGAAGTATTCTCGCTGCTTTTGAAGATTAGAGAGGAGAAACAATCACTATTTTTGTAAATACAAGGATGGGGGAGTCAGCATATAGCTGCTTTAATTGCTTAAGCTTTTTATTTTAATTTAGTTTGCTTCATCTTCAATATTTAAGCTTTTTTCCTTTTGATAAATTTATGTTCAAGTAACAGAAATCAGCAAGACAGAATCAAATGTAAAGTGAAAATTAGCGTAGAATTGGTTTGCCCATGTTATTCAATTTTCCTGTTCTTCGCACTCTACTGGGTATGTTTTCCCTAGTTCAGCGGAGGGAACGAAAAAAGCTCTGAAGGTTGGGAGTGCGACCGGTGGACTCTCACAAGAAAGAGCTTACGCCTGAGAAGCAGTGTTTCCTCCCCCTATTTTCTCTCTCCTCCCTCTTCGCCAAGGGTTGTAAGAGAAGCGGGAGGAATGACGTCAGGGTGAGATTCCCTAAAGTAATTCCACCGGCTGGAGAAAGGTTCCCGGACATTAAGGGGCAAACGGTTGGAAGCATTCGCGCGCTGGAAGCAAAGAAATGTATGCATCGAAATCGGTTTGGAAGAATATTGCGAAGAAATGTATATATATATTTTTTTTAAAAAAAAAAATACAGCCGGGTCATCTGCGATTACCTAGATGACCCAGAGTATACGCCGTTGTGGCCTACTTAGACAGAAACATGTTCTAGCATGCAAGCGACGCACAGTTTCAAAAAATTGACCCTTACTGCACATTCCCAGACTTCCTTTGTTGTCTGGTTCAATCCCTCCTCTGCCCTACAGCGTTGCATACCTTTCCCCTGTTCTTGCGTTCTCATTAACCTTGGGAAAACCGGTTCTGATTGGTCAATCGGGTTCTTCCTTTGTTCTGGCGTTCTGACGTCATTTGACCTAGATCGCACATCCCCCAAATTTCTTTCTCGTCTACCTGCGCGGAGTTCACCGTCTCCTGTTTCGAACCATCGTCTTTCATAACATAATAACATACATTATCACATACGTAGTATACACTATAGGCCTAACCATTTATTACCGTTGCATATCGCGGGTTCGTGTACCGGGACCGTCTTCTTTCGTACCATTAACACCCTTCATAGCGGTTCATAAACCATAAAAACTTATTTTCAATATTATAAACATTAATATTATCGATTGATACATTACATACTTTGCAGTAATGAATATAAAACCATATGCATAGCGTTTAGTACCTCTAATTACCTTTTATATACATATTTTTCATAAAATAAATAATTATATATTCATAAAAGTTATAAATAAGCAAATACATAAATGTAAAGTATTATAACGATATGCAAATTTATTCTAAATACATACCAATGAATTCTAAATACATGCAAATAAGTTAACACCCGTGCAAATAAATTGCGAATATTAAATAGCGACCGAGCTTAGCGAGGATACCATCTACTTTCGGCATCGATTTTCAAGATGGGAGCAACCAGCTGCGATTGGAGGTTTGCTATTTCGGTTTGGATGCTGGAGTTGAGGGTGCTCTGTAATATTTGAAGGTCGGTCCTAAGTTTCTTAACTCTCTCATCCAGTCTGAGCAATTCGGAATCATCATTGCGCCTATTTCCAAATATATAATTTGGCATGATGTTTATCTATATACATTCATGATAGAAAAGGTAAGCCGGAGTTCAATGAAGAAGGGAGTCAACTTATCATTATCATCGATAATTTCCACAAACAGAGAATCACCTGCTATCACATCATATACTGTATTGAAAACCATCGCATGTGCTTGATCCTATACAGATTTCGACCTACCTGAACTTTACCTAAATCAGTGCTTAAATCTTCTGAAGTCATGGAAACTCTTAGCTTGCCATCGATGGGAATTTTATAGAATGGCTGTTGTTGAATACATAAAATGATTTGCCTAAATTTTCATCAACTTGATGCCATGTGTTGTACAAATTACGATCAACAACCGACGCAAAGTGCTATGGATTTGCCGTAAGCGGTTCTCAAACTTTTTTTCTCATTGTACCCCTTAGTCGTAACTAAACATCTAATGTACCCCCACCATAGGTTTTCTCCGAATAGTGGGTTTTGAAGTATTTTCTGGGCTGCCTGGTGGCATGTATCTGCAATAGAGCAAATGGCAGTCGGGCTGTATGTGGAAAGATGGCAAACAAGAAACGTTAGAACCCTACGTCTATTATTTATTGGGTATTCCTAGGTTTACAATCTTTTTAATTAGTTACAAAAATAAAAAATTTGAAACACCTGTATGCTAAGAAATACATAAAAAATAATTTTCATGTACTTTTCCAGAGTTAATAAAAAATGTAAAGAACAAAAATAAGTTTGTAAACAAACTGTGAACACAATTTTGGAGTTTTTTTATTGTAAATCCTCAGAGTTTCTAGTGAGAAGGATGTGCCTGCATAGCCTGACGCAGTTTCTTGATGTCTGGTTGTGCACTTGAAACTTTCAAGCGGAGATTTGGCTCCAAATTTAGTCTATTATACAGATTTCGAACAAGTATTTTATTTCAAAACATATGAAACAAAGACAGAGTGTCAGTGACAAAATCAGCCTAATTTAAAGAAAGCTATGAAGTCTGCTCTATACACCTGTAGCAAAAATGTTGCCGTGTGGTTATTCTCGACATTTCTCTTCCGAGCTGATCGCGTACCCCTTCAAATCGTTAATGTACCCCTGTGGGTACGCGTAGCACAGCTTGAGAACCAATGCCGTAAGGTAGTTAAGAGAGATTCTGGATTAGGTGAAGGTGCCGTAGTATGTTTTTAAAACCAAAGAGGTTCATTGACATGATGTTCTCTTTCCTAATTGTACAACATATTAGGAAATGGAGGTTGAAGAGAAAGGGGGAAAGGAGGAAGAGACCCACATTTTCAGCCCCTGCCCTCTATTAACCGTGCCCCTTGACCTGCTTTGCAGCCAGCCAGAGTGCAGATGCCGGGGCTGGCCTCCATCATAGGGTTACCAGATCGCTGTAAGGGAAATGTAGGACATGCTCTCTCCCAAAATGTAGGACATTAAGTCAAAATGTAGGACGCAACACATTCTCAATAAATAATACATATTTCTATAGAACACGTTAGGAAGTATTTGAAAAATGACACTTTTCAGTTTTCAAAAAATTATTTCCCAACGAATGTTTAAATGCAAAATTTCAAAACTTGCAATCATACTAATCAATGCACCTCTTACTACTTGATTTAAGTGGTACTTCTCAGAGGAGACAATTTTTATCAAAATTTCAGGTTTAGTCAAACTACTATATATTGATGTTAGAGTGGACAGTCAAATTCATTGAAATTATAGGGACCAATACCAAACATTTTACAGACTTTATGAAAAAAGAATTCTCTCGTGAGTCTGTTGTGCTCATGGTAATGAAAGTACTCTCTCAACATTTGAATTATGACCTGTAATGGCAAACAAATATTCATCAGTTACTATAATTTAAAATGGTTTCATCTTGGGTAGTTTTTAGTTCAATAACAGGGTGTCTACCAAAATAATACATCCAGAAATCTTGACTTTTTCTGGACTTTTCTAGATCCTACTTAAGTAAAGTTGGAAATTAGTAATTAATAAAATAAATATTTATTTAATTAAAATCCCTACCAAAGGCCCAGTTAAGATGAAAACTGAAGCTGAATTTAAGAAGAGAATTAGATCTGCTATTTCGTATTAATGCATCCTGAACTGTGTTTGGCAGACAAGCGAGGCTTTGGCGTCTGGACTCACAGCCAGTATAATCTTATGTGGGGTTTGTGTCAGTTGCCCCTATATGTTTATGACTATCCATTCATCCATCTTATCTTACCATCATTCATCCTCATCTTCGCGATTAGCCAAAAGGACAGAAAAAGTGAAGTAAAATAAACTAAATCAACCAATCAATAGCAAAAATTCTTGACCACAAGAATAATTTATTGCCTTTTTAGTGACTTCTTGACCTACTTGTTGATTTTTTACTTTTTCTTGACTTCCACAACTTTTTTGACTGGCAGACACCCTGAATAACTTTGTTCTCTATACCCCTGCTTTACAATCAAATTATATTGAATAAAAATGGGCAACACCTTGTTCCATCAGTATAAACTCTAAGGCAAGAAATTCTGCTCAGGCATTGAACAGTGACGATATCAGAAAGTGGTCCCAAGACTTTGTTCATTAATTGCTTCCGTTTTCCCGTTTGTTTAATAGCAGGACAAACTTTATTATTTTTGTGCAATGACTGAATCAAAATAAATTTCACTATTGAGTTTGGAAGCGCAGTCCATAGACTTGTAACTTGCATGATTTTTATCTGTTACCTATTTACTAATTAATATTATGTGACGCTCAAAATGTAGGACATTTATGATATTTTTCAAATTCCTCCCAGACGCCGGACATAAGGCTAAAATGTAGGACATGTCCGGGAAAATCCGGACGTCTGGTAACCCTACTCCATCATAAGAAATCAAATATAAATACCAGTTTGTTGTTCCCTTTAATTGCATCATCGCCCCACCCCCCTTGCCCTTTGCATCTACATAATGTGCCGAGGGTAAATTCCCAGTCGGATCGACAAAAGATGACTCGAGAGATGTGTCAAATAATTAGGCTTTCTCGCTGCAAAATTAGCCAACTGATTGAAATTTCGCCAAAAAATAGCTCCATTTTTGTCACAAGATTTAGGCAAAAAAAATTAGGATCTCGCCAAAAGATGACTTAGATTAGAAGAAATCCAATATACACATCATTATTATATTATCATCATCATCATTAGCCCGTTCAGTCTATCTGAACATAATGTGGACTTGGATGAATGTCATGATATTTATAGTTTGTGGATTGTTTGCATATAAACAGAACAGAAGTCCACGCTTTATGAGAATGCGTTGACCGGTAACTAGCGAGTTGTGCTCCCGATTTTATTCATATTCTGAAAGGAAAATATGATCGTAGAAGCAAATGAGTCTCCTGTAGTGTTTTCAGATACCAACCAGTGCCTATCGCAAGTAAATTAATCCCACTGTGAAAAGCAATTTGCCAAGAATCTCCGAAAACTGCACCACCTGAGACGCAGAGACAGCGATATGTTTTGGTTCGTCCTGATTCACAAGAACGGGTCATTAAGTGAACAGTGACAACGAGTCGCAGGACATACATGCATACGGAAGAACGGGTCCTTTAAGTGAACAGTGACAACGAGTCGCAAGACATGCATGCATACGGAAGAACGGATCATTTAAGTGAACAGTGACAACGAGTCGGAAGATATACATGCATACGGAAGAACGGGTCCTTTAAGTGAACAGTGAAAAAAAATAATAATAATTAGGCAGTAAGTAATTTGTTTACTAATCACATTCATAACCCATATGAAGTATTCACACCATTGTCAGGTGTGTTTCCCAACTCGGGAGTGAGGAAGTGCAGTGAAAACGAAAGTATAAGAAATTCAGTGTAGGTTCTATTTCTCGACCTTGACGTGAGAGTGGTGTATTGATCGAACCTGTGCAAAAAATTGTGGCAAACGAATCACAAAAGTCAAAAAACAGGATGCCGAATTGTGACAGCTATAAATCATTACGCCTCGAGTGTGAGAGACTGAAACTGGAACTAGCGTCAAAGGAAAAAATTATCGACGTTCTGAAATTGGACTTTCGAGATGTAGAAGAAGAAAGAAGGATTGCCCAAAATCTGTGCGAGACAAACAAGCAAGATAGTTGGAGTGAAGTAGTGAAACATGGGAGAGTTCTATTCAATCGGCACTATCCATCCACTAATGCCCCAAAAGTAAAGTGCTTGGATAATTCATTCGAGCATACCAACCCTTTTGCAGCATTGACCGATGAACCTGGTGAAATCGAAAGTGCACGCAATCAGTGTAGGGAGCTTAAGTACCAAGAAAGAAGAAAGAGGCATACAACAGACCCAATCAATGCACTTCAAGACGGGAAAGTTCAAAGTACTACAAAACTGAAAATCAAAGAAAAGAGACCCAAAGCAGTGATCTTCGCCGACAGCCATGGGCGCTACCTGGCCACCAATATGAAAGATTTTCTACCAGCAATGAATATATATGGTTCAGTGAAACCCGGGGCAAAGTCAAAACATGTACTAGAAGCAGCAAGGAAGGAGTGTTCGAGGTTCAGCTCAAATGACTATGTTATTATAGTCACTGGCTCCAATGATATTGCGACAAATCAGGGCAGCGATGCAATAATGGCAGTACGTGACTCACTAGGTTCACTGACTCATACAAATGTAATTGTAACTACTATACCCCACAGATATGATCTCATCCCTCAGTCGTGTGTAAACATCGAAATACAAAAAATAAATAAACAGATGAAGAACACTTGTAAACACTTCAAAAATGTAACCATAATCGACCTTGACACCATGAGCAGAGAATATCATACAAGACATGGACAGCACTTGAACCACAAAGGAAAACGGTATGTATGTCAAATGATCCATGGTGTTATTAACAGAAAATCACAGGAAAATCAAATCATCCCACTCTGCTGGAAAAAGTGTACTGACACAAGGAAGTGGATAAGTGGAGCAGCGCTAGTTGAATCCGACAAGGGAAAAACACAGAACACTTTGACTGAGACAAACAACAAGAGCAGCAATGAAAATGATAGGGTGGGTGTAGAAGCTAGCGACATTGCTGTGAAAACTGTGAGTGATATTGGTTTCATTGAAGAGAAAGGGCGGCATGTCGAACGCTCTCCCAGCAGAAGTGACGGAGCTCCAAGACTGTCAAGAAGGGAAAAACGTTTACCACAAAAATTTCATGAAGATTTTTTATTTTAGAACCAAGTGTCAAGAGTGATGATAAAAAAACAAAAGAAGGGAAAGGTACTCATGTTAAAAAAGTAAATGCAAAAGAAAACATATTAAATATATTTCATCAAAACGTACAAGGCCTTACCACAGCAAAAACGCTTAATTTAGAGAACACAAACCAAACACACACACCTTATAGACACATAAACAAAAATGAACAACTTCTTGTCTCTGAAAACAAAAATATTTTTAGGTTAATGAGTCAAAATTTTCAGTCATTAAGGAACAAGGTCCATGAGCTGGATGTGATTCTTGGATCCCTCAAAGAAGTCCCACATATAATTTGTGCCACTGAACATTGGTTGCGAGAAGAAGAGTTTTCTTCCACACAGATCCCAAATTTTAATTTAGCCAGCGCATATTGCCGTAAACAACACAAACGAGGTGGTGCTGCCATACTGGTTGAAAGCAATATACCATATGAAAACGTAACAAAAACGAATTATTTAAATGAAGAATTAAATTTTGAACACGCAGTAGTGAATTTAAAATTACAACAAAATGAAGCAACAGTAGTTTGCTTATACCGAACACCAGATGGACATTTAGGCACATTTTTTGAAAAATTAGAAACAATGTTGTCCATTTTACTACATAAGAAATGACCCATTATAGTGATGGGCGATATAAACATAGATTTTTAAAAAACAGTCCGGAAAAAAATGAACTAAATACAATTCTAACCTCCCATAATTTGATTGCAACAATAAATTCACCAACAAGGATAACACCAACAAGTAAATCATGCATTGATCAAATAATAATTAACCAAGATTTTTTTGAATACACCACATCTATTTTACCTTTAGCCTTGTCCGATCATGAAGCAGTTTTCATAAGTGTCCATATACCAGAGAATATAAAAGAAAAAACTGCAAAACATATCACTACTGTTGAAAAAAGAAAATTCACCAAGGAAAATATAGGAAACTTTGTATATTCCTTAAAGAAAGAAAACTGGACTGATGTACTCATGGAGGAAAATTTAAATACAAAAGTAAGCTTATTCACAAAGACAGTAAAATATCATTTTGAAGTGGCCGCGGTGGCTCAGTCGGTAACGCGTCTGACTACCATGCTCAAGGTCCCGGGTTCGATCCCCGGCCGGTTCAAATCCGGGAACTTTTCTAACGGTGGAAGCGGCCCCGGCGCCTACCCAGCGTCGAATAACATGGGTACCTGGGGGAAACCCTGGGGGGTAAAGGCGGTCAGGGGCGTGATGCTGATCACATCACCTCCACTCACGACCGGATCAAGAAAGTGTGGGGCGTTACCACCACACCCCCTATACGCCTTCATGGCGTGGTGCTATGCACAGGGAAACACTTTACCTTTTTAGTAGCATTTCCATACAAAACATACAGACAACCCCTAAATCAAACAAAATCAATTTCCTGGATAACTAAAGGGATATAAAAGTCCTGTGAAACAAAAAGAAAATTATATAAAGAAATCCAGAAAAACAAGAATCCCATACTTAAAGACCACTACAAAAAATATGTAATTATTCTCAGGAAGGTAATAAACAATGCTAAGAAATTGGCCATTGCAGATAAAATACGCAAATCTGCTAATAAATCAAAGAAACTATGGGAAATTGTTAATGATGAAACTGGTAAGAAAACAAAGAACGTGAATGAAAAGATAGAAATTATGGCTGATGGAGAGAAAATAAGCAATCCCCTTGATGTAGCACAAATTTTTAATACATACTTTGTAAACATTCCCAATACCGTAAATAAAAATGCAGTAATCTCTACACCTAGATTAAGAACATATTTCAACAGTCCCAGAAACACAAACACTATGTTTCTCACACCAGTAACCGAGGGAGAAGTCGAGAAGGTAATTATAAATTTAAAAAATAAATATTCATCAGGGCCAGATGAATTTTCAAGTTCTCTACTAAAAAAATGTGCGAATAGTATTTTACAACCACTAGTAAGTATTTGCAACACATCTTTAGAAACAGGTATTTTTCCTAGTGAGTACAAAATAGCAAAAGTGAGACCATTATTCAAGAAAGGCAACAAAGAAGAATGCTCAAACTATAGGCCAATTTTTCTTTTATCGGTCTTCTCTGAAGTAATAGAGAAAATTATGCTAAATAGATTAGTAACTTTCCTAGAAAAATACGACATCTTATCCAAACATCAATTTGGATACCAAAAAAGTAAGTCAATATCAGAAGCTATTTTTGAATTTACAAATAACATA
Organism: Lepisma saccharinum; assembly: GCF_977018435.1. NCBI lineage: Eukaryota > Metazoa > Arthropoda > Insecta > Zygentoma > Lepismatidae > Lepisma > Lepisma saccharinum. The sequence goes on from NC_139229.1 coordinate 118,658,040, forward strand.
CTAAAATCGAGAGACAAAAAAATGCATGTGCACGGATTATTTTTAGATTTCACCAAAGCATTTGATTTAGTTCAGCATGACATTTTACTAGATAAAATGGACCATTATGGTATCAGAGGTTTAGCAAAAAAATGGTTCACCTCTTATTTAAAAGACAGATGTCAGTATGTAGATATTAACAAAATCAAATCAGACCAACTATTCCTCAATACAGGTGTACCGCAAGGCTCAATTCTAGGACCAGTTTTATTTTTACTCTACATAAATGATCTTCCAGAAACCTTATCAGAGTCTCAAACAATACTTTTTGCGGATGATACAAATATCATAGTAAAAAGCCTGTAATATGAGCAACTTCAAAAGAATTCCATTTCATCAACAACACAACTAAACACCTGGCTAAACAACAACAAGCTTTCCCTGAATGTTAATAAAACATTTCTAATAAATTTTAATCCAGCAAAACAAATAAAAAACTTAAATGTGATTATTAACAATGAAGTTGTCAAAGAATGCAATGCAATAAAATTCTTAGGAGTATGGATAGACACAAACCTGTCTTGGGACATGCAAATTACTATTTTAACTCAAAAGTTAAGCAGGCTCTGCTACATGATGAGAATTTTGAGAAATGTTTTAACTTTGAATGATTTAAGGACAGTATATTTTGGACAGATTCAACCTGTACTCACATATGGTATCTCTTTCTGGGGCAGTTCACCCAAAATGCAGAAAATTTTTATTTGGCAAAAACGCATATTAAAAATTATGAAGAATGTATCCCTCTCAAACCCAACAAAACAAATTTTCAATGAATTTCAAATATTACCTCTTCCATGTTTGTACATATTAGAAACGTTGTACTTTATTCATACAAATTCTAAAATCTTCTCAAAAAATCTGGACATACACAAGTACAGCACTCGTATGCACAACTCCCTCCACCTTTCTACTGTCCGCACATCCAAAACACATAGTGGTCTAGGATTTCAAGGTGTAAAACTCTATAACAAGCTGCCAGAGGAATTCAAGAATCATAATCCAACCAAATTTAAAATAACAGTAAAAAGCTTGCTTATGAAGTATTTGTTTTATAGCACAGAGGAGTACTTAGATCATATTTTTCATTAATAGACATAACCTTTGACTTTTCTTGTATTTTTATGTTCACTAATAGTCATAACCTTTGATTTTTCTTCTATTTTCTGTTATTCCATACTCTCTTATACTTTTTAATATGCATAAGTATGTGTTAATTCCTTTGTACTCAAAATTATACATGTAATTGACCTATCTCATATCATAGTGCTATTTGTACTCATATGATCAAGTGGATGGAAATAAATCTTATCTTATCTTATCTTATCTCTGGTGGCAAGTGCAGCTCAAACAGTTCCCCTTCAGTCTTTTAAAAAGAAATAATTGCGCATGCACAATGCATTAGAGAGAATTACGTGTTCGTTTTCTAGTGTCATGTCATGCGATGCGACATATCAACATGTCACAATGGCCCGCCTATCTGAAATGGGAACACATTCAGTTATCGCACAAGCCTAAAGCGACACGAAGATAAGATGACGCATGCGGCGTCAGCCAAGACCATCTTGAGGTTCAGGCCACAGCGCTCAGTCAAGACGTCATCATCTGGAGGCGATCCTCTTAACGCTGTAAACTCCTTGACGTAATTTTACCGTAGATAATTAAGGTATATTTATTTCTCTTATGAAGTTAAATTTTGACATTTACCCTCCCGACGAATATAGTTAGAAGAAAAATGTATAATATTGAATATTTACACCAAAATTTTCATTCAGGAAGTCACTATGGCCACCACAAAAATTCCTACCATAGCACAAAGAGAGAGTTGAAGACCGTTAGAAACTTCCTGTCGGAAATATTTAAACATTGTATATCTTTGAAAAATATTATCGGGAATATTGGTCAGCTACAGTAAAACTCGTAACCGCTTTTGTATGAACTTTTGTATGTAAAATCAATTGATTAAATAAAAAAACATGTTAGGTTGATCGTAAACTTTCCAAGTTACCTTATCAATTAAATTGTCTTTAAATTTACCCAAAATTAATCAACCAGATAATGCAGATATTCTGTGTAGCTATACAATCTCAATACAAAACCTTAATTTCTATATTCTTGCAGCAAAAGCGAAAGAAATTGGTACAAGGGCAATGTTACATTTCTGTGTATAAAGACTAAACGTAAATAATTTGTCACATTGTAATTTCGATCCTATTGACTTTATTGAACGAAAGATAATAAACAAATTGAATCTTTTCATTGTCGTTAGTAAGATTTGTGACAATAACTTAATAGTTTCATTGAGAAAAAAAGCAGATTAATATTTCCATTTTAATGTTCACTTGGGAAATAAACATTTGGAATATTTCCTTACACTGTTTTTTACATTCCGTTAGAAAAATCGTGAAAAATGTTAATAAATTATGAAACAATAAACATTATCACTGATTTAATAATCAAAGTTACGAACATTGAAGCTTCACAAAGACAAAAAATAAAAAGCAGTTCATATGAAACAGTTTTAAAAATTTAATACATTTGTAGTTCATATTAACATAGCTAGGAAACAAATTGCTTTTTGTGTGAAAACATTTGTATTTGAAACATAAGTAATATGTATATTCTTGGATAGCTTTACACACGAATATTTCATCGACGTTCTTGTTACACATCGCACCTTTATATTTAAATGTACAACATATCTTCCATTAGCCTCCGATTAGCATAAAGAAGCATAAAGCGGGATAAAATAAGAATAAATGAACATATGCATCAACTTTGCCCCGTTGTATAGCTTTCTTTCATTAAGCACATTTTGAAACTGAAAATTTGTGTAAATAATATGGATAATTTATCGAATGCTTGCATAAAATTTACACTAACAAATTGCTTTGGTAGACGTAATATTAACCAACGTTTGTAATTAGGGTAAATTATTTGATAATTCTAAAAAAAATGTTGACATGTTGTCCACATTCACGAGTATATTTGATGCCTATTTCGGACACATGAAATGTTTACATCATGAACTATTACTATTATTTATTTTTTAGTATAATACATTTTTTGTATATTTTCGTAGTGACTGAATCACATGGAATTGCCCTAAAAATTTCTCATTTTTAACAACATCTTGAAGAAATGTGAATGTTACTCTTACCTTTTTCATTGTAATTGCCTCTGCAATTGAGTACACAAGACTTATACACCATACCTCTTCCACATTTAAGCATATTTACACGTCATGTAAACTCGATTACAGTTCTTAAATTTGCATTACAATTCCATATTCACTAAAAAGGTCCAACATTGATTCCGAAGAAGCAAATCAAACATGGCAGCTATCTCGCCTCCAGTTGATGACGTTTAGTCACGTGACCGGAGCAAGCCATCAGGCTTTCATATTGAGAAGGTAATGCGTCAGCCGACAGAATGAAAGTCGCGTGACGACTACCTTTCCGTTACGATGTAAGAGAAATATTTTACTCTCACCAGCACTTTGAAGTTTCCTGCTGGAAATTTTCGTCTGTTTACGTTACACCGCCTTGGTTTACGTGTATGGTTTACGTGAAGTTACATTGAAGTGTTTTTGTTTGTGTAGGCAAAGAGAAAATAAATAACAAATATGGCACCAATTAAGGAGCCAGACAGTTCAAGTGATGCTGAGTCTGAAGGTATCGTAATGAAATGTAACATAAGCGTACTACTTTATGTCTTCCGGTATTTTGTTCCTGTTGGTATTCAGTATTCTTCTCAAGTTATTTAATGTTTCATAAAAAGTAGCAAATATTTAATGTATCATAAAAAGTAGCAAAAAGTTGATACTTCGTCTACTGAGAATGTAAATGTTCAGTAAAACTGTCCAAGCCGGAATTTACAGGAGAAAGTACATTAACAGTTTCATACATCGGAGACACATTTAAATCGGATATTTTGTCTTTCTCGTGGTTAGTACTTACCAATTATGTATTGCGGAACATAGTGGAAGGTGCCATTATGCTATTTGGACGAAAACAAACACTTTTTCTGCTAAAATAAACCATTTTCCTTAATGCTACGGAAAGCACGTCACGGTGCGATATCGCTTGCTTTGCGAATGATAACGCTTCTTTTGTTTTCGAATATCAATGTTTCCAACTCACGTCGTGCTACGATGCTAGGGATTCCAACTTTGAATCCCGTCCTGGGAATGGGTGTTCCTTGTGAATGTCGCTTCATCAGTTACCATCCTCATCGTCGCAATTAGCCAAAAGTGGCTAAGTGAAAAATCAAAATAAATTATGTATTTATGAAAGAAGGAAGAATACTGTTTTTGTTCTTTTATATATATATATATATATAAATTGTGACGCCTTTGAAGTGCTTATTACAAAATGTAAAAGAGGAATATTTTGTTTCGTAGGTTTGCAGGTTGTCAGTAATTCGATCAATATGAAGTTACCTGATGTTGAGCTGCCTTGTTTAAAATCACAAGATAAAAGAGACTCTGGATTGGTCTCTAATAAACAGGAAGTTAGAGTTGAAATTTCACTTGGTTTTGGACTACGCTATAACCCTAGTAGAGACTTGTCCTGTTAAATTTGAATCCTACAATAACAACTTGAAACTTAAATGAGTCGAGCGATACTACGATCCAACTTTTAGGAAATGCATTTTCTGATATGGAAAAGTGCTTTCAAATGGGCACTCCAAACTACTTAGTACAGGCTAAGAATGCTTCCTATGCCCTTCATGTACCGGTACCCTAATTGTAACACCACTGACGTATCCAATTATATCTGACCTAGATTTGTGGTTAACTATTAAAACATGGTTACCAGTACTACACTATGTTTCCTGTTGTTTGAAATTAATAAACCTATCAAACGGGAAGTCACTCGACACTCGTTCACATTTAACGTTTTCGAGATTTCTCCTATTCATACAGTAACATTGATAATTCGAACAATGTATTATCAGTTTTAACAATATTTGCCTGTAACAGATTCGCAGTGTGTATAATAAGTGTTCCTGTATTCCCTGTCCGCCCCTGCTTCCGACACCCATGCTCGCAGTGCAGTAGACAGCAACGGTTATCGGCTGCCCACCCACTGTTGAACCATGCTGGGTACTGATGGATGCCTGAAAGCTTCCTCTTCAGAGGGGCAAGTCGGGTTGGTTCATGACAACAGCTGCGCAGGCAGGATGGGTGGATATTTCTTCCCATTATGGCGGGCGGGTAATGGATCACATTTGCACACCTCTACTAACCAGCTCCCACAAGTGATTGAGCTTAGAATGCAAGTGGTTTATCTCATATTTGGATAGCACTTCTGGCTGGCTGAAGAAATTGTCGTAATATTTCATTGGCTGTTGGAGTTTGTATTCTTAGCTCCTTTCAAATTCTGTACATGGACCAGAAAGACTTTAAATATATCAATATTGGTTGTATGTAGGCATCAGACAATTGCAGGGATGAAACAATTGCATCCTAAATATTTAGACCACAGCCAAAATATCTACATTTGTTTACAATTTGGAGATAGAACATTTACATTCTCAATTGACAATTTACCCAAAGTATTTTAGAGCCCCACCACAATGTAAGTTTCATTTAGAGTGGACTCTCATCCGCCTCATAATCACTTTTTGTTACGCCTTGCACTGCATACTACAAGCTTAAATAGTTTAATTGAAATCCTCGCCGGCCCCCCGTGATGGAGTGGTTAGCACATATTGCTGTGATGCCAGGGTTCCCAGGTTTGAATCCCAGCATGGGCATGGATGTTTGTATGTGTCCATTCATCATACCATCACTCATCCTCATCTTTGCAAATTAGCCAAAAGTGGCACAAAAAGCAAGGTAAAATAAAGCAAGTCAATAAACAATAAAAAGGACGTCTGACTACCATGCTAGAGACCCAGGTTCGATCCCCGGCAGGGGAAAACTGGAATTTTGTCCACCTGTTCAAGCGGCTTCGGCGCTCACCCAGCGTCGTGCAAAGTGAAGGAAACTCTGGGGGGGGGGGGGGGGTAAAAGCAGCCAGGTGCATGGTGCTAATCACAAAGAAAGTGTAGGGCCCTAACTCCACAACCCCTATACGCCTTCATGACGTGGTGCAAAGCACAGGGGAGCACTTTTCTTTTTTTATAAAAAATCAACCAATTGAAATCCTCAAAAATTCTTTCTTGAAATTAGCCGACCTTCATGGTGGAGTGGTTAGCACAGCATGTTGCGAGTTCCAGTCTGCGCATGAGTGTTATTTGTAAGTGTACCTTCATCAATTTAAACATAGTGCTTGAAGTGGAAAATGTTAGCTGGGGATGTTTGGTCGATCCTTGGAGTTAGATGGGATGGATGCTCCTCGTGTTTTACACGGTGACAAAGGAACAGCTGGGGGGATGCTTTGTGAAAATTTGCTAATGGGGGATACCATCTCGTGCATCCCCCCTCACTTCGAGCAATTCATCATATCATCACTCATCCTCATTGTCGTGATTAGTCAAAAGTGGTAAGAAAGCTACTTAAAATAACATAATTTCAATCAATCAAAATATGTCTTGGAATGAAATTTATGTATGTTGTATGAATCATATTAATGGAACAACGTGCCCAGTAACCCTTCAGTTTCGAGAAGCAATAATAATATCAATCCTGTTCTGTAGTGCCTTTGTTCTTGTAAATGAATTGGAAGATAGCTTGCAGTTGTCTGTGTGATAGCTATCACATTTATTCATATGCGCCCACCCAGCGTCGAATGACATGGGTACCTGGGGGAAACCCTGGGGGGTAAAGGCAGTCAGGGGCGTGATGCTGATCACATCACCCCCACTCACGACCGGATCAAGAAAATGTGGGGCGTTACCCCCACACCCCCTATACGCCTTCATGGCGTAGTGCTAAGCACAGGGGAGCACTTTACCTTTAACCTTTTTTTGCTTTCTATCTTGACCCGAGCTCTGAAGTATTTATTGAAAATTGGGTTTGCATCGGCTAATAAATTGTTCTTTATCCTAGTAGAATTCAAAACTGGAACAAAGATATCTCAATAGAGTTTTCCTACACTGATCCAAATTCACATTCTGAAGGAAGCTGTTTTCCTTCTATCTCAAAACCATTAAAAAACTGAAATTGTTTCTGTCGTATTGAGAACCGATGGCATTCAACTACAATATTCTTCTGTGGACTAAAATACTGGGTAAACTATGTCTGTTATCTTAGCGTGAAGCAGAACAGTACGAAGGCTTTGCACAAGTGAATATAGCATCCAACATGACGTTCCACAACAGCAGCAGACTGGACATTGCCTACCGTTTCATAAATGTATTATAAAATAAAGTAAATCAAATATGAAGGACTGATAACTTAATGAAACCAAAATATTCATTAGGAGTGTTAGATTTATTGATGTTTATAATTTTACATTGTTAGGTTTGGTGCTGATAGCAACTTTTGACATTTTGGTTAGAAGTGTTAAGTTTGATGGTGTGATCTTTTGCACGTGTTCTTTAGCTATTTGAGTATGCATACAACTGGTTTTTACTAATAAAGTACTCCAAGATGGCAGGTTTTTTACTTATGTGGGCCATACTTTGGGATCAAATCTCTCAGTTATTTGTGTTTTCCATGTGCTAGAATCAATTTTACATGGAACTTCGAAATCTGCTGATTAAGAAAAATCAATATAATTCTCAAGAGGGTACAGTGGGTCAACAGCCCCAAATGTTGAACTAACAGTACCTTAATATCATGTAATTATAACAAACTAAGAGCATTAGGTGTGATAAGGTTAAGCATTCTTGTAAATGTCTTCAATCCACTGCATGAGAGAGGTACATGAGTGACTTCTGCTTAGCTTTGAAATCATGAACCAGCCAACCAAGATACAGTTTAATATTGTCTACATCTGTCTCAAACATTGGAAATTGAGTAACACTAAATATATTAAGAAGCAGAAGAAGAATATTTAGCCAATAAATTTATATGCAATAAAACATGATTTCAATTCAGAAATCGTGATCCCAACATGCTTGTTGATCCCATCCTCATTGCCCCTTTTTATGTATGGTCATGCCTCCCCAATGGCGTAAAATGGTAATGTCATCACCCGGTTACCAAGGTATCATGGGTTCAATACCTGGTCAAGTCACATAGTGATTCGGATCCCTTGTTAGACTATAAGTTCAGTCTCAATTAACCTTTCTGTGCATAAAGTGGACTAATAGCTCAATTATGTATGGTTACCACATTTTTTACCTGTATGTCTATAATCATAAATTCTAATATATTCTCTGATGAATATTGGATTTTATTATAACTTATTCTGTGTTGATAAATAATACCATTCATGTGTAAACCTTCTCTTTTAATCTTGATTCAACCTTAACAAGCACACACGAGAATTTGGTGCGGGACACGTTCAGCTGCTAATTCATCACCAAAATTGTTTTTTTTTCAAACATACTCATAGCACCAGTGAACCCTCCTAAGCAACTTACATGCGTTATTTACATAATTAGAATTTTAATAATTCCTTTGTTAGGTCAGGAGGCCAGTTTTAGGGTTGATTTTTGCAATGTGTTAGCAACTGGGGTGCCTCTCACTCATCCCCATGTACCAATTCTATTATCCTTCTACAGCTTGATTTGATAACTTTCATGATTAAGTAAGACAAATATTTCATCAATTCATCTTCCATCCTCATTACAGTTAACCTAAGGAGGTAGTAAAATAACCAATATGCAAATCCAATGCTTCCCAAATAAACATTTTGCTTGGCTGGAATAACACTCTCTTTTCCTTTTCCAGAAAATGGTTCGGGATCAGGCAGTGGTTCTGAATCAGGTGATGGATCAAGCAGCAGTCGGAGCAGAAGCAGAAGTAGGAGCGGGAGCAGAAATAGAAGTAGGAGCGGGAGCAGAAATAGAAGTAGGAGTGGGAGCAGAAATAGAAGTAGGAGCAGAAGTGTTTCTCAGAGTGCCCAGTCCCCAAAATCAGATGCTGGCAATTCTGCCAATGAGAGTGATCAAGAGTCAGATAAGAAATCTACCTCCCATTCTCCACGTTCAGACAGACAGGACTCTCCTCCTGCCTCTCCCCAATCAGGAAGCCATCGTTCACCATCAGATAGCCATCGTTCACCATCAGGTAGCCATCATTCACCGTCAGGTAGCCATCGTTCACCGTCAGGTAGCCATCGTTCACTGTCAGGTAGCCATCGTTCACTGTCAGGTAGCCATCATTCACCATCAGGTAGCCATGCATCACCGCAATCTGCACAGTCCCCCCAGTCACAAACAAGCCACCATTCATCCCAGTCTCCACGATCTCGCCACTCATCCCGCTCTGCCTCACCAGACTCCCGTCATTCATCAGCTAGTCGCCATTCAGAACAGTCAGACAATGACGAAAAGACTGAGCATAAAAGGAAAAGTGATGATGAGCATAGTAATTCTGGATCTGAAAAAGCACAGAGTGACGAGGAAAGGTCTGGTCCCAAAGCATCTGAAGACGAAGAGGAAGAACGTCAATCTGTGAGGAGTGCATTAACTTCAGAGAAGAGTGAAGCACATTCAGCAGCATCGTCAGACAATGAAAATTCAGGGGATGAAGATAAAGGTGGTAAGCATTAGTTGTAGTTTGTCTCATAAACTTGTTTCTGTAAATTGTACGTGTTTTAACATGAATTATGTATTCTAAACTTAAATTATCAATAATACGAGGTGTGATACAAAAAAACATACTGGACTCAAAATTTCTGGTACTTATTTACTGCATTAGTGTCTGTTGTGGCCATCACCTTCGAAGTAGTTCCCTTCGGCATTTACACACTGCTCCAATTATTGGTAACAATACTGGAAATCATTTTCTGTGAGTTCATGTAGGAGGTCTGCCATTTTCGACTTGCCTTCTTCAACTGAGTCAAAACGTGTTCCCTTGAGGCCAGACTTTAGTTTCGGGAAAATAAAAATGTCTCATGGTGCCAGATCCATCAAGTAGGGGGATGTTCCATGACAGTAATATTTTTACTTGCCAAAAATTGCTTGACAGACAGAGCCTTATGGGCCGGTGAGTTGTCCTGGTGCAAATCGATCCATTTTTCCACAGTTGAGACCTGTTTCTCCTCACTTTCGCGAAGTCTGGTCAGAACCTCAATGTAGTAGTGCTGATTGAATGTACCCCAGTACGAACACTCAAACATTACAATTCCATGAATGTCAAAGAACAGAAGCAGCATTGCCTTACATCTCTTATATATGTATATCGGGTGGTGCAGGAACTGTCATACCATTCACATACATCATTAAAGAACTATTACCGGATTGGTGCTGTAACTAAGTGAGCAAATGTTGTACACGAGTTTGTGAGCGGAGTGGTTAGCACATTGCGCTACAATGTCAGGGGTCCCGGGTTCGAATCCCAGCCTGGGCATGGATGTTTGTTGGTGTCCATTCCTCAATTTCATCATATCATCACTCATTCCCATCTTCACAAATTTGGCAAAAGTGGCTAAAAAAGTGAAGTAAAATAAAGCAAATCAATCAATAAACCAGTTTGTGAGATGGTGTCCAACAGGTGGTTTATTCTTAAAATGAAGGCTTTCACAGGAACGAAGACTGTGCTCACTTTGGTACGTGAAAGGTTCCCTGAAAACAGACAGCTGACAGGGTGTTCCAAAGATATGAAAGGAATATTCTATGCTGATTAATCATAGTGAGTTGAGTGGTGCAGTTGGTAGGACATTTGAATGCCACACGGGAAACCCAGTGCAGAGGATCTCAAGTGGGAATTTTTCATATCATATCCCTACATAAGGCAGCTCTTTGCTTCACGTAGTCCCTCCATTTTACAAGTATAGTGAATAATGCCAATTCTGTACCAGTTTTGTCAAAATTTAATTGAATTAATTTATTTCACTATTTGCTTTTTTGCCACTTTTGGCTAATCACAGAGATTAGGGTGAATGGTGATAAGTAGGGACACAAATTTATGGTAAATAAAAACTGAGGAGAGCGGTAAATAAAATGTTAGATCAGCGGTATATACCAGCGGTGAAAAAAAAAATTGCACACACTTTTTCATTATGAGTGGAAACAACATACAAAAGAGCTATAAATTGATAAACTACTTCATTTTTATATACTGTACACATGCACAAGTACTTAGCTGTCCAACCAAAAAGAAAACATCAACACAAAATCACTTCATTTCTAAATTGCATATCTCAAGTGATTTATTCATTGTATGTATTTAAAGGATATCCTTGCTATCCAACAAATAAAATAATCACTACTGCACATACACAAACACATGTTAAAAATCACATGATGATAAACAAAATTCATTGACTGAACACAAATGACCACATTGTTTCCCTTGATGTGCGGGAACAGACTAATCTTATCGCTGCTACAGCTAGCAAGTTCAATGAAACTGGAAGTTGAGTGGGAAGAAAGGAATGCAGCTTGACAGGGAACGAAGTTTTCGAACTGAGATTATGTGCATGGGAAATCCAAATTTGCAGTGCTTTCCAGATGTGATCGAAGATAAAACGTTCTTCAGCTGCAAACTTTAGGCAAACGTTTCGTTACAAATCAACAGTTTGCGCACGCAACCTCGATTGCCGGTTTTTGCTTGTTTTCTACTTAATTTGATGATATTTCACGGTTATTTCGCGAAAAAGCGTTCATTTCGTGGAAAAGCACACATTTCGCATTACATCGCGAATAAAACTCATGCATATTTCATCATTCGGGGTGTAGTTACGTGCAGAATGTTCAAAATTGAATCTTTTTTTCACATTTCGCGATTTCGCGCATCGCGAAAATTCAATGTCCCTAGTGATAAGATGAAATGGATGAAGTGACAATCACAAACAGCACACTACTCAAGCTGCACAGTGTCCAGATGCCAGAACCTCGCTAGTCTGCAAAATGCAATCTAGGTTACTACGTGGACGGGAGGTTGATATTTGGGTGCCTTCCTGAAGGTTCACCCCTTACACCCCCAGTTTTTTTCAAGAATATGAGAATCATACATAAACAAATTGTATGACATTTCAAGCACCACCCTGCAGGGGCATCGCCACTGGGTGGGCGAGGGTGCCCACCCAAATAGAATAAATACATGATATATATTATTTAGATAACACAAAGTAACAAGCTAATAAAGAATTAAAGTATAAAACATACAAAGCAGCCTTAACAATTGACTAACATAACTCAGTTTCACTTCAAAAATGAAGAACGTTTGTAGTAGTTGGTTTCTTTTCATTAACATGCTAAATATAAACATGTAATCAAAACGTCGTCATTCCAGGTTTAGGAGATGCCACAGTGCTTTTCGTCACTCGGTTTCCATTCTTGACGATTATTGTTTTGTTCTCTTGTGTTTCTTGGAGCAGCGTCTTTGATAATTTGTTTTCCTTTGTTGGACTTCATTTACAATTGAACAAATCAATTTTAACAGCCGTGGTTCATTCACAACATTTTAGGCATAGTGTGCATGCAAGCACTTGACGTAGTTTGTGGCATGGTGGTGTACATTAAGTATTATACCCGTATATGTTTTAGCTTTTATTTGGAGAAAATTTGTGTGTAAATAAACTATATTTTCTGACTCCGCCTGTGTGAAGATTAAATTTTAATTAGTCTGGTATAGTTACTTTCTGCCTCCCCCCCCAAAATTCTCGTAAATGGACATATTATATATATTTACATATATAAAATATTGTTTATGCCTCTCCCCAAAATTTATTTGAAGTTACCGCCTATCATATAGTGCAAACAGATAAAGAGGACTTAACATGTTGGGTAAATGAGTTAGTATGTCCGATAATTTTAGACAAGATAGTAAAAAGTCTAAACTTGATAATGCCATCCATAAATGTCATTCTGATTCGAGTGTAGAGGAATTTGAAGGTATTTCACTAGTTGAAGTTGAAAGTGATTCAGAAAACATGATCGAAGGGGACGAATCTGTAATTCTGCTGTTTCATACTCTTCCGAGTGATATTGCCGAAACTCCAATTCGCATTACCATTATCCTAACAACACTGCTTACGTTGACCAAAATTTTAACTTTGCCCTTGGGTGGAGCAAGCAGAGTGACCATGCTAGGAACAGTCTTATGAGGGCACCATAATAATCAATTTAAACTTTTAACATATATAAAGACAATGAGAAAACCTACAAAAATAAGAAAAAATATTTAATAACTTTGATTAAAATGGCTATTCCAGAATTCTATTTACCATTGCAGTAACTGTGACTAAATTAGTTTTGGTAAATTAAATCTTATTTTAATGTTATCAGTTGAAAATTATTTTTCCCATCATTGCATTGCTCGTTTACAAGCTTCATTTGTCTGTCTTGTAAAAGCATAGAGTAGCTTTCCTTTTAACTCATAAAAGCATGTTTCACTTTATTTTTATATGCCTCCTTTTTCTTTTTGTTAAAAAAAAATTACAGGAAATTGATGTCGATTTTTTTTAATGCTTATAAATATTGCATACAAAATATTTGTAATAATTGCATTATAGGTATGAATTTAATCCATGAATAAGAATGCTCCAGTACAGCACAAGGTTGATTAGGGTGGGGGAGACACCCTCATGAAATGTTGCTCCACCTTGGAAAATTCCTAGGGCCGGTCCTGGCTATGACCACCAAACCAGATCCCACCTAAAAGTATGTTATCCACCCTTCAGCCCTCCGTGAGAAAAATTTCTGGTGATGGCACTGCCACCCTGTAAGTTTTACAGGCTATTAACCTTTAGTTGAAATTTGGTTTATTTTTTAACCATGAAGCTTTAGATAAAATTATCGAGGATTTGCCACACTTATATTTTTATATCGGGGTGGAAACACTGACAGTCATTTTCCGAACAAGTTTCGCCATCATGTCATCCAAACTTTCTCCCTTCCAACAAGCCCACGTGACGTGTTCGAGTCCTGAGTTGATAGAGAAGCCGTAAACGCTTGCTATTATGACACTGTTTTCCTTCCAGCTAAGAATGCTAAATGTGACACACAGAGTCGTCTTTGTTCTTGAAGTTTGGGATCTTGCTTGCAACAGGAGGTTTCGCTAAGGGGTGGGGGTGGGGTCAGTTCGCGTCTTCTTCCTAAAATAGCCGGAGAAGAGAGGGCGAACTCCAGATTTTCTTTCTTTTCTCATTGAAATTCGGGGGTCGCATCCCCCTCCTGAAACTTCCCTCGGTTGGGGGTTCTGAATTGTACACGGGTGCATGCCCTGATGTTTTAGCTGCATAACAAAAGTTCCCATTGGTCCCATAGTGTCAGAGTTAACAATTTTATGAGTAATATGCAAATTGGCTATTTTTTGTAAAAAAGAAACTGAGTTTTACATTTTGGCTCATTATTCAAATTGTATTGCACCCACAAACATGAAACAAGTTTCATTCTGTTGCGAAGGGTCCATTCGTTGAAAAAAGGGCAAAAGTTTGTGTGATCTTCCCAAAATAGCGAAGAAAGAGGGGGGCAAACCCCACATTTTTATGTTTTTTTCATTGACATTCGGGAGTTGCAGCCCCTGCCCATAACTCCCCTGCGGTTGGGTGTTCCAAATTGTAAACGGTTACATGCACTGATGTTTTAGCTGCAAAACAAAAGTTATCCGAAGTAGATTGGTCCCATAGTGCCAGAGTTATTATTACGATTTTTCTCCAATAAGTATACAAATTTAAATTTCATGCTCAAAAGCCTCGGTGACACTGGGCTTACTTTCGTCAGACCCGCGACAGACTAAAGATTAAAAGCAGAACACTGAAGATGGTGTTCTTTCATGTTTACAGCAGCATTAATTAAAAAGGCAAATGAATCATTGAAGTTCTTTAAATGTTCGCTGATTTGTTTCATGTTGCTATATTCATATTAAGAAAAGAACAATAACAATTTCTTCATAAACTGGTGCATATGTGCACAGTGTATTTAACTTTATATAGTAGATGTGTTTTGCTGTTGTTTGTGTAATTTGACACTGATGGTTCTCTACAGGTGGAAATAAAAGTGGCAACGAGAGTCCCAAGGAGAAAGGAGAAGAAAGCAATGATGAAGGTTCAGACAAAGAAAGTGTCGCAGAGAAGAGAGCAGCTTCAGACAGTGATTCTGAAGCAAATAGCGACACAGAAACAAGGTATTAGTCTTTGACATTTAAGAGGAATCTATATATATATTTAGTATTTTCATGCATAATTAAGCTTTTGTGTGTGTGCGTATGTGTTTTTGTTTGTTTGTTGTGAAGTTGAAAATAAGTTGGGGTTTCATTTACAGTGGTCTCTTTTTAATTCAAACTCCAAGGGGATACGAAAAAAAATATTACAAAACCATATGTTATTAAAGAGAAAGAATCAAACTACTACAGTATTAACAAAAAGTGAACATGCAGTGTAAAATTGCCATATTTTGTGTGTGGTCCTCTAGTGCAAGCAAAAAACAATTCCTCTCTCAATACCAATTAAGCTACCAGTAAATGGAAAACATGTTTAAAGAAGTACACTGTATTAACACACAAAATCACATACATGGAACAATGTTAGCTACCTGTTCTCACTTAAGGAAGTTTGTGATTTTTGTTAATAAAATCCAGTCATCACTAACATTTGCTTGAGATTCAATAAACCTTATTCAATTTTCTACCATTTTGAAATCTTCAGAAGAGGTTGGTACACGGGTAGGTGGTACAAGGATGAACACCTGCCCACAAATGAGTGGACAATCCTTTGTGTTTGAAGAGAGGGTAGAGATTGCATACCAACAAACCAAAACTTTCCCTTCGTTAAGGCTGTCCCTGGATAGCTGCCTTTGAATTATCCAACAAAAAAGTTGAAAATTCAAATTTCATGTGAATTTTTAACATTGGTTTCAATAGGAATTTCAAGGGAAATAAACTTGTGTTGAATTAAAAAGAGTCCAATGTATAATAAAAGGCATAAATTCCTCTAGGAAAATTACAGGCATCCTGCATGAGCAGAAATTTAAGAATTTGGAGGAACTATACAGTTCCCACTGTCTGTTTGGGAAAAATAGGCTTACATAGCCGTGAAACTATTGTGAATATATAGACAGCAGTTTTAGCAAACCTCACAAAGATCCATGCCATGTGGATGTTCTAGAAGGAATTCTAAGTAGATGTAACTTTTCAGAATTTGGAATATCATAGCAGTTTTTTCAAAAAACAGCTTTGCTGGCATTGTCCAAAGATCCAGCTGAGCCATAATTCATGGATGTATCATTGTATTTGTTCCATCACAATTCATTAGTTCATAATCCTTCCCCATCATTGTAATTAACCAAAGAGGTAGATGAGCAACGCAAAGTAGCCTAAGTAGAAAGATGATTTACACGCCACAGTAACTTAACACTGTAAGTGGCTGGAATAGGAGACATCTCTCAGTCTCGAACAGGCGTTCTCGGGTTACGAGCCAGGTTAAATTGGAGTTAGCTTCCAACATTTCGAGCGCATACAATTGCTCTCATCTTCAGGGAATGCAAAATTGGAGACCAGTGTAAGGTTCTATATATGACTATGATGTGGCGGAGCTTGGATGCTGTCTTCCTGTTGGCTCGCCCTGGATCCTGGTGTCTTGTTTTTACGGAGTGGGTTCCAGACATTACTGAACTTGTTGACCCCCACCATGTACTTGGATCCAGCATGGCGGCCAAGACATTTTTCTGATATTTGCCAAGTAGGTGTTGGCAACACTTGTCTTCGAATGCACAGCAATCATGGCTGCATGACGTCGTTTGTGTAGGCAGAATTATCATTTGTCATCTGCTCAACATAGAATGTGTTATGTATCTAACATGTGTGTGTGTGCATTATTAAACCTGTATTTTACGTAAGGTGAGTGTACTTTTCAAACGCTCACCTACCCAACCACCAAAAGTTTTTGGATACAAATCGGAACGGGGCTCACTCCCCTACAGAACTCCACATATTAAAAATCCCGTAAAGTCAAACCACCCATTTAGATTGAAACCACTTAAAAACAGGAACACATGAAATGGATAAAAACCCACATCAGTTGCACAGCCAGCACTGGTAAACAACACCAATCTGTTGGGATTTTTAATATGTGGAGTTTTTTAATTAGGAAAGTGTCAGGGATAGTTTTAAGTGTTTTCAACCCTACCCTCAACCTAACCCTTCTTTAACACTTTTTAACGCAGCATTATGTTCAGTGCTTAGGAAAATATTTACGAACCTGATGAAGGGGGCAGTTGGACCCTGAAACGTCGTTCCAAAAAAGTTTCATACTCACTCACGTAAGTAGTGTTAAATTAACTTGATACAATTTAACGTTGCTTATTTTATTTATAGGTATATCAGATTGGTAAACTTATCAGTAATTTTGCAGATGCACTGATATGCCTACAGCAGTCGATATCAATAAATCTTGCCCATCCCTAGTACATATGCATATGCTGCCACCTCTGGTATTCTCGTGTATTTAAAATATGTTGGTACAATTCATGTAGTATAATCTTTGAATATCATATTTTGCAGGAAAAGAAAGAAAGGTGAAGAAAGTGATGAGAGTGGCGAAGATAAATCTGTGAAGAAGAAAAAAGTTGCTTCAGATGATGAAGATGCTGGGGGCAGGAGCAGGAGAGATTCCGACAGTGAACAGAGTGGAAAAGGTGCATCTGGAAGTGAACAGAGTGACAACGAAGGTGCTGCTCAGAAGAAGGCAGGATCAGGCAGTGAACGTAGTGAGGATGGAGGGAGTGTCGCTCGGGACAAGAAAGTGGCCTCAGGAAGTGAACATAGTGACGATGATGAAGGTGTTTCTCGTAAAAAGAAAGTGGTATCTGACAGTGAACAGAGTGAAAGTGAAGCAACCAGAAGGCGAAACAAAATAGCATCAGACAGTGAGGATAGTAATGCAGAAGAAAGAAGAGGAAGTGATGGTGAGCAAGTGACAAAAAAGAAAACCAAACGTATCATCGGGAGTGATGAGAGTGATGCCGAGGGGGATGGAGCAGGTAAATATGCATGGCTAATATTCTGTATTTTATCTCTTGAATATTTTGAATCGGAGAGTCTAAATTACTAGAAGGATAAAAATCAGTGATGAAATATATTTTTTTGATTACTGATATTTCTTTCATGTAATGTATGTGGCTACCAATAAGATACATTGTCAACTCATACCTGACTACACCATGATTTTTTTAAAACTTATACTATTGCTGAATATTTGTCAGTTTATATGAATCTAACAACTTTTCCGTATGCATTTCCTGTGTAGAAAAAATGAAGGGAAAAAACAGCAATACGAATCAAATTTTATTAACCTTTAAACTTATCTCAGACTGTTATCTCAATGTAATTACTAGACCTTGGATTTTAGGTTTTTAACCTATTTTTTCCTTTATAGGTATGTAAGAAATAATAAATTATGTCAGCATTTCGTTATGAAGTTTTATAAAAAGACCTATTTTGCTTGTTAGAACCTATTTTAGGTTTATGCGCCTAAATCAAGCCTTTTTTAGCTTTTTATATATATTTTTAAGGTTTTACAGGATTCTTATGTCACACAGAGGCATTTTCTTTGTTTGGTCACGAAAAAATTCAATGACGAACTTCTTTGAAACATACTCTGTCAATTTCCATTCCTCCAAGTCTATGGTGATTTTTCAAAGCTCTAAACAAAGCAAAATGTCTGGTGCCACTGTTACCTGTACAGTCGAAAGTGCAAACTTCTGATCTGTGTGGTCTTGCTTACTTTCGCGTCACTTCGGTGCTTTGTAGCATTCACGCCTTGCAAACTAACATTTCAGCATTGAAGTTTGCACCACTCACTATGTTTTTGTTGAAAAATTATTTTCCGCAAATAAGATGATCCTCACAGACAAAATTGCGGAGTTTAACTGTGGATAACATGAAAAAAGATTGTTGCCTAGCTATACGGCGAAGAGTGGACTTTAATAGCAAATTTCCAATGGTAAGTTCCGCCATCGCCATAATATTAGGCAACACACATAACGTTATGCAAGATAGTGCATAAATCACAATATATAGGTGTCCCATTTTCATTGCCGGTGACTATACCTAATCAGTATTTTTCAGGAATCTGAACTATTTTAAGTTTCTTTTTAACCTACTTCAGAATTTTTTCGAGCCTAACTTAAGATTTTAGGATTTTTAGAACCTATTTTAGGATTTTTAGAGCCTATTTCAGGAACCTAATAGCACACTTTTTAGAACCTAAAAATCCGAGGTCTTGTAATTACACATAAATAAAATTATGAATTTGAAAGATTGATGAGCTACCTCCGTAATCAGCTTCAGATCTTACCACAAGTTCCTGGTACGAGTTCTAGTATGGGTGTTTTATTGTGGTTCCTTCATCAATTTCATCTAATCATCATTCATCCTCAATTTCACAATTAGCCTAAAAAGGCAGAAAAGCAGAGCTGGTGACAAGTGTACCCTCTTGAAAAGTATGTGGACTTTTTCATATGATGTATTTTGATGTTTTTATTTCAGGACTCTTAACTCTCATACAACAATGATATATGAGCTCAAAATGTGTCTTGTGTAACTGGAATCTCTCATATACTGGAACACTTTCACCCATTTATTATGTGAAACATCACTGTATGCACACATATTAGAAGAATGTGCAAATGTTAACAGCATAAAGCCTAACATGCCTAACCTAGTAAAACTGTACAAATTTAAAGGAGCATCAAACCTAACAAAAATGTCAAATAGAACCATATATGTAACACATTTAACAAAAACCTCATACATTATTTGAAAAATACTTATTTCGTGCCAACAGGCAGACAAGTCACAGAACAAGCACAGATATGTACAGTGCCTCAAACGTACATCATATAACTATAACTTCTGAACATTTCACGGTCATGCTCCAGTACTTCACAATACATGAATTACACTCCCAGTCCCTTAGCATGTGCTAAATCAACTTTATGAATAAAAGCAGATGCACATGAACCAGAGCATTTGTAATTGAAAGCCAATATTGAATACATTTTTAATGGCAGCCACAAATATGAAATCTGGCAGAAATTTGTTTTCCTAGTCAACCCCTCAGTTCTTAATGATTTCTCAGAAATTACTAGAAATTTAGTAGACAGAAATATCTACCTAATACTAACCTAATGTGATGTAAAATATCTCAGTCCGAGGATCTTCCTATAGAAGTCATACAATCACAAGTCAGCAGTTGATATATGTGTGACTTTCTGTATTCGAGAACTACCAATGTGTAATTTGGTGTACCAAAAAATACAGGCTGTCGCAAAAGTCACGATCTGTTTTGAAAAAAATATTTATTTCAAAGCATATGCTGCAAGGAATAAGTGCTCTGCATGACAACCATCAGTGTGTCTACAGAGCTCAGAGCTACAAGCATAATAATAATAATAAATGTTTCTATGACTGAAGAGCATGATATGGTTGGTTGGTTGATTTGGTGTTTTAAGTCCACTTTATGCACAGCAAGGCTAATCGGGACTAGACCTACAGTTTAAAGTGGGATCCGAACCACTGTGTGCCTCCATGAAGAGCAAGATATGAAATCTTACTATGCCCCTTCCCCCCAAAGATAAAATCCTGCAGGTGCCCTTGCTCATGAGCAGTTTATTAAGAAATCTAGAACCTGGAATT
This sequence comes from Lepisma saccharinum, assembly GCF_977018435.1. Lineage (NCBI taxonomy): Eukaryota > Metazoa > Arthropoda > Insecta > Zygentoma > Lepismatidae > Lepisma > Lepisma saccharinum. Next base: position 118,678,720 of record NC_139229.1, read on the forward strand.
TGCCAACGTTCTCATTAGCAGCAGTGTAGTAAAGCTTACACCCATTGTAATAAGCATGTTCTTAAGTATGTTTCTTGTCACTAGAACTAACTTGCCCAAATATCTTCTTCAACTCTTGGGCAAAATTATTAGGATAAAATTTCACATTGTACTATTGTCGTGTATTCCAACAGCCATTGCAGCTGAGGCATTGTTTGGAGATGCAGATGATATAAGCACAGATGAGGAGAAAGAAAAAGGAGCAGCAAGGGTGGATGAAGATGATGAAGACAAACAAAGGTCAGAGAATGAAGAAGAAAAGGATAGGGATGAAGATGATGATGATGAAGGACGAGAGAGAACTTCAATGCCAATCGTTGAAGATGTGAGTACATGTGTGGATATCAGTAGTTACAAATCTGACATCCATGTAATCAACATTGCAATTGGACTTCATTCACAAATTCTTAAATATTGTACTTTCTGCTGGTTGAACACAAAACATTTTCTTTTTTTTTTTGCACTAACATGTAACTGAGTTTTGTGTAACAGACAAACATGCAATTTTTGTGTAATTGGTAAATATGTAACCATTGTTAATTTATGATTATAATTATTACCCTTACTTTGAAATAAACCTAGAGGAATTCTGTTTTAAACTACTAATTCATTCAAATAATATATTCCCCAAAAAATAGGACCCGTTTTTTGATTGTCATTAGCATTATAGATAGAGACCCATAATACTTTAAAAAAGCCTCCTACTGACACCACTAATGTCTTGCCTTTCTCATTAATTTAGGATGAAGATGCAGAGAAAGAAGAACCTCCTCCTGAAACGAGAATTGATGTTGAAATTCCAAGAATTTCAACAGATTTAGGGAAAGAAATACATTTTGTAAAACTTCCAAACTTCCTGTCTGTTGAAACAAGACCCTTTGAACCTGATACATATGAAGATGAAATTGATGAGGAAGAGACACTTGATGAAGAAGGACGTGCAAGGTAATATGATGTGACATATATAAGAATGGTTATTGCGCTTCTTCAGTTGATCATTTTCCTTGTTGTCACCAGTTCAGTTTTCAGTCTTCACCTCTGTGTCTTTTCAATAATAATAATAATAATAATTAAAAATTAGGGTTAGGCAGATGTCACTTGGGGCTGATAATATCATCAAAAAAATAGATATGTATGTTGGAAAATGTGTTCATTCATTGCCATAGTTCTGTTCTAAAATCTTCCTAGATTTGTTTATGTGATTAACAAATATTTTCTTCTTTGTGAAAGAAATTTCCTTGTGAATATGGCAGAAGACATCTGTTTGTATGCATAGGAAATTTACCATATTTCACTGCATAATCGTCGCATCCTGTATTTTCAGTGCAAAAAATGATTTATAACCTTTTATCACATAATTATTGCATCGGTTAATGAACAAATGAATGAATGGCAATGAAATCAATAATACTGGTACAGAATCTTCGGACACAAAGATTAAATTTTGTAAGTCAGTACTTCGCAACTGTAGTAAATTGTCTCAAGTGTAATATTTCAGCTATAATGTACAAATCAATACAAACTAATGTGTTAACTTTTTTTTCAGACCAGAAAAATGTTCACTAAACTGTCACAAAGAAATGATGTGCATCAATGTTGACTATTCATTTTTAACATAGGTGTATTCATGAGTATTCCGTGCATCCTAATCATGGTCCAAAAGCAGTTTAGTAATAAATAAATAATAAATAACGACAAGGAAAAGAACCTTCGGTCAAAATCGTTTGCGCATCTTCCCTACCGTTATCGGAGCTCAGGGCAGTGTTGCCAGGTCAGACTTGAAAAAATCAGGAGATTGTTCCTTGGGAAACCAGAAGATCTGCTAAAAAATAACCACATGATGTAATAGTAGCGGATGAATGACGTTCTTGGGGGGAGGGGGTATAGGCATGCACACTGGAGGGGCAATTGCCCCCTAATCTTCGACGTTCATAGATTTTTCCCAGGGAGGGGAAAGCAAGGTATTTTTCCATGGGGGTAAATGAGGCATATTATCCCATAATAGTGTTGCCCCCTCAAAAACCACCACTTGAGTTTAAAATTATCATTTTCCTGCATCCCCGTTATAATAATTTATGTAAATTACTGTGACTGAAATCAACTTATATATCTGAAATAATTTAGGTTAACATTCATTTTCCAGGAAGGAGAGGGGCTGGTGGCCATCCTTGCACCCCCTTCCAGATGTCTATGCCCCCATATAATATTATAGAAAATTAAGTATTTTCAAGCCAATGAAAGTTCCAAGCAACTACAGGGAAGGGGGTGCATTATTTCCTTTGTAATTGAACTATCCGGCTTCGTTCTCAGCAAATTAAGAATGAAACATATTGGTGAATTATACAGTACGTCTTCCTTAATAATTGAAGGTAACAACACTTATGCTGGGGTGTCACCTCCCCTTGCCATCTGCTATAAAAAAAGTATACAAAATACGCTAAGAAGTCAGAGGTTCTACCTAGTAAGATATGGACGTTTCATTGTTTGTGTCATTTGATCAGTTTCTCATTCATTCTTATCGTTGTACCTACCTGTAGAGGCACAAAGGCAATGTAAAATAACCAAAATAGAAATAGATTTTGGGGTGGGATAAAATACAACCATCTGAAGAAGTAATGTAATAATAGTAATAAAATAATAATAATAATAATATGTCTTAGCACAATTGAGTAACGTTTGGCATAAGTTCACAGTTCAAACAGCACTTTTCATGGCTAAGTGGGTTTTCACGTGCTCCACTCTTACCTCTCCCCTCCATGCCCATGTAAGAAGAGCAGGAAACACATTTTTGAGCTGGCTCTTGGCGGTTCCATAGCAACAGTTTATTAAGGATATCTGCGCAAGCTCTTTTCCCTGTAGTTCCACTATAGCACTAATAACGACACACACACACTCAGAGAGAGAGAGAGAGAGAGAGATATACATATATATAAACTTTACATAATGGTAAAAAAGGTAAAGTGCTCCCCTGTGCTTAGCACAATGCCATGAAGCCGTATAGGGGGTGTGGGGGTAACGCCCCACACTTTCTTGATCCGGTCGTGAGTGGGGCTGATGTGATCAGCATCACGCCCCTGACCGCCTTTACCCCCCAGGGTTTCCCCCAGGTACCCATGTCATTCGACACTGGGTGGGCGCCGGGGTCGCTTCCAATGTTAGAAAAGTTCCTGGATTTGAACCGGCTGGGGATCGAACCCGGGACCTTGAGCATGGTAGTCAGACACGTTACCGACTGAGCCACCGTGGCCACTCATAATGGTCATACTCCCATTTTTTTTGTCAAATAAATTATGTGGTGAAGAAATACTTCATTTCTTCTTGAAGGTGTTCTTTGCCATTAATGAAAATGGTAAAACTATGTTTGTAATACTGTAGATAGATGATGAAAATTAGTGATATTAAAATCTACTCCACAAATGAACTGGTCAATAACCAGAGTCAAGTTCTTAATCATTCTTCACCAGGAAATCTTCAACTTATAATTCAGTAAGAACTGCTGCTCGTCCAAAACTTGGAGTGAAATGAATTTTGGTAGAAATTTTGTATTACAGAAAGTCATTTGAAGTATTTACCTTCAGTATTTCATATCGCAGTGATAAAGTTTGTTTATAATGAATCTCTCATCCATAGATATTGTGCACAGTATTCATAAATATACATCTTATTATCTGTATATATTAGGTTGAAACTCAAAGTGGAAAACACGATCCGTTGGAGAATAAACTTTGATAAAGAGGGTAATGCAATTAAACAAAGCAATGCACGGTTTGTGCGCTGGTCAGATGGCAGTTTATCACTACACTTGGGATCGGAAATTTTTGATGTTTACAAACAGCCTCTGCAGGTAAGCCCATTTTCTCACTTGAATTATCATTTAAGTTTGAATTCAACTTGGATTTATTACTAGAATTTGAATTTATTGTATGTTCTTTCATCTAATTATGAGTAACATTATTGTCAAGATTAGCCCAAAGAGGTGGAAAGGAACATTAATTATTTCAATAGAAAGAAATATTACAACTGAAAGGAACTTTTTTATCATGTTCATAGCAAGGAAAATGGTTTACATTCACTTATATGTAAAAGAGAAGAAAAGAGAGAGGCTTGCATGTTATTTGTAAAAAAATTAATCATTGTAGATAATGGTGATTGTCCATCACCATTCACCCCTTCCCTTTCATCTCTGTAATATATTTTCTCTCTTCTTTTGTTGTGGTAAGGCACTCAGATCATAGGACCAATAACACTTGATGGTAAAATAATGGCAAAATCATCACTGAAAGTAATAGATGCTTTAAGTATTTTCAAGCAACACATAAGTATTGTTTCTTCGGGAACATAGTGTGTAATCTTTCATGTTGCCAATTCAACAATTATATGTTGACTGTAGTGAGTTTCATCGACAACCATTATACGTATAATTTCAGTTATGTGAGAAAATTATGTGCATGAGCTCATTTATTAAGTAATATTTTATGTTGAACTTTTTATTCCGTAGGGAGATCACAATCATCTCTTTATCCGACAAGGAACTGGCTTGCAGGGACAGGCCATGTTTCGGACAAAGTTGTCATTCAGACCTCACTCAACTGAATCATTCACTCATCGTAAGATGACTTTGTCCTTAGCTGATCGCTCACAGAAGACTGCTGGAATTAAGGTTTTGTCTCAAGTAGGAAAAGATCCTGAATTCCACAGGGGTGAAATGATCAAGGTAATGTATTCATTTGATTTACCTTATTTGTAAGCAATATTTTGGTAGAATCATTTAGTCAATTATTTTCTTTCTTCCTTCATACACAAACCATGGATGCCATTGTAAAGTTGGAGTTGGTAATTATGAGAATCTTGTCATAATTATTGATTACCAAACAAATTTTGTTAGAGGACTTCCAGAAAACTCTGGAAGGTATATTGGTCACCTATATACACAGCCGTTTTCATGGATAAACAGCATAGACTGCCCTTTTGCAGTTAGAATGGCATCTGTTGTCTGGAAACTTTGACCATGCAATAGACAAAAATTGCATGCCAGGTGAATACTGTGAATTTTCAAGGATCTCCCAATCCCATTTGTGCATAAGTGTTGTTATGGCAGAGAGCATTGCTGTGTAGCAACATAGTTAATTTTGAGAAGTTGTGCTCTCCTCCACCAAAGTGCAAGTTGTAAGTCTCTTTCTAAGAATTTTCTTTTAATATTGTGCATTAACAGATGTCTTTTCTGCCACAGCACGTTCCTTTTATGACTGACCTCAGCAAGTATCTCAGGTGTAATCTGGTAATAGACATCTTCATTGCCCACTTTAAAAGCAAGCACTTACGTTCACTTAGCCCTGTTGAATATGACAAAGCCTTAATCCTACATGTTTCTTGTAACCCTTTATGACACTGCACAGCATTTGTTTTGCCAACAACCTGCATTTTCACAAAATGAATCTGCTCCTTGTGTACATTGCATTTTAGGGAGGTATTAAGCATACAACTGCACATCCTTGGAATTCACTACTGTCTCCTAGTGGCCAGTATTTCTAGCAACAGGTGGGTGTGTGCTGCTACAACAGAAAGATTGTGTCAACACTTCACGTTATTTAATAATTTGTGTTCAATAATGAAGACATACTACTCATAATTAGGGACGTGAACTTTTCGTTTTATTTTTTGCGGTTTAGGGCAAAATTCGGTGTTATTAATTTAAAATTGGTGTTATTTTTACATGCATTTTTACTGTTCGTTCTACGCTTAAGATTTTCACATTGTTTTAGTTCTGGAAAATTGAGACAAATTTTAGTTTTAATGACAAAAAAATATGGCTTACCTTTGTGAGAAATTCCAATTTCTTCCATTTGGAAAACTATTTCATCTTAGCCCCTAAGTATGAAATATTTATTGAATGATAACACCCAAATCTTTGAACACAATCATACCTATCCTTTTCTTCTTCATTCTCTGACCTTTGTTTGTCTTCGTCATCTTCATCCACCCTTGCTGCTCCTTTTTCTTTCTCCTCATCTGTGCTTATATCATCTGCATCTCCAAACAATGCCTCAGCTGCAATGGCTGTTGGAATACACGACAATAGTACAATGTGAAATTTTATCCTAATAATTTTGCCCAAGAGTTGAAGAAGATATTTGGGCAAGTTAGTTCTAGTGACAAGAAACATACTTAAGAACATGCTTATTACAATGGGTGTAAGCTTTACTACACTGCTGCTAATGAGAACGTGGGCAAATTCCAGGTTCTAGATTTCTTAATAAACTGCTCATGAGCAAGGGTACCTGCAGGATTTTATCTTTGGGGGGAGGGGCAGAGTACAATTTCATATCTTGCTCTTCATGGAGGCACACAGTGGTTCGGATCCCACTTTAAACTGTAGGTCTAGTCCCGATTAGCCTTGCTGTGCATAAAGTGGACTTAAAACACCAAATCAACCAACCAATCACCACCCATCACATTTCCCTAACAATGTAAAAAAAAATCCCTCTACGACCATTTTGTATACAGACACACACACACATGCCCTCCCCCCTTCGAAACACAACAGGTGCTCCCTGAAACACAACCACACAGTGGTTCGGATCCCACTTTAAACTGTAGGTCTAGTCCCGATTAGCCTTGCTGTGCATAAAGTGGACTTAAAACACCAAATCAACCAACCAATCACCACCCATCACATTTCCCTAACAATGTAAAAAAAAATCCCTCTGCGACCATTTTGTATACAGACACACACACACATGCCCTCCCCCCTTCGAAACACAACAGGTGCTCCCTGAAAATTTTCCCGTTCCTATGAAATTTCCCTTTTGGGAAGATCCCCCTGAGCAAATTCTATTTCAGGACGAGGTTGAACACTGTCAGACATGTCTGTACCAAACTGAAATGAATGAAAAGTGATAATCTTGAGCACTTGAGGTAGTTATTTTTGAACAGAAGAAATGTCATCCCCAGTTTATATGGCATACTTCATGGTGTTTTTCACGTGAAAATGTAAAATTCGGTCATAATTCAGGTTTTTTCACGATTCCGAAACACTAAAAACTTTGCCTCCTTTACCTACCCAAATACATTTTCAATACTTTACTACTCATAATATAACTTTATGTCAAGTTAGAACTATTCCAGAATGATATTTGCTACCAACCATTTTTTTATTTATGGTGGTTAGGTTTCATAATTGCAAAACAGTAAATGTGCACACAATTAAAAAAAAACTTAATTTTCTCTTCTCTGAATTTAAACATATAATTTTCATGAATAATCACAAAGAAGATATAAATGAAAGATGATGCCAAATAGGTTTTCTAACAGAGAATTTCCTATATTTTAACAGAAAGAAGAGGAGAGACTACGTGCATCTCTGAGGCGGGAATCAAAACAGAAGCGAGTGAGGGAGAGAGGAGCAGCTCGTGGATTGAGTGCAAACTATTTGGAGCCAGACAGGGATAGAGACAATGATGAAGAAGTATCAGAAGATGAAGGTGCAATTTCTCTTGCTGCCATCAAGAGCAAGTACAAGAAAGGTGGGGCAAAAGGTGAGTGTTGTTTATTCAGTTGTGACTCAACTGAGTGGTTATCACTCTTGCCTTGGTTATGAGCAGTAATTTGAGTGGGCCTGATTTCAGACTATCTCACTGTCTGCCTAGCTACCTTGGTAACCAAGCATATTATGTGGTCAACTCGTGATATCATCGTAGAATGTACTGTGTTTGAGTCTGAGCTTAGACATGGGTGTTCATTTTGCGTTTGATTAAATTAATCTAATCATCATTTATTCTCATTGTCACAATGCAAATAAAGAAAAATACAAACAAAACATTGTCCTCCTTTTGTATCAAAAGAAAAAAGCTGGTTGGATGCCCAACTTAAACAGAAATCTTATTTTTCCATAACTATACCGATATACATGTACAGTGGAACCCCGATTTTACATTTTCCTGCATTATACATTCAATCTTGATGGTCCCAACATAGCAAAATATAATAAAATTTTCCTCAATTTTATATTTTCCAGCCTTTTATGTTTTTCTAGCTGGGTCCCCTGAAAAACATAAAATCAAAGTTTCACTGCGTAAATAATACCCAGGGTGGCTACAACTGAAACATGCTCTCTGGAGGATATTATCAGATTAAATTAAGGATGTTTATATGAACATAATTAGACTGTGTTTTGAATTTTATTTCCAGATATTCGGCCACCAATTTACTCTTCAGATGAAGATGACTCTGATATTGAAAGCCGAAAATCTAAGAAAGTAGATCGAGTAAAGGCATTGAAGGATTCTGATGAAGAAGGGTCAGCAGAGGAATCCGGTGGTGATAAATCAGAAGCAGAGGAGAGCAAAGTAAGTGATGATGATGCAGGAGGTAGCGAAGAAGAGAATGAAGAGGAGGAGGATGATTAGTGCTGATATCAACATATTGGTACACAGTGACTGTAATATTGGAACAGTAAACAGAAAGAATAGTGCATTGATATGATTGTGTGTTGGTTCCTGTTTTCTATTTCAGAGATTAAAAGTCGATTTTGTGTATTTAAACTGTTACTTTTATTGTTTTCCTTCCGTTACTCTGGTGCTGCCTTATCCATTACAAAAGTAAGTGTATGCTCCTATTCACCATTTCACCAACAAGTAGATCTTATTTTTGCAGGATGCAATCTTCATTTTCCAAGGATGGGTGTTAAGCTTTAGACAAAAGACCAAAGAATGGGATATCTATGTAGATAAATTATACTGTATTGTCTTTCTTTATACAAATTACACAGAGTTATAATAATCCTGTCGCAGCCTTGATCTCTACTCCCGTAACTTACTTTGAGATCATCGGATAATTTCCTTTAAAAGTACAGGCTCTGCATAGTCCACTCTGCCATTTAAAAATGGACAAGAAAGATTGATCCTAGCTCCTGGTAAATTGCCCATTATCTGCTCTGCAATTTGTGTACTAAAGCTATGACAAATTACATATTTTCTGACAATACCACAATCCAAATATCATCCTCGTAGCAATGATGCTAACCCTGGTTGAGGACCTGCATGAAGATTAAGAAAATGCTTATTTTGAATAATTATCTCAGTTAGTTTGTACTTAATACAATTAATGAACTATATGAAATAAAAGTCATAATTTCTCAACGGTTCGCGTGATGACGTCCAAACTGCGAGGCTGGCCACAGGGCATGATGGGAATTCGTATGCGTATGCGCACGCAACGTGTTGATGTCGGCCATTTGCAAGTGAAAATGTCACGGTCAGGAGTATTTTGGAGACCGCATTCTGGCTCTGGGGTACCCAGAGGCCACTGGAAGGGGACTCGCTTGGCCGCCATATTCCCCGGATCTGAACACATGTGACTCATTTTTGGGGGGCTATGTTAAGGACAAGGTGTACAGAAATAACCCCAAAACCATTGCCGAGCTGAAAACTGCCATTCAGGAGGTCATCGACAGCATCGATGTTTCGACACTTCAGCGGGTCATGCAGAATTTTGCTGTTCGTCTGCCCCACATCATCGCCAGAGATGGCAGACATATCGAACATGTCATAACCTAAATCCAAATGTCTGTAGTGCCGTTTACATGTGCAATACAGTTTGTGTACTATGTGGTTTGTCACTAATTTCAGTTTTATTTCATATAGTTCATTAATTGTCACCCTGTACGTAGCAACATGGATGTTTATGGTCTGCTGTTATATTAGCATTTTGGCATTTTGTGCTGACACGAATGCACCTGCTTCATCAATAAAAGAAGTTAAGTGCAATAATCTACTTTTTGTTGGAGGAATTTTTGTCCGACAATAAAGTTACAAACAAAAAATAACTGCTCTGGGCTTAGTTGCTGAAACCCCTCCATTTGTATGCAACTATTTATAAAGCATATGGTGATAAATGGTTATTTGGTGTTCTAAGTCATGGTCAAGTTGTGTTGGCCAGGGGTTTATCCAGGATTTTTCCCTTGGGGGGGTGCTGGAAAATTTTGGGGGGGTGTAAGTTTGGGGAAGTTAAGTGCATATTTTGGATCGTTTTAAAAATGTTCGCCCTAATTCAATTTCTTCAAGGATGTTTCTAGAGATTAATCACCCCCTCCCCCCACCTCCCTTCCCTTCACGTAACATTTCAGAAGAAAAAAAGATGTCAAATACAAGAAAAAATGGAAAATAGATTAATGTTAACATTTCAGTTTAACGTTTCGAGTATTGCTTTCCTTCCGATAATGTTCAGTACTTGATTTAATCAATCGTTAGACAAAACACAAGGGATGACGTTAAAAAACACAAAATTTTAACATATTATTACCAGGAATCATTTCATGCAATTCTTAAGCTAGTTATAAAGAAATTAGGAACACTTGCGCAATATTTTAACTGTATTTGTATCGTTCTTGCCGTAGGTGTAACTCGGAGTTCAACTTGGGGGTGCCAAATTGAAATATCAGTAACAATGCATTGCATGGGTGTGCTTGCACTTGCCTGTCTGAAGTAGTAGTAATAAATGCAGATATAATATGACTTAAATAAATTATGACACTGCCAGCGAAGCGAGCAAGAAAATTTTTAGAACTATTTCTTTGCAAACTGAGTATGCATATTATTAGTTAAACATAGCGACAGTATCCCATGATGTTTACTCTTAACAATCTTGCTTTGCTCGTTCGTTGAAGACTTCAATATGAAATTCCTTGACCGATTTCATTCAAAAGCAATATCAGGTATCTATCAAACGTGCAGCCCAACTTCCCACTATATTTTAACGTCTTCATGGCCATGCTCTAAATATATAGAGTTTCATTACTTTATTTCAGTTTGTGAATCATCGTTTAAACAGAGATTTGAAAACACCAGCAGAATTTGGAACTCACTCGCTACATAGAACTATTAAAATTATACATGCATATTTTCTGTTAGAACAGTAGGGGGCAGGGGGCATGTGGTGAGGTAAAGAGGAGCAAAGCAAGATTGTAAAGAGTAAACATCATGGGATAATGTCGCTATGTTTAATTAATAATATGCATTATACCCTTACAAAACTTTGGAAAATACGCTTGGCGCTTTTGAGAGTTTATCTTTCAAATACTAAATGAGAGACTCTAGGGAATTAGGAGTCACGTGCCTCTTTGCCTTAAAAGAAAACGAAATAGCATGTGCAAATAAACGCATGGCATGTTAACTGCAAAAGGAAGAAAATGAATTTTTACTTCAAAATTGAGGCAATGCTTAATTTTATTTTCAATTATTTAAAAATTGAATAGCATTTATTTCATTATCCAACACAAAGAGCACAATGAACCAAACAAATTTTCTCTCTCCACGTTTTCCAGCAGGCAGTGGCAACTGGCAAGTGCCGTCGTGCCCTCACTGGTGTGCCTATGGTCAGATATAAATTTGGGACATAATGTAAATTAAATTTCTTTTATGTTTAATTCCTTACACTCAGGCCCGTAGCCAGGAATTCTTTGGGGGGGGGGGGGGGGCAAAGTCAATTCTAGAGATGCAAATTTTTAATATATTGTGTCGGTCGCATTGACAGATATAGCAGGGTACACAGAGGTACTTGACACCTTCCCCAAAAGAGATAAGTAACAGAAAAGGGATGATATCTTGAAACTGCAACGGACAAAAAAAAACTTCGAGCAACATCAAATGGTATTTTTTCGATAATGACCTTTCCAGATTGCCAAAGAATATAAAGTTTAACATAAATAGGCTAATACGGACTGTATCTACTTGATATTTACAGGTTGATAATGTTAATAGACGATTAATGGGCCTCTCTGAAGAACTGATTAAGGGAGCCCTTTATAAATCATGCTTCATAATGATTCCCTCTAGTTTCCAGTATGCAAGATTTTTCCACACAAAGGAATCAATGGAATCTAACGAGAATCCAACAACCCCATTGTGTTCTGTTATGCAAGAAAAATCGAATTAATTAAATAATAATGATTACATATTATCTACACTTTGATGAACTATGTAAAAATTTGTAATACTTTTTTTTTGTACTTGCTAAAATATGGGTGTCCAACACTGACTCTATTTCCTTCAAAGGGGAGACTCTTGCATCACTACAGACAATGTTTGGTTACTGGTTACTTTAACCATTTTGCAAAATATTATGTGAATTGTATTATATTATAGTTGAAATACATGTTTTGACACCTGACAAACAAATAGGAATCCCTTGATTGATCAATGACTTCTTGGATTACAGTGTCATCATTAATATTTCATATTAAGTTTCATAGAAAGAAATTGTTTTAATAGGGCGCTAATAATTTTACGGGGCACTATGGCATTCTCTTTAACATTTTTTTTCATATAGATCGTTTGTTTCCCAGGGCTGACTCCCACCGCCCCATAGCTATGGCTCTGAACTTGGACTATAAGAATAGAAGGCATTGCGAGCGAAGCGAGCAAGAACATTTTACGAAATGTTCTTTTATTTGTATAAAATTTGAAATCGAGAGGGGGGTAATTGCCCCTTGCAAGTGCCCTTGGCCTTCTCGAAGAAAAATGCAAGAATCTCGTAAAACCTAATTCCATCATGAGTATCCAATTGTCCTGCTATTCTTACATTCTCCTAGCCTTGTTTTTTTTACTTCAATGTTTGCTTCCCCTAGAATGGACTTCCTTCCAAGGTCAGGAGGGTGGGGGGACAATGCCCCCTGCCGCCCTGTGGTTGCGGCACTGTTTATGAGTGTCTCTTCATCAATTTCACATCATCATTCATTGTTGCGATTAGCTAGAAGTGGCAGAAAAGCAACGCTAAGTAACAAAAATCAAATATCCACTCCCTCTCTCTACCACATGAATCACTATTACCAAAAAAGAAATTTTTCCCTCCCAATCCTGATAACGACTTTATACTGAATCCCCCACACGTTTATAAATCACAAAATCAATAAGTGTCTTTGTTATGTTGCTAGAGTAATTGTAAAGATTAGTGAGAATTCTAGGCGTTCTGTATTTTTCACAGGGGTGGCAAAGCAGGCTATCAGGGGGGCAGTTTTCCCCTGCCCCCTCTAGCTACCTACGGGCCTGCTTACACTTCCTTTGCTTCCTCTGAAAAGTTGAATAAACTTAAACATGTCATTATGTCAGTGAACGGACTAGATACAAAGAGAAAGACAATCTTTACTAAAGCTATATCTTTGCAAACTGACAATAACTTTAATTTAATAGGGTACCAGTAATTTCACAGGGCACCACGACGTTAACGTTTTTCTATTTTTATCTGTTTTGCTTGTTCGGCACCCCATTTGTACTTAGCGCCCAGGCAAGCACCACACGTGGACCCTCCCCCTTTTACAACTCTCTTTCTAATAGTATCGTAACGCAACTTTATTTTAATTTCTTTTACAAAGGTAAGAACTCTTGGAGCCACAAAAATGGTCATCAACTATAGACGTGAATGAATCACTTAGGTTCTTCATGAAATACTTGCCATTTTATATCGAATACTCGGTCAGAAAATTTTATATTGGTACTTTATGAATATCGGTTGGAAGAAATTATACCTACATATAGTGTCACTGATTTTCTACTCACCACTTTCGGTTTCTTTCTGTCTGGTTTTTCATTTTCTCTATCTTCTTCGACAGTTTTACAGTCTAGTTTCAGACATTGTTATACACTAAACAGAACGACAACACACGAACGGAGATGCTACACTGAGACTGACCTAAGGCCAAAGGCATTTGACTGTTCTTTTCTCTACCGCTCCAAAATCATTCTTCTCGCCAAGTTACAGAAAATAGTGTTGCTAACCATAGTAACAGAATTCACTACAAGGAGTCAAACCTGTATCTTTTAATTTCTTCCCTTACTTTTATCGTACATTTTTCACATGAAAGAATTGAAAGGAAAATGTAACAAAATGTAAATTTCATTGACTCAGGGGTTGAATAATTGAATTTACGAATCTTAACGTATTTAAGAAATATATAAGGTATTCAAACGCTGAACTGTCAACACTGTGCGCGGAATGTGCTCCCTGTAAGGAGGGCGAGAGGTGAGAGTTTGACATTTTCCAGATGGCAGTGTCCCTTCCCCAGAGCTGACCGAAGCCTTGTCAAGGGAGCTAGTGTTTCCAGGAAATGGCCATGCTGCACATTCCACCCTCCTTCCTTGACACTTTGGTTTCAGTTGACCGAAAGGTCCATTGGACTATGCTCCTTTCTGTTAATGTTGAAGTATTGTTATTCTATTGTTGATATAAACATCCATATTTACACCCCCCCCCCCCCGTAGGGGGGGTGTTCCACTTTTCTGCTTGGGGGGTGTTCACTAAAATTTGGGAGGGTGTTGGGGGGGTGTTAGGGGGGTGTGGATAAATCACTGGTGTTGGCCAAAAACATGTATTCCTGAGCAGAATCCTTTTGATAGGGTTTTAGTTGAGTAAGATGATGATGATTATAATGACCCTGATCTCATAACCATAAACATGTAACAGATCAAAGAAGAAAGTAAATTTGTTAACCCCAATTTGAGCTTTTATCCATAAAATATGTTTGCACCAATTTCTTTACATTGTAAATCTTCATTCATTGAGGGTTTTTTTTTATTTAAGAGGCAATACGATCTAAGAATTATTAATAGAGTAGGTCATTTGAAAAGTCCAAATCCAATTATTTGAAAATAGGGAGAGACAAAACATATTGCTAGAGTGTAGTTTCATGTTTCATAACTGTTTAATGTTAATATGGTTTGCAACCATCAGAGCTTGTGTGAAACGTGGGGAATAATGATCCTCTGAGAAACATAAAGAAGTATTATTTTAGCAGTGTATGACCTGGGCTGGAAACATAGCAAGTCTAAAAATTTATTGGTGGTGTGGTATTTAAGAAATTTCAAGATGGGGGAAATTCCAGTGACTGTCAAGAGATATCATAAGGTAATCATTTTATTCCACCTAACATATCCATTTATCCCTCCCTCTTCCCCCCCCTCACCTTTGCACATGCTGGAGGGGTTGTAAGGAGGTGCCTCAACAATTTTAAATGGGAAATGAGGTCAGTCCACTCTTCATTTTTTACCAAAACATATTTTTAAAAATTGCTGAAAAATTGCCGATTTAAATTTGGATCTTGAAAGAAAAAATAGATCAAGTCCACTTCACGATCATCACATCTAATCGGGACTGGACCTACAGTGGGATTTCACACCCCTCACCAGAAATGTAGCCTGGCATGGGTGTAACTTGGGACCAGAATCGAACTTTGGGTGGGCAATCAAAAAGTTTTCTGCTGCATAAAAATACGTAGAATCCAAGACTTCTGTGCTAAATGAGTGTTACATTTACAAAATCATAAGAAAATACTCATTACCTTGCTCCTCAGGTCCCAGGAGCTTAACACAAGTACCATTAGCTTGTTAATTCTTTTAAACCTGATGTTTGGAGGGGGGGGGGGCAAGTGTAGTTTAGGATCCTTTGAACACAAGACAGTAGTGACTGCCACTATAATAACGTCGTTCGGAAAGTAAGTTCCATCATGCAATAAAATGAAAAATATTAATAGTAATATCACGACCTTTATAGGGATGAGAATATATACATGGTACAACATTCACACATAATCGCCATAAGAATTCAAGCACGCATCATAGCGAGATACCAAGTTCGTTATACCCCTATCATAGAACGTTTCCGCCTGAATGGAGAACCATTGGGAAACTGCACGTTTCAGTTCTTCGTCAGTACCATAATGTTTTCGAGCAAGGAATGCCTTAAGGTGGAGGAACAAATGAAAATCAGATGGGGCAAGATCAGGACTGTAAGGGGGGTGCTAGTTTTTCCCAATGGAAGGTCGTCAGGAGTTCCTGAGTTGCATTTGCCACATGCGGACGAGCATTGTCATGGAGGAGAATGACACCCCGACTGAGCATGCCACGTCGTTTGTTTTGGATTGCACGATGCAGGTTTTGAAGTGTCACACAATAGGTTTCGGGGTTGATGTGCTGTCCACGCTCCATAAATTCCACAAGCAATACTCCATGCCTATCCCAAAACACAGTGCACATGATTTTTTTTGTTTGTAAGCTTTGGTTTTGGTTGCGTTTTCCGCGGTGACGTGGAGTGCCTCCACTCCATGGTGCTTCGTTTCTGTTCTGGGGTTTCATGCAAAACCCATGTCTCATCTTCAGTCACAATCCAATCCAACAACTCTTCCCCCTCCTCACTATACTGTTTCAAAAACTCTAATGCACTTCCCATTCTTTCCTTTTTGGCATTTTCGGAGAGCTGGTGAGGGACCCAACGGTTACACAATTTGCGAAATTTCAAATTTACTGTTACAATTTCATGCAGCACAGTTCTGGAGATTTGTGGAAACTCTAATGACAGCTCATACAAAGTGAATCGTCTGTTCTCCCTAATCTGCTCTTCCACTAAACAAACCAAATTGGGATTCACAACAGACGGTCGACGGTTCTGCATCATGAACACTAACCCGTCCACCACGAAACTGTCTCACCCATCTTCTTACCATTGAAGCACTCATTATTCCTTCTCCATACACCTCACAAATCTGACGGTGGATCTCCGCAGCTGGAACATTACATGCATCCAGAAAACGGATCACGGATTGCACCTCACACGTGGCGGGAGTTTGGATTGTCTGAAACATAACAACAACGCACTACTATCCTGACCAACCTGCCTCAGACTGACATCTGCACTTCATCAAGGTTGTGGTACACAAGGTGCATGCGCATTCACACTGCCCCGCTTGCAGCGCCACGGTATTCATCAGTGGAACTTACTTTACGAACGACGTAATATATCTAAGACCCAACATAATCTCATAATCAATTTTTATGGAACTGATCAAGAAAATGAATTCAATATCGATATTTTAGAAATGTGTTTATCTTGCTGCAAAATTACAATACTACCTACTTGCCAATGCATACTGAAACCGAAAAATATTTCCAACAAAAAATACCACGTTACAACTCGCCAAATGTGTTTTAATTCAGTGATGTTGAAAGATTATGTATGTGTATCTTCATTGCTAGATACACAATAGCCATGGCCCATTTGTTATTTTTTTTCAAGAGTTAGGCAACTAATAATGCCAAGGGAAGTCCTCTTTACTCCTAGTGCCTTCTTCTTGCAAATCTTCAGACCAATCCTTTGGTAAACTCGGTCTACCGCCACTGGCATTATCAGATTTCTTTGTTTTGAAGGCAGATTCCCAATATTGCAGTGTCTGGAACTCGTAATGTTCACTTTTTTCTCTAACATTCTAGCTTCACAAGGAAATGTATTGCATTGTACTTTAAAAAAACACTGTTCATGTAGGCTATCTTCGCATACTATTGTTCCACTCATACAAATACAGATATTCTGTGGTGATAAGTTCAAGTCGTCATATGACTACTCATTTGTAACTTTCATATGGGGTTCCCTTTTCCGGGCAAATTCCCTGGACAAAGGAAAGGGAAGATGGAGGGTGGTCTTCAACCCCGGACAAAGGAAAGGGAAGATGGGAGGTAGGCTTCAACCCTGGCCACTTTTTTGACAGTTTCAGGAATAGAGCAGCGCTTGAGGCCACATCTGTGTTCCAGTTATCGGACACAAAACTTTTGCAATTGAATGGCGAAGTGGGAAAAAGCAACTAAATTATCAATAATTTGTTGTTTCCCCCCAAATAACATTCCCCTCCAGGGATAAAATTTATCAAGCAGAGGAGGAGAGACAAGTATCCAGAGGGGGATTCCCCCCAATATAAATACCACCTTGTACATGTGTGCAACATAGGATTATGTAAGTATTCCGAAGGCAAAATGCATCAAGTGGTTGCGTTACATTCTCACCACTGAATGTGCAAAGTTGGACTGGGCATGGGTGTTTCTCATGAGTTCCTGTTTCTGTGCAATTGTATCTAATCATCACTCATTCTCTTTGTTGCGATTAGCCAAAAAGTGACAGAAAAGAGACTAAAATCAAGGACAGACAGGAACTGCTTGAAACATGTAGTGAAATCCAAGTCTCCACTGTTTCTGACTATTTCATTGTGTTTAATACATAGTCTTAGAATGGGCAAATTGTGGAGTACTGTTGAGTGGGATTTGCCGTAATAAAAAGGCTGCCTGAACCGTAACATATCCTTAGCATTAAAATTTAATGTTTGTAGGAGACGTGGACTGTCGACTAGCCCATTAACTGACTTATATAAAAATAATTGATGTGATATCACTTTTCTTATATACAAAGGTGTAATATTGAATTCACTGAGTAGTTTTTTGTATGATACCTGATCCTGAAAAGATGATCATTTTTTGGTATTTTTTGTAATATAAGTAATAAGTAATATAAGTAATGAAGATTTTTTTTCTGTATTCTTTCTATCTTTTTACTATTACATTGTGTGTAAGATGACCAGACTACACTTACATATTCTAATTTGGTTCGAACAAGGCAATTAAACAGGCTTGTCAGTGCTCTTTCACTATGTATGTCCTGTGAATTTCTAATTAATAACCCTAAAGTTCTGTAAGCATCATTACAAGTGTGATCAATATGTGTTCCAAAAGATAATTTGTTGTTTATTGTAACTCCCAATTCATTTATCTGATTGACACTTTGCAAAGCATGATTATTCATTGTATACTGATAAATAGGGCTAGGATTTTGATGCAAATTCATCTTCTTTTAGCTAAGGCAGAAACGTTGCATAAGTAGATAGGAACGTGTTTTACACGTAAGTGAATAAATTGGGATGCCTTTGTTAGAGCATTTTTTTGCATTTTTTGACCCTTTTTGGAGTAAAGGTCATTTTTTAAACTGTTTAAGTCATTTTTTGGCCTTTTAAAAGTCATGTTATGCATTTTCCTACATTTTGGTGAAAGAAGGGGCATTTTACATACAAATATAACCCTTTAAAGGATAAAGGTTCCAGACTCTCGTGTCATTGCCTTCACCGCAGTTCTGAAGGATTGTGTTTGAAGAAACAAATAAATTGTGTGCAGTATTGTTGATACAAGCTGTTCTGTAACAATTCAGCTCAAACAATTTGATTTCACCCTCTATCAATAAATACATTGTCACCGAATGGATTATTGTTCAAAATTCCTCTTTAGTTGCACTCCATGGAATTGAAAGTGACTTAACAGCAAGTGATATTGTTCATTTCAAGTACGCTCCTCTTGTGTCGGTGGAAGTCGAGAGAAGTTTTTCCATGTACAAGGAATTCTTATCCGACAATCATTCACTTTTCAAAATTTGCATATGATTTTCGTTGTGTATTGCAAAAAAGTAAACTTTCTTACTTGTACTACCATATGCAATGAACATGTGATAGATACTGTAACGTTAATTTGTAATTTGAATTTCTCTTGGTAGTTTATAAATTTGTCCTACAAATCTTTCAGAATTTTTAGGTCATTTTTCTAAGTCTGCAGAAGGTTGTTTCACGATGGTAACGATTTCGATCACCAGGGAGCAACACGTAGGCACAGCACAGAGCAGCCAGAGCCAGTAGGACGAAAGTACTGTATGTTGACTTTCAAAGACGATGGTTGGTGTGTGAGTGAGTGTTTATATGGCACCAAAAATTCCAGTCTTTTGGGAGGGGTACATCTGTGCCCTTTCCGACGTTAGTTATAGTTATAGCCAGATAATTAAACAGTGCCACATGAAAGCATTCCATGTGTCAAAGAAGGGCATCCATGCAGTGTTGAATCGCCATAAAGCTTGCACCGTACCTGTTGCTGGAACCAGTCAAAGTGGGCCTCGGACATATCGGAAGCCAAAGCGTTCCTCCGATGTTGTGCGGAAAGTGAGATCTTTGGTGCGATGTGAAAACCCTGCAACGCAAAGAGTGATTGCACAGGCAGTGCAATGTTTCCCTGCAACTGTGAATCGCATCATAGCCCAAGATTTACAACTTGTGCGGAAGCACAAGGCTCAAGTTCATAAGTTGCGTGCCTCACATGTCCAGGAGAGGAAGACCAACAGTCGGAAGCTATACGAACGCCATCTGGCTGGGGACCCCTGGAAGTATGTGGTGTCCCTGGATGAAGCATAGGTGTATCTGTCGGGATGTGGTAAAAAAATGGCCATTTACTATCGTTCACGTGATGCAAGAGGTTGATCTGAGTGGGTACGTGAATGTGCTGAAAGTTTTCCACGCGGCTTCATGGTTGTTGGTGGTTACTGCCATAATGGCAAACTTCCACTGCGCAGAGTGGAAAAAAGGCTAAAATAAATGCAGCCTATTACCAGACAAATATTTTGGAGCCACTTTACAGACATGATATTCCGTCTCTCTATGGCAGCGACACATCTTGTGTTGTCATCCACCAGGACAAGACTTCCAGTCATATGGCAAAGTCCACGCAGGCATACATGAATCGGATGGCACGTGAAACGGGGAATTCATGCAATCCCCTTTACAGACATCCCTGTGAAATCCCCCGATGCCTCTTCCATGGATTTTTGTGGGTTTCCGTTGTTGAAACGAGCCTTGGGAAGCAGACAGCCCCACACAATTGAGGGTCTTTGGAAAGCTTGTTAGGAGGAATATGATCGTTTGGACCAATATGTTCTTCAACGCAGTCTCCTTCAATGGAAACTCCGCTGCAGGGCCATTGCTACAAGACAGGGGTATCACGTGGGGCACCACCGCTCATGATGTCACGGTTTTTCTTAAGGTGAGATGGGTTCTAACTTCGTTACCATGGACGTGAAACGACCTTCTGTATAGGGTATTTTCTTGCATGTGTTAGGTCATAAATGCATTTTTTAAAGGTCATTTTTTGGCAATTTTAAGGTCATCAAAATCCTAGCCCTGCTGATAAATATTAGGTTTGGTTTGCCTGGAAAATGTTATTGCAAAGCATTTTGTGATATTCAAGTTTAATTTATTTTCGATGCTCCATCTTTGTGCATTTTGCAAGTCTTTTTGCAAATTGAGTGCATCATTTGGATCTTTTATTACTTTATACAATTTTAAATCACCAACAAAAACATTTTGAGGATTTAAAAATTGTGGGTATATCATTCATATATAATAGAAAGAATAATGGTCCAAGATTGGAGCCCTGTGGTACACCAGAACAGACTTTGTACGTGTATGACAGCTTGATTATGTGTCACAAATTGCATTTGATTGTGTAGGTAAGAGGATATTAATTTAAGCAAGTTATGAGAGAGGCCAAACTTAGACAATTTACTCAGCGTACATCATGATCAAGAGTATCAAAGGCTTTGGCAAAGTCCATATATTCCATCAACAGAATTCCTATCATCAAGGGAATCAGATATAGTCTGTGTGAAATTTACAAGACTAATTGAAGTTGATTTCCCAGGACAAAATTCACGTTGATCTATTGATATGTAAGGTTTAATATGGTTGTATATCCTGTTACATAAGATATATTCAAATATTTTTGAAGGAGCTGAGATTAACGAATAGGTTGATAATTTGTAATTTCGCATGGGTTTCCCTTTTTTAAAATGGGACAAATTTTATTGATTTTCCAAAGATCAGTAAAAATTTGCTTTTTTAGAATAATAATGTAAATATAACACAAAGGGGTACATAATAATTTGGCACAACCTTTGAATATGTATGTTAGTAATTGGTCGGGACCACTAGATTTGGATGATTTCAGTTTCTTTATGGCTTCATTGCATTCTGCATTGGTGATAGAATCTACCACCAATGATTGAGATACTATCATGTCAGCACATTCAAAGATGTTATATGTTGAAGGATTTGAAGCATACACTGTTTGAAAATATTCAGCAAAACCATTAGTAATCAATGTGTTAGTTTCCAATCTATTACCCTTATACATCATATGAGCCAGTGGTGTAGCATTATAGTATGCCCGTATGCCCGGCGTTCCAAGATTTAAAATTTCAAAAATGCGTAAATGCGGTGAATATAAAGTAAAACTAGACTAATTCCATATATGTTTGACCTTCATGGCATTATAATAGCTATTTTTCGTGATCCGCTTGCAATGCTCCACTATCAACTCTCCACTCTCAACTCTCGTTCTAGCACCTTTTTTCAATGCCTTTCCTGGCCAGACGCCGAGCAGGTTCGGCATAAAAGCCTCTATATTCCTTGCTGTCTTTCTGGAGGGAAAGCTACGATGTCTACAGCACGTGCGTAAATGCTCTCTCATACGCCTGCGTACGGAGCAGCAGAGGTCTACCGTGATTGGTTCATGTGACCCTTCCTGCCTTCTGAAGCAGACGACAGCGGTAGAATTCCTACCTGGTTCTTCGCGCTCATGCAACTCGTGCTATGTGATGCTACAATACGCAATATTGACTGACGTAACTTTACCAATCTCAAATATACCGCTTCTTAATGACCACTGCATTGTATAATTTATCGCACGTACAGCGATGTGCATTAGAAAATTAAAGATCAACACAGTTTTTATCAAATAAGTTGGTGAAGTCCTCGTGGTAGAAATTCAGCTTGTAGCTGCTCTACCACTTAACCCGCAAAACTATTTTTTTTTTATTGTTATTATTTTTTCGTTATTATCTAACTGCTTAATATTGTGTCAATGGAAATGTTTACCATTCATTTGAAAACTCTTAACATCGAATTGTCTCTGGACAAAATTATTTTAAAATGTTTATCACCATTCACAAGATGTAATAAACAGTGGTCTGAATTACTAATCGGCACTGTTATGTCAGTAGAGTGTACGATATTTGGATCATCCACCCACCTCCGTGTCAGAGTGCTTTGCACAGTGCGCCAAGACGACAGAGGTCCCTGGTTCGAATCCCGGCGTGAGCATGGGTGTTCTTTGTCAGTGTCATTTCATCATATTCATATTCGCAATTAACCAAAAGTGGTAGAAACGCGAAGTAAAATAAACCAAATCAATCAGTGGTTGGATCATCCACAACAATGACGTCTACTGTTGTGCAGAGGCGCTTGTGATGCAGGTAGTTTTTTAATGACTTGCGTCATGCAGAAAGATATAAAAAAGGTATAAAACACCAGATTTCAAAACATTGGTGGCATAGTGAGGCATCTCATTTTCTAGCTAAAACATGCATAGATGATGTTTTATTGAAAACCCAGCTGACTTCAAATAAACAATACATGTGGCGACTAATACTATAAGTAAATTATTAAGCAAGAAAGGGCCGACCCTTCCTTCGGACTTGGCGTTCCCACCCGAAATGTGCATGCTACGCCACTGAAATGAGCTAGTTTCCAATTTGTTGTTTTCTTGTTTCTTATAAAATTCCAGAGAGGTTTGGTGTTGCTTATTAAATTGTTCTCTATTTCTCATACATATATTTTATATGCTATATTTATCATGCTTTTTAGTTTTTTACGTAATTCAACAAATTTAGTTTGATAATAATCTGAATATTTCATCTTTCCTCTGTATGTTTCTTTTTCTTTTAAGCTTGTTATTATATCTGATGTGAACCAACATGGATAAGAACAGTTTTTACATATTTATCTTTTCAGTACATATATTTATATAATACCATTAATTACCTTGTATAAATAGTCTAAGGCTTCTTAGACTTCTTGTAAGTAGGTAAGTTGTCCCATTTTTCATTTTCCAAGTGTTTGTACATATTGTAGAAATTTGGATTTGATTTAACACAAGCAATCTTTTTGTTTACAAAGACCTGGATAAATAGTGATGGATGGTGATGGTGTTCCTCATGCAATGGGTGTAAATTTCTAGTAAAGGTCACGCTATCCCTTATATTTGTCAACAATAAATCAAGGGTTTTCCCATTTTTTTATTTTTTTTTACATTATTAACTGATTTGAGATTGCCCATTGATAAAAAGTTAGCAAGAGAGGTACTTATAGGGCCACCTTTCAATAAATCAAATTGATTATCTATTATTGTGGTAATATTAAAATCACCAACAATAATTATTTTGAAGCTATGCTGGTTAGCAATCTCCTCAAGAAATTGAAAAAAATCCTAATACTTCTTAATTGGAGTTTTTGGTGGGAAATATACTGATATAAAAAAAATAGCTTGTATATTCAAATATAAATTTTATACATACTATTTCTGTTTTCTACATTGATTTTAAATTCCTCAACAGAATATTTGTTTATTACAGCCTCACTCCCTTATGGACCCGATCTTGACGATAAACATTGTACTGTTTATCTATGAACTCTCCATCATATACACCTACATTTAGCCAAGTTTCCATTAGTATAATTACATCATAATTTTTGAGGGATATAGTAGAGTATAGTTTATGTCAGTGGTTTCCATTTCCTGGATGGAAGGTGCAATGTTGCCATATTCTAGACTTTAGAAGTAGTCCAAGTTTTATACATGTAATTTCTGAGTGTTTATCCCAGGATTTAACTGGGATAAATATAAGTATAAGTGAGTTCTGGAGCAATTTGAAACCTTGCCAGAACATAACTTACTCGATGTCCTGAGAGCAATCTCCTTTTCGTTCATAGTCAGGGTAGGATGCATGCTCTCGGGTAGGATGTAAGGACAGACCGGTAGCTAAAGGGGGGAGCCTACTTTGCCCCCCCCCCCTTTGTGAAAAATACAGAACACATTCCTACCTGGAATTCTCACTAATCTTTACAATTATATCATGTGTTACTCTAGCAACATAACAAAAAAGACACTTATTGATTTTGTGATTTATTAGGGCAGGGGTTTCCAAACTTTTCGTTTCACGGCACCCAAGTCAGAATGTCCCCCCTCCGCGACCTTGGGCGGAAGTCCGTTCTAGGGGAAGCAAACATTGAAGTAAAAAAACAAGACAAGGAGAATCTAAGAATAGAAGGACAATTGGATACTCTGATGGAATTAGTTTTTAGGTGTTCCTTGCATTTTTCTTCCAGATGGACAAAGGCACTTGCAAGGGGCAATTGCCCCCCCCCCCTATTTCAAATTTTATACAAATAAAAATACATTTCGTAAAATTTTCTTGCTCGCTTCACTTTCAATATCTGCTATTCTTATAGTCCAAGTTCGGAGCCATAGTTATGGGCCGACTGCTATGGGGCGGTGGGAGTCTGCCCTGGGAGCCAAACAATCTATATGAAAAAAAATGTTAAAGGGAATGCATGGTGCCCCGTAAAATTATTTGCACCCTATTAAAACAATTTGTTTCTATGAAATTTAATATGAAATATTAATGATGACACTGTAATCCAAGAAATCATTGATCAATCAAGGAATTCCTATTTGTTTGTCAGGTGTCAAAACATGTATTTCAACTATAATATAATTCAATTCACACAATATTTTGCAAAATGGTTAACGCAACCAGTAGGCAAACATTGTCTGTAGTGATGCAAGAGTCACCCCTTTGAAGGAAATAAAGAGTCCGTGGTGGACTAAGGGACCCATGTTTTAATGTTTTAGCAAGTACAAAAAAATGTATTATAAATTTTTACACAATTCATCAAAGTGTAGATAATATGTAACCATTATTATTTAATTAATACAATTTTTCTTGCATAACACAACATAATGGTGTTGTTGGATTCTCTTTAGATTCTTTTGTGCGTAAAAATCTTGCATACTGGAAACTAGAGGAAATCATTATGAAGCATGATTTATAAAGGGCTCCCTCCCTTAATCAGTTCTGCAGAGAGGCCCAAAGCTGTTGGTACATATTAATCTCTCTTAACATTACCGACCTGTAAATATGAAGTAGATACAGTCCCTATTAGCCTATTTATGTTAAACTTTATATTGTTTGGCAATCTGGAAAGGTCATTATCGAAATATTGCTATTTGATTTTGCTCGAAGTTTTTTTCTTTTTGTTCGTTGCAGTTTCAAGATATCATCCTTTTTCCGTTACTTATCTCTTTTGGGGGAGGGGGCAAGTGCCTCTGTGTACCCTGCTATATGTATGCCAATGCGACACAATATATTAAAAATTTGCCCCCTCTAGAATTGACTTTGCCCCCCCCCCCCCCGTACAAAGAATTCCTGACTACGGGCCTGCATAAGGATGTACACTAGGTAATAATTACCCACATCTAAATTGCTTAAATACTGATTTTAACGGTTTTAAAGCATGTAAATAATAATACTTTCATTGATTAATCTAATTTTATTAAGTTTGAATATTTTTATTTCATTACACAAAGATGCATTTGGGAAGTGATAAGAAAGAAGAGACTGCAAAATGAGTGCTCTCTATCATAACATAAGGATGCACACTGAGTAAAATATACCCAGAAGTTATTTCTTAACTCCGATTTTTAATTGTATTAAAGCATGTAAATAGTAATACCTTTATTGGTTAATCTTAATTTTATCAATTTAACATTTGTATTTGAATCACGCAATTGATAAAATTATTAAAAAAGAACATGTTGGAATATCAAACTGAAATGTATGAGTGTTCATTGGGTGAAATTTACCCAGGCAGTGTTTCTACTGCAAGTGGAACTAAGTAACAACTTATTCAAAGTCTCAACATGCGGAAGGGTTCGCTGAAAATGTACTGAGAAGGGTGCCTCAGACACTCATCCGAAGTGATAAAAAATATATTTCAAATCAGTTGTCAACAAAATTGTCTGAATGCATTGTGTGTGTGTAATGTATGGCCTCGTATTTGAAGGATCTGGTTGATCTCCAGCAAGGGAATTTTTTTTTTAATGAGAAATAAAAGTGTTACATTTTGATACTTTCACTATCATTGCAATTAACATAACTGGCAGAAAAGAAACTTTAAATAACCAAAATTTAATGCAATTCATCTTGACTAGCTTAAAGAGTAGCATATTTCTCTGTGGAAATTATGAGTAAGTTATACATTTTCTTACTTCATAAAATAATAATAAAAAATTAGTCAATCAAAAGCAAGTGTCTCTTCAGTTTGAAAGCTCCCTCAGAAGTAATATATTGAATGTCAGTGACAATGGCTGTCAAATATACCATCCTTATTATTAACCTAAAACATCCATCCTTTACATGAAATCGTAAATATGCTAAATGTGCAAATAAAATCAGGAATGAAAGTTCTTTTTACTTCGAAAATGTTTAATTCAAAAACTTTGTAATCATATTTTAAATGTTAATATGATTAAACGACTTTGTCATGACCCGTGATTTACCCACACATCCCCTATACCCCTTTAACACCCCTAATATTTTTCACAAATGCCCAATTTATGGCTATTTTGGTTCTAAATTTTCTCTAACACCTCCCCCTTACCAGACGGAAAATTCTGGACAAGCTCCTGGTCATGACACAAAATAATGACATTTTGAGCCGGACCCCATGGCGGAAAGGTTAGCATATCATGCTATGATGACAGGGGTCCGGGGTTCAAATTCTGGCCTGGGCATGGATGTTTGTGAGTGTTCATTCAATTTCATCGTGTCATCACTCATCCCCATCTTCGCAAATTAGCCAAAAGTGGCACAAAAAGTGAAGTAAAATAAAGCAAATCAATCAATCAATCAATGGTATTTTGATAATTTAAGTTTAAGTTAGCACATGTCAAATGTAAAAGAAAATGGAAGACCTCCAAGAAGAAAAACCTGGCATAAAGACTAAGAAGGAAGTTTTTGTGCAAAATTTTGGTGATGAAGTGAGCATGTGTAAAGAGTAATATGCCCAGAAAATACTTTTTGCTCACTTAAGCAATGTTTTTTTCTGTTTTGTTTTTTTTTAAATCATTTCATGGGCTGGGTACATACTAGGGTAGATAAGCTATATCTCTCCTATCTTTGTGACAGATAATATACAACCTTTGTCAGAAAAGTTCCAGGACAGCTCGTAAAAAATAATTTATTCCACTTAGGAACTAATGGTCCTAGGTTTTGTCAAAATAGTCCCCTCAGCTATCTATACACACCTACCACCGTTTCTGGAGGTCATGGAAGCAAACAGGAAAAGCTTTAACTTAGGATGCTTCTCAGCACATCTGTCAGAAAACCGTTTCGATTGCTACCAATATATTCATGATGCTTCCCTTTCAGCGGTGTTTGCACACGGGGAGACAAAAAATAATCTCATGGTAACTGGCCTGGTAAATATGGAGGATGTGGTAGAGCAGAGATACGATGCTTGGGCCAGATATTCCTGGACTGATAAAGCAGTATGTGGCCTTGCAGTGTTGTGCAATAAGAACCACTTCCCAGGTGCTCACAAATCAGGATGGCACCACAGAATTGCTTGACGGAAATGTTTCAGGGTGTCAATCAGGCAGGTATATTCTAGGCTACCTAGGCTATCGCCGAAGCCCATATTAAAATACAGGAAATAATAGACTAGCAAATTTAACCGATGCTTCACTCTCACGTCACGACCACGGGGGAAAGTGCTAGTGTAAGGTCGTCTTTATTTATCGCCAGGCTTCTTCGTCTGAGGGAAAAGTCTTTGAACCAGCAGGCGGTCCTTTCAACCCATGACGTATTTGTGCTGGCAGGGACGACCTTGGTGGTCCCTGGTGCTGGCTTCCAACTCCAAGCCCTGGAGAATGAAGACTTCTCTACATCCTGGCGATGTTGTAGTGTTGCCAACAATGGAAATACGAAATTCGCTAAATTGCTGGGGAAAAAAATATAGGCGGGGGTGCCAATGCAAATTATTCAAGCTAGGGGGATGCCTCATGAAAATTACATCACCTTCCCCCCCCCCTCTCCATCCCTTCGAGCATTGCCCGTCTCTCTTCCAGTTCCATGAATTTCGTCACATACAAGCATTATAAATCCACCAAATTTAGTGATTTTCCCCTGAAGGTGGCACTCTGCTTCTCCATGAAATTCGACTGTGGTCGCAGCCGGTCGCAGCTATATGGGACATTCTGATGACGTCAGCCATGTTGCCATCCTGTTTACTTCTGTTTCAAGCAAACCCCCTTCGACCTCCCCCCGCTGTCAAAATGTCAAAACCTTCGCCCTCGCGGTGGGGGTTTTGGCCCGAGTCATCCCAATGAAATACGTTTGGCAACATAAACAATCCATGTTGTCATAGCAACCATTCACGCACGTGTTTTCAACCACGCGGGTCGGTGGTGGTTTCCGCAAAAGGAAGGGATATATGGTCAAACTTGTTGTGTCCGAGATCCGAGTTCTTTGTGTCGCCCGCGTATCGTGTTCATGGATGGGAATCCTTTTGTTGTGCTGTGTTTTTGTTCCGTGAGCATGTGAAAATGGATTTAATCACCGAACTTGTCTCCAAGACGCCATTCTCACAGCTTCCTTACGAGGATAGGATGCAAATAATAGAGACAGGTAGGCCTCTTCCACCTCTTCCGGACCTTACAGTCGTGCAGCAAGACAAAAATAAGGTATATATTAGGCGTTTTCACGAGACCAGCTACCAAAAATATCTTTGGTTGACTGGGTCGAGTGCACTTAATAAGTCGTATTGCTGGGCATGTTTGCTTTTTTCTACCGACAAAAGTCCTTAGAATACAACAGGATTTAGTAATTTAAACTATTTGGTAAATGCTTGCGATAAACACCAAAAATCACTTAGTCATATACGTGCGTTCAGTAACTTACAGACATTCGGTTCTCAAAGAATTGATCATTCCTTGAATTTGCAAGAGAAGATTGCTGACAGTTTGCATAATGAAAAAGTGAAGGAAAACAGAATTTTTATAAGAAGATTAATTGATGCAATAGCATTTCTGGGGAAGCAAGAATGTGCATTTAGGGGCCACAATGAGCAACACAGGGACAAGCGCGGCTTAGTAATTTAGCTATACTGTCTATTGAGAAAGGGGTTCTAATCAACATCAGAAATTCATGTGAGGACACATTCTTCGATAAAGTGACAAAAAAATTCACGGAAAAGGAGAGAAGAATGGAGTTTACCTTCAAGTAAGGTAAGAAGTTAATTATTATTTCATACTCGCATGAAGGTCCTACATATTACATGTTATAGACCGCTCCTCTTTATAAATAAACATGAAATAGTTTATGTCCATTGCCTACTATTGTTGTTTTTAATGGCAAGATATCGATGTAAACAAAAAAAATCCAAAATGAATGAGGAAGAGCCCCCCCTCCTCTTTTTTGCTGGACACATTTTCATTTAAAATTCAAACACTACTATATTTGGAGATAGCCCTGATCTTGGTCTCAGCATACGCCACTGGTGTCAATATAAAGGTTTTTGTTTATCGTTTGTCTTTCAGGCAGATATTCATGGTGCACCAAACCTTTAGCATGAAAAAATGGGATCAACATTGTCTTTGGATCATCTTGCACTGAATCTCTGCCCTTCCGAAACCTTTTGTGCCATTCAAAGATACGGCATCTCGATAATGCCTTGTCACCAAATGCTTGCTGTATCGTATTCAATGTTTCACTAGGGGTTTCCCAGCTTAACACAAAACTTAAGGTTAACTCTCTGCTTGAAATGCACGTCCATCACGACACTTGTGTAACTTCCAACTAAATGTGCCAACAAGTCAAACAGTGGGCTGCTAAGCACAGCCCTGCCACCTAGTGTGTTTACATGGAAACACTTCCAAGGCCATTTCTATTCACAACACATATCAGGTGACTGAATAACACCCACTCCTTGTGTTTGAATATCACAGGTAAAGAATAAAAAATCAGTCCTGGAACTTTTCTGACAAAGGTTGCATAATCAGTACTCAAAAATATATTTTTTTGTGATTACAAATGACAAATCAAACTAACGAGGCTCGGGTGCCTTGGTCCCTAACAAGTATGTGTTTTGTGTCTTGCATTTGGGATTGGCCCTTTATCTTCATCTAATAGCCATTTGTCTCAGTGGTGGCACCGGAAAAAATAAATCGGGAGGAATGTGGGGAGGGGGGTATCTTCTTTGGGCAGTCTCGTTTATTTAACCCTAAATATCATACAAAAAGCGTGAGAGAGCATTTATTTGTAGTTTCTCTTGGTTGCTAGCTAGGACCGGATTGATCGGCCAGGGGCATCCGGATCTCTCCCTGGCACCGTCAATGATTCGTCATCGGTGCGATCCAAGAGTGGAAGAAACGCGTAAAAGAAACAATTATTTTTAACGACCTCAGATGAAACATCCACAAAATCAGTAGCGTGACAAGGGAGGGTTTCCTAAAATTTCCTACCACACACAAAAAAAGATCAACTAGCCAATCATAAAGAAACGGCAATCCCCTCTCATGAAATTCCTGAGCACACCACCAAATAAAATCGCGATGATGTCTCATGATAATACACTTTCGTGAACTTTGAAACCATTCAAAACAAGTAAAACTTCTCATGGTATGTAGGCTCTGACATACAGAGATAGTGTAGGACTGCAAATGGCTAGCATTACCTCGTTCCGTGTTCGCTTGCATAATAGTACGTCACGGCCTTGATTGTTATATTATGGACTTCGTCCTTTGACCTTGAGCTGTTGCGCACTTTTAAAACTTGTTTTCCAGGTAGGTCAAGACCACAACAGACAGCTGCTGTTGCCTACTGACTGTTAACTTCACGCTAAGTTTGCAACAGGTTGGAATATTTCCGATGAATGTTTGTATATGTGTGTGTGAATATGGGCGCGCAAGAGACGATCTCATCCTCCCTTTGTTGTCAAAAGAAGTACAGTCACGAGCACAAGTTGGCGGATGTAAACTGATACATGGGCTCCCCTCCCCGGTCCTGGATAAGGAAACATTGTTTACTATTGTATTTCCATCTTTTTTGTATCCACTTTCATTCATACCTCTTGTTTTTCTTCCCTTGTGGCTTCCTGCTCGATTTTTGCCTTCCTTTCTCACGCTTACATTTCCTTACTTTCTTTCTTCTTGATTATATATTTAACTACTTTCTCTCAGCCGTTCTTTGTCTCGTTTCCCATTTACTCTCTCTCTCTCTCTTCTTTCTTTCTCTTCTGTTACTTTTGGCTAATCGCAGAGATGATCATGAGTGATGAAATTGACGAAGGTACACTCACAAAGAACGCCCATGCCAGGATTCGAACCCGGGACCTCTGGCGTCGTAACGCGCTGTGCTAACCACTCCGCCACGGAGAAATAAACAAAATGAATCAATTTTCCTCTTCTTTTTCTGTCTTTCGCTTATTTTCTGCTCTCTCTCTCTCTCTCTCTCTCTCTCTCTCTCTCTCTCTCTCTCTCTCTCTCTCTCTCTCTCTTAAAAAAACTGAAATCTATCTTACGGCGTCTCGTAATCATTACATGATATCACACGGTTTTCAGTGTGTGTGTACGTGTGCATCACTTCAAAATAATAACCCGTTCAACACCCCCACCCCCCACTCCCTTAGATATTTTAAATTTTTCTATGGGCGCCCATGTGATCGATCACCTATCCAATTTTGACGTGATTGTACGTCTTCGTCGACACAACTACAGTAGCAAAGTCATGGGCGTCCGCAGGATTTTTCCCAGGGAGGGTCAAGCAAGGTTGTTTTTTTTTCGGGGGAGGGACCCCTTGCTCCCCTTCCGGACGTCTATTTCTAAACCCGAATCACTCAAACTGAGGCTAGTGGGCCACATCCGACCCCCGTTTTTTTTCTCTTACTCACTCACCTTACTCATAAAATCGAACTTTATTTTGAAGTGTTATTTTCAGAAAAGGGGTAATGGAATGTGACACAAGACTAGCCGCTCAAGTAGTCACTAGTCCTATGATGCTGCTCTAAGTTCATGCCTTTAGCCCCACCATTTGAAAAGGTTATTTCTAAGTACCGAAAGAAATGGGAACAAATATATTCGTATTTCTAAGAAGTAAACATAATAATAAAACAGACAGATCACAGATAAACACGCGGTGCCGAAATTTAATTTCGATTCCCTTCATTAAATATCACAAGCTAACGAATTCACTCTAAAACGATCATCTCAGTTTCTTTCACAGATAAAAAGAAGACAGATAAGATTGTCCAATACAGAAATAACATCAGAGCTAAGGCAATGTCCGAGAATTGTGATAAAGAATGATGCTTTGTCAAGCAGTTCAATCACATGTTTACTTCGCTCTGCCACTCAAGTTATTTTTGTTATATTAAACATAGCCACTCACGTTCAGTCAAGAAGTGCAGGAGCGGCCCGCTAAAAGAACTTAGTCCCCCCCCCCCACCTCTGTGTGTGTGTGTGTGTGTGTAGAGAGAGAAAGAGAGGCGTTCCCGCATGTAGCCAAATGGTCAGCTCTTTTGCCTTTTGTGCGAGCTCTTCCGGCGGGGTTTTCTAAAATTTCGGTGTTGACGCAGCATCGTGAGGACAATTAATTGGAGAACTACCTGAAAAATAAGAAGTAATGTCACCGGTCTTGAAAACCAGAAAACAACACCTATGGGACTCGACGCCCTGACCACGCGTCACTTGGCAGGAAGCTTTTTTTTTTACCAGTAAGAAAATGGGGCATTCGTTTCTTAAGTTGGTCGACCATGTTGCTTGGTCGATTTATGCTGAAATCAACTTTATTTTATTTTTTAAATCGAAATCCCAACCGAAATATAAAACCTTACACAGTTCCCTGTTTTTCACTATTTCCTTCTCTTATGATGCATCACAATGTAGTCTACAATCAAACTCCTCCATTACATACTCGGGGAAGTATCTGATACATGCAACTCTTCTTCAGAAAATCATCTTTGGCTTCATCACTATCATCATCTACCACAGATTCTCGATTATCTTCATTTCGATATGAATTCATCATTTCAAAATCACTCAAAGCCAAAGTATTCGTTAAAAGTTTTACAAAGGAAAGTACACGACACTAATAGCCGACCTCCGTGGAAGAGTGGTTATCACAGCGCTCTGCGACGCCAAGGTTTCGGGTTCGAATACCAGTTTGGGTATGAGCGTTCTTTCCTTTGTGAGTATCCCATCATCAATTTCATCACATCATCAACGTAGCCAAAAGTGGAAGAAAAGCTACGTAAAATAGCCAAATCAATCATCATCGACAATAATACTCGCGCAGGCTACCTGACTTTGCGAAGGAATAACACTGATATCAGGTGGAAACACACTCTCAGTAATGTACCGAGAGCCTATCAGCTTTACCGACACTGCTATTATCATTGCAAAGGCTAGACTACCGTTGTAACCCGCGCAATGGTCGTAGGGTTAAACAATTCAAATTATATGCTTATAATAGGCAGTGTATGAATATTTTGTACCGAATATATGCGAACCGTTGGAAGTAATTTTCCTATTTTATGTAATCTATCTGCCATTTTCCGGGTTAGCTACAAGTGGCAGAAAAGCGAAGTAAAATGAAATAAATGAACCAATCTTTAAGTTAATCGCGACGATTAATAATGATCAGATCGAATGAATTGACAGTCGCATGAGCTATGGCCATACGGGGGGACAAACGAAGAACCTTCGGTTCAAGGATTACGAGTCAATCACTCAACCAGCCCCGTAGCTAGATATTTTGACCCCCTAAGCAGGATTATATTTTGGAGCTCTGCCCCCTCCCCTTCATCAGTTTCATCACTCATCCTCACCGCGTCGCAATTAGCCAAAAGTGGCATAAGAACTACGCTAAGCCCGACCCTGTGGCCGAGTGGTTAGCAAATCGCGCTGCGACGCCAAGGGTCCCGGGTTCGAATCCCGGTCGGGCTTGGTTGTTTGTGAATGTCCATTCATCAATTTCATCATTTCATCACTCATCCCCATCTTCGCAAATTAGCCAAGAGGCACAAAACGCGAAGTAAAATAAACTAAATCAATCAATCAAGAACTACGCTAAAAAACAAAAAGCAAATCAAATCGAAAGGATATCTGATGATGTTGATAGCAATTTAGATTTTGCGTGCTCCACTCTTTCACACGAACAACTTGTCACAGGAAAACCGAAAACGTCTTCAGCACTTTACAAAAAAATATGTGTTGCGACGACTTAAGCCATTCCCCACGAAGTTGATTTTCACTTGCAGAACTCTTTAGAAGTTGGACTTCCGCATGCAGCTCAATCTCGGAGACACTGAATTCAGCAGAAGTAAACCTGAAATCTTAGGAAGAAGAAACTTTTGTAGCTGACTGTGTATGGGGGGAGGCAAATTTGCTTCCTGTGAGCGGGCCGTTGGCGATTTTGTTACGCCACTGATTATATATGTAAGATATTTATAACGTAGCAAACTAACAAAACGAACTTGAATTTTTTTACCAACTGGTTCAAAATATAAATTAATTGCAAAATAGTTGACACTGTTTTATTGTGTATTTTCTTTTAATTTATGCTTTTTATTAATATGGATCAATTAGAGTTCGTACTTATATTTGTCTTGCATTGTTGTTTTACTTTTATTGTGCATATTTTGTCATTTGAGAGAGAGAGAGAGAGAGAGACTAGATAGATAGAGATAGACTAGAGTAGATATGTTGTCTCTTTAAATAGAGAGGGAGTCGGACCCTTGGCGGAGTGGTTAGCACATCGCGCTACGACGCTAGGGTCCCGGGTTCGAATCCCGGCCGGGGCATGGATGTTTGTGAGTGTCCATTCTTCAATTTCATCGTATCATCACTCATCCCCATCTTTGCAAATTAGTCAAAAGTGGCACAAAGTAAAATAAAGCAAATCAATAAAATAAATAAAGAGGGAGGGAGAAAGCATACAACTCTCTCTCTCTCTCACATACAGACATTAGCCCTCATTCATCGTTGTTTTTTAAAATTTATTTTTAAATAAAGTATACTTGAAGTTAAAAATAATTGCTTATCTTCGTAATTATAACAAAAATACTCCCCCCCCCCGATTTTTTTGGGACGTTCAGGACAAGATTGTTGGTGAGGGGGGTAATCGCCCTGTCCCCCCCCCCCAGGATTTCGCACCCTGTTCCCAAGCAATATTCACTTGAGGAATAACCTCCGATATACGTAGCATCACAAGCAGTTGTAGAATCCACATCTGGACAACGCTTCAGACAGATAAAACGTTCCGCAGGGCGATTAACTACAGCCAACAGCTCATGGTGTCCACAGTCACTTGTTACGACAGCCATAATTGACACTTTCTTCCCCACAATCTTGGCTGCAGTACTTTTTATTATCAGACTGTGCAGATATGTTATAAGGTTTTGTATCCGGTTGCTGAGGTATGTAGCGTTTCGTGGAGCAGTGGAAGAACGAAGTGGGATATTCTAACTACATAAAATAAAATAATGCACCCCTGCCCCTCCCCCTTTTGCGTACTTGCTTACAACCATAACGTCTTAAAAATACTTCATATTTCTATAAAAGGGTATAATATTGTTTAATAACAGCGATAAGATTCCTCTAGACTAAATTTTTAAGTGAAAGTGTCTCCCATGCGCAAGACTAGGTCGAAACTAATTCAAAAATATGGATTGGCGTAATGACCATACAGTATTTATTCGCACTACTTTCCTAAAGCCCAAATGTTTAATATTTTGCACGTTGTGAAAGTTCATTTGATTTAAGTTTTGTTATTTAGCATCCATTTTCTGCGCCATTTGGCTAATTGCGACGATGAGGATGAGTGACGAACGCAGGGGACCGGTCAAGCTAACATTTTCACCATGAACGAGGTGGATTATTGGCGCCTCTACTTTCCACCGTGCCTTGTGCGACATTTTTTGTGAGTATCACGATGAAGAGACGTTCGCAAGGAACACCCATATTCGAACACGGGACCTCTGACCGCGCTGTGCGAACCACTTCGCCACGGACGTTGGCTATGAAAGTTCCTTGTTCATGGACGGCGACACCTTCACCTCACACCCACGTACACGCACGCATGCACACACAACGTGATATTTAATTGGGGGAGGGGAATTCCAGTATAGTGCTGGTCCCCAAAGAAACCTCACTTTACTTCAAAGAAAGTTCCGAAAGATCAGTTTTCCCCCTTACAACCATATATCAGGTCCACGTGGAGTCCAGTAAATCCTCCCCTGAAACCTTTTCCACCAATAGCGTCCGTCCAAGAAATGACAGCTCTCATCAACTCCACGTGGACTAAATGAGATGTTGCTAATTCAGTTTCTTTAGAGATTTTTGAACGCGAGGTTGCGATTATTTATCTTTGCTAGGTTGTGTTATTGTACTGTGCAATTTTTTTAATACAATATAAAGACCGTGGGAGTAAAACGTCGCAGTGAATGAATGGATGTCTAAACACTGCACGCAAAAGCGACAACAGCGCTTTGCCGAAAAACAGGTGGTGGCTCGAAACCAGAAACGGTTCCGGTCGGCTTCCTCTGGGGTTATGTCAAAGATGCCGAACTGCTGCTACGTTCAGGACTTGGGGTATAACTATTCTTGAATAGATCCCACACCCCAGTGAAAAAAATTAGCAACCAGAGGGGACGATGCAGAAACAAGAGGAGGGAATTCGCTTTCACCCCCTCTCAAATACCACCTTGTATGGATACATCGCGTGCGTGTGTGCATATCTTTACAATATATGAAAATCGGGAACAGTGGCGGCGCCAGGATTAATCATGTGGGGGTGCTGAGGGGGTGCGGAATAAAATTTAAGGGGTGCGATGTTGAAAATAAAGAAAGTATAAAATATGCATTCATGGAGAGGCGCAACCACGAATTTTTGTCTGGGGAAGAGCAAGTACCAAGATAAGCGTGCCAATAATAATAATAATAATAATAATAATGACAGTATTTTATTATTATTGTTGTTGTTAGTAGTAGTAGTAGTAGTATAGTAGTATGAAAGAAGTTATTATCCTCGTACATCACGCAAAAATGGGAGAAGTCGGTGCTAAAGCATTTGTGTTGGAATAAACGATTTCAAATATTTTTTCTCACGTTCAATTTCACATTAACTAACAATTAAAAACAAGCACACAAATTGTATTTTTGAAATACAGAAAATGCATGACGAATATAAATCTTTTTGTACATATGGCATGTTTAATTTTCATGTACAACATATGTTTTACACATATGTAACATGGAGCATCGTAAAAAATAAGAGCATGCATATGCAACATGTTAACACTAAATTGTGTACGTATTCAAAGTTCCTTTAACACACACACACATATTCGTATATATATTATTTAAATGCATTACATAATCAATTTATCCGCCTCGTAACAAACCAACAGCAAAAATGATATAAATTTCTCAAATGTGCGCGCATGTTTTCATCCAAACAATTGTCCATGCATTTAAGACCAAACTACTTAGCAGTAACAGTCTGAAGTACATACTTAGTCTCACTTCTCTCTCTGGTAATTTACAATGCATCACAGAAAAGAATAATGATATTGTTCGCTTCGCTCGCAAGAAAATTTGTACCAGGTGGTTATAATTAAAGTGACGGTGTTCAGAGTGGTACAGCACGGGCTGTAATGAGAGTAGCAGTCTAAAACTTCGTAGATATGCTAATGAAGAAATGCGCTCGTATGCTTCCTTCTCTTCCTGGGTAAGAGGCTCCATTGCTTTGTCTTCTCTTAGTAGAGGAGCGAATTGTATGGCCATCTGTTTCAAGGTTTGAACAAATTTTTGTGGAGCATCATTGCCGCGATGTAAAATAACATTGCCTGTGTTGTTGACCATCAATCCAAAAGCGCAGGCTTCGTGATGTAGAATTTCGGTGGTGCTCGATACGCTGGGATTCGGTTCGCAGATGGCGAGTGGAAGTTGGAAACTTTCAAAGTCGGCGCATATCACCAAGGGATGCCAGAGTAACGCCTTGTAGTTGGAAAATGTCATGTCATGAGAAGGCATTTTGATAGCCGTAGCCGGATGTTTACTACACATTTTATAATGATCTTGGAGTTCTTCATCAGCATTCTTTTATCCTCGAGCGTAGAATATACTCAGACATCTGTCGCACACTTGAATTTTATGTTGATGTGTGGTAATTTGACTTCTTGTTAATTTTGGAAGATTCTGAATTAGACAATAATGATAATTATCATCATCTTCGATCAGAAGTAATCTGATGACACGATTACTTTTAATGTTGCTATGTCTGAGAACGTAGATGGTGTTGTTTTTGTCTAATCCGAAGATGTGTACTGCTATACTTTCGTTTTTATCTGTCTTGTACTGTGCCTCAAATTTACTAATGTCTCGTAGATTTACAGGGTAATTAATACCAGCCATAGGTTTTTCAAATTCTGAGAGATATTCTGGCTTGTTGTAGTGGTATAAACAATGTTTGTCATTATTGGCTGGGTGATGATCGGCAATGATGCACCACAAAAAGCATCTGTTATCCTCATTTTGTATGTTGATTATGGCTTTCTTAGCGGCTATTTCCCGAGGCAAATTGATGTAGCTGGATGCTCCCATCGGGTTGTATCGTGCCACCTTCAAAGTTAAAGTGTGAGGCGAACCGCAAAGTGTCCAACCCGATCCACGTTGTTCGAAAGTCTCGTGCTTGTTCAACAAAGCGTCAAACATCTGGTTGCAAATGGCATCCACCTCATCGACGTCGGCGGCATGGAGGCTCTTTACACCAGTGTAATGATGGAAAGTTTCTCGCTCTTTTTTTACGTTTTCGTAAATGACGGAAACGATGAGGTGGATTTTCAACGAGCATTGCAACAAAGCTTCGGTGATAGACGAAATTAACTTGGTTTTGACCGAATGAAAAAAGTTGTTTAGATCAGATGTTTCTTCAGATTGGAAAGTC
Organism: Lepisma saccharinum; assembly: GCF_977018435.1. Classification (NCBI taxonomy): domain Eukaryota; kingdom Metazoa; phylum Arthropoda; class Insecta; order Zygentoma; family Lepismatidae; genus Lepisma; species Lepisma saccharinum. Next base: position 118,718,275 of record NC_139229.1, read on the forward strand.
TCCTTGGTTAAAATATTTCTAATATTTTCGCCGGTACTTTTCTGCTTTTTTCGTGGCGCTTGATCGTCAACATCAAGCTCTCTCTTACTTGATCCTCCCCCATGCACATCCTTCCGATGTCTACTCAAGTGAGAGATGGATATATATTTCCCACAGTCGTCACATGCACGTTTCGCTTCCTTCTTCTCCATTTTTTTGCTAAGAAAAAAAAGATGAAGTTGCTAAATTGCACTCATTTTTTGCGGTGTTATTTATATTAGACCCCGAAACCATAAATGATCTACCATAGATGAAGTTACTATTTGTGGTGTTATTTATATTAGACCCCCAAGCATAAATAATCTACCATGGATGAAGTTACTATTTGTGGTGTTATTTATATTAGACCCCAAAACCATAAATGATCTACCATAGATGAAGTTACTATTTGTGGTGTTGTTTATATTAGATATGTTCTCAATTTTTTTCTTAAATAACCAGCATGAATCTCTTTGGTTTTCGAAAACAAACCAACATGGAGACTGTACACCACACGACGACAGATCTACCTTCCATGTTAACTAAACTCAATGGTCTACTGATTGTTCATCTCAACAGTATTTGGACGAAATTGGATGATGATGTGGGCAAGATGTTTTACGTCTTCAACAACAATTTACATTTTTACGAAATTCCGATCGGTGGGAAACTTCAAATCACCGTGAATCCGGAAAACGTAGGCGAAATCAAAATATCTACCGGCAAGAACATTTTTCGAATCAAGCACGACAAGATGCTTTCTAACATTACGTACGATGTTTCTGCAAGAGATTATCTTTACGTTCAACTCCTAGGAGATTACGATAAACTCATTCCTCTCTTCGTAGAATTACGTATCGTCTATCCTATTATAAATAACCGTTAACCAAAAATGCCTAACGACATTTTCGGCAACACCAAGCGTGTAGACCACGCAGAAGAGATTCTCATGTTGGACGTCCGAATTAAAAAGTTGAGGACCGATTTGATCGCTTTGCAGGAGACCTTAAACAAAAGTTTAGAGTCGGAAATCGCTACGCTCCAAACGCAATGTCTCGACCCCATTCTGAAAATCGATTCCGAACTGAAAACGCTCATAAAAAATTATGTCGACGTACCTTCTTACGACAGCGTTCAAAATATACAGTTGAGCGTGGATTTGCTTCAAAATGATTTGGCCAAATTACAGGAATTTCAATCGAAAAATGAAGATTTGGAAAAATTGAAACTCGAAATCGAAGAACGAACTTCCGCAATCGAAAAAAATTTCTCTGAACTTCAAACCGTCGTGAAGGATATTGATGTAGAACGCTTGCACGTCGTCGTTTCCAAATTACAAGAAGAATTCGCCAGCACGTTGGAAGAAATTAAATCCAAGTTACAGACTTTGGAAGATACCATGACGAACCTACCATCGTCAGACGAACTGCAGGTCATCGGCAAGAGCGTTGCGAACATAAAAATTCAATTGGAGGCTTATCAAGATTTCGAACACATTCAAACCACCATCGCTACGCTTCAGGCGTCTCTGGAGTTGATCAACGAAGAAATTAAAAATATTCACGCTGAAGCGAGCGCGTTGACGAGCATTCAGGACACGTTAATCACGGTTCAGCAGAAGATCGAATATTTAGAAAATTTGAACGTCGAATCCAATCTTGCTCATTTTCATCACGTACTCGACAACATACAGGGTGATTTGGAATCGTTACGGACGAGCGTACCTTCGAGCGAAGATTTGGAAAAATTGAAAACGGCCGTGACGGCACTATCCGAATCGAGCGACATCAAAAGTTCGTTGGGCGATCTCGAGAGTAGGGTGGCCAATCTCCCCACCTCCAAAGAATTACATGCTTTGAAAAGGAACATATCACGTATGCTGAAACGACTGGAAACGGAAACGGCGAACGTGGAACAGATTCGAGATGAACTTGCTTCGCTGGTGTCGACGCTGCCCACTTCGCAGAGCGTCGCCGATCTTCACATGCAGTTTACCGAGATGCGAAGCATCGTGAACGATCTTACCGAGAAAAGTTTGAAATTGAATCAAGTCGAGAACCTTCAGAGTATTGTCGTCAACATCAAAAATCAAGTTGGAGTGCTGGAATCCACGCAGGAATCGACGCTGGCCTTTTCGGTGCCAAGTTGCAAGAACTCAACGAAAACTACAAGCAGTTGAACGTGGAAGTGAAAATCAAACCGTCGTTTTCTGCCGTAACGGATACCATAATCGAGCATTTGCTGCCCATCGAAAATAAACTCGGACAAGTTCACAGTAATCTGCTCGGCGTCGACACTAAATTCGCTAAACTGCATTCTCTGCAAGCCATCGAAATCAACAGCGTACCCAATCAACAGAGAATCTCCACGTTCGTCGAAGGTAACAAACTGTACATGTTGCATCCTTATCATCCGTACTACAAGTTTCTCCTCGATGGCACGATTCAGATAAACGAATTTTCGTACTGGTCTCACGGTAGAAAAGCTAGCGTTCCCACCATGACTTTGATATCGAATCGTGGTGTCCAGAAAGCAGGAAACATTCCTCTGGCACGTTGGAACGAAACGCGCAACATATATGAAATACACGAAGACGAAGATCTTACCGTTTTCGACGTGAGTGCCGGCGATAAGCTGATCATTCAAAACACGAGCGAAGTGCCACCCTCTTTGAATCCCATCACGCTTGTGCTTCTCTTGAAACGTAATCTCTAAAAAATGTCTAGGCAAGCCATCGTCGAAGAATTGCATAAACCTGCACGCCGTAACTACGAACGTTTGGCTGTGGTAACCAAGGGCATCGACGACCTCTGGCAAAGTGACCTCGTGGAGATGAGTAGCGGCAATTTGAAAAACGTGCATAAATTGAACAAGGGCAACAAGTACCTTCTCACCGTCATAGACACGTTTTCGAAATTCGCATGGGCTCTGCCTTTGAAGGCGAAAACGGGAACGTGCGTCACGGAAGCATTCAAATTAATTTTTCGCGAAAGCGGCGGCAGACGACCTCGGTTTCTGCAAACGGACAACGGTAAAAAATTTTACAACTCCGTATTCCAAAAGTTTATTCAAAAACATGGCATTCGACATTATTCGACCTTCAGTCACATCAAAGCCACCATCGTGGAAAGATTCAATCGAACCTTGAAAACACACATGTGGAAACGATTCACGCTTCGGGGAAATTACAAATGGGTCGACATCCTGCCGGAACTCGTCGACACCTATAATGATACGGTGCACAGAACGATAGGCATGAAGCCAGCCGACGTTACCAAGTCTGACGAGCAGCGTTTAATTTCTACCGTTTACTGTCCAAAGTACACACCCACGACAAAAAAAGCTAAATACAAAATTGGAGACCAGGTGAGGATCAGCAAATTCAAACGCGCCTTCGAGAAGGGATTCACAAAAAATTGGAGCACGGAACTTTTTACGGTGGTTCGAGTTCTACCCGGAAACCGACACACGTATATAATAAAAGATAGTATCGGCGAGATTTTGAAAGGAAGATTTTACGAAGAGGAACTCTCTAAAACGAAACACCCCGACACGTACCTCATCGAGAAAGTATTGCGTAGGAAAGGTGACAAACTGTTTGTCAAATGGCTGGGACTTCCGGAAAAGAGTTGGATCGACGCGAACGAAGTGATCTTGTGAGTACGTGGAACGTGGTGAAGCGTCTACCGGATCCGGAAAGTCAAACGAGAAAAAAAAAGAACGGCAAGTTGCTTCCCGACAGCATCCGCTGTCTGATCGTAGGTCCTTCGGGGTGTGGGAAAACGACACTGCTCGTGGACAATTTTCTCCTCGCACCGAATTGGTTAAATTGGAAGAACAGGCACCTGTACGTGTTCTCGAAAAGTTTGGAGCAATCCAAATACCAGCAACTGATGAAACTGCACGATGGTCTGGACATTGCAACGTTTGCCTCGGAAATAAAACCACTCGACGATTGTCGTGAAAATTCAGTTGTTGTGTTCGACGACGCCATCCTGGAAAATCAAAATGAAATTCGCAACTTTTTCACGCAAGGTCGTCACAAAGGAATGGATTGTTTTTACCTAGCTCAAACGTTTTCCAAAATTCCAAAACAGTTAGTGCGCGACAACGCTAATTTTATATGTTTGTTTCGTCAAGATCACACCAACCTCAAGCATGCGTACGACGACTACGTAGGCGGAGACATGAACTACAATCAATTTTCGGAACGCTGCTGCTCTACTTGCTGGAACGGTGACGATTTCGGATTCGCGACGATCGACATGACGAGGAAACCCAACGATGGAAAATACAGAAACAAAATCAACGACTTTCTAAACGTTGCAACGTTGTGAGAAACGACGTGTATAAATAACGTCATGACGAAACGAAAAATCGAAGACGAAAATCTCAAGCTTCGCGATTACCTCGCGAAACGCTTCAAAGGTTGGAAATCCGAGAATCGCGGATTCTACGAAGAGAAGAAACGTCAGGATCAACCTGTGATCGATGCCATCAGCAGTCTAGGTAAAGAAATTAAAAGTGTCACGGAACAAAATAAAAATTTGATTAATGAACTCGTACCGCTCGCAGCTAAAAGTTACGCCGTACCCACGCCTATTTCGAGCATTCCTTCGACGCCGTTCGAACTGAAGGATGCACCGGCACGACGTCGAGCCATAGGTAGCACGTCGTCTTCGGATAAGATCGAGTTGGGACCTTTGGCACGAGACTACCTGAGCACGGGGAAATTCGACAAGGATGAAGTGTTCGGATTGTATCCCAGCATGGAAACCAGCGAAGGTGGCGGTGTGGTGTGGAAGATTGGGAAATCGAAGGTGACCTTCGAAGGCAACGACATTAAAGTCAATTTAGGCGACAAGGATAGTTGGACCAGGTATCCGGGTACGGTGGGACTGTGGGAACTCGTCGCCAAAAAGCAGCCGAAAGATTACACCGACGAAGATTACCAAAGTTACAAGGAAATTCTGATCATGACGGATGCCTTGTACCAGAACAACGACGCCTCGCAGAATAGGGTGAAATCGAGCAGCGGCGAGAAGTACAGGAATCTCATCAAACCGATTTGGAACCAGGTCAAAACGGGCAGCGGCGTCAAACGCTACAACACGTTACCCAAAGAATTCGTTTGGGTGGACGACGTGAGGAAGCTCGTGGACCGATTGTTGGTGATAGCCGGCGAGGAGAATGCAGGCAATCGTAATTTCTACAACGAGAAGGTTGGCATCGTGGACATGATCAGCACGAAACTTTCCAACTTCATCGTGAACGACGACAAGGGCATAGGTTACCTGATCAAAATCATCAACACGCTACCTCCGAAATTTTGGAACGTGGCCGAAGGAAAGGGACTCGTGAACGACATCATCAACAAGTTACCTTTCGAGATGCATCTACCTGGCTATCAGTACTGCGGACCGGGTACCAAACTCGAGAAAAGATTGGAGAGAGGAGACAAGGGTGTGAATCCGTTGGACGCCGCATGCAAAGATCACGACATCGCTTACAACACCACGCAGACGGATCTGGATGCACGTCACGAAGCAGACAGAAAGTTAGAGCACGCAGCTTTCGAAAGATTCGTGAGCAGAGACGCATCGCTGGGTGAACGGGTCGCCGCACTGGGTACCACCATCGCCATGAACACAAAACAAAAATTGGGGTGGGGTATATAAATAACATAGAGTAAAAAATAATAATAATAACAACATGTCTCGCATAACTGATTTGCCACCCGAGCTACTATCAAAAATATTCAAAAAGGTAGTTAACGGAGATGTTAATAAACTTGTGATCATGGCAAGAACAACGCCGGAATTTCGCATCCCTTGTGAAATGGTTCTCAAGAACCATCTTTGGGAGATCAGCGGCCTGAGGTGTGGTGATCTCAACATTCTGCTTTCGGCTGCAGGGGAAAAATTGAACGAAAGGTTAGACGAACTGGACGAGGCAAGGCAGGGAAGAAGACGGTACACAGTAGATTGGTACAAGTCTATGCAGGAGACAGAAGATATCATTACGCACATCATCGCGTTTTCCGAAGCACGGACTTTCTTCCTCTGTTAAAAATAATAATATATATACGTGTCAAAAAAAAACTTGATATATAAATAACACACATCGTGAAAAAAAATAATCTTTGGTATATATAAATAACACACATCGTGAAAAAACAATTAAATTTCTCTCTAACACTCTGAAATTTTTTTTGATATGACGACTGAAAAAATGAGTGATCTCCAAGCATTAAAACAAATGCTAAATTTGTCAGTCGAGTATGTAAAAATTCAGGAATTGGAAGTCGACAAACCTTACACGATAACTTCCGGTTCAATCGTTTCTACCCAGTATGGTCCCAAGGTACGCCTGTTGCTCAACGCACAATACAGTCTATTTTTACCAGATCGATACGCTAACATGTTATCTGACGAGAAGCTATCTATTTTAATCGAGAACAAAACTCGAATTGTGTACAAGGGGACAAAGGAACTTCTTGGCAAGAAAACGAAGCACGTAATAGAATTTGTGTAACGACTGCAAGGCCTTGAAAATATATAAATAACATACCGTAAAAAAACTACACAAGAAAAAATCTCAGAATATATATATAAATAACATACCGTGAAAATAACACATAGAGCATCAACATGAAGCCCAAGGGTGTCGTGTACCAGATACCATATTCGAATCTAAAAAATCTAGGTGCTCTCGATGGGTTACTCACCAAGAAACAACGCGAGAAGAAACGTTCTTGCTTGTCGAAAGGACACGGAATGAAATTGCTGCTCAGCACACCTCAATTGAAAAGATTGCAACGTTCACGGAAACAGCAAAAGATCGGAGGTTTCATATTCAGCATCCCGGCCATCCTGGCGGCATTGGGGGCCGTTGGAAGTTTGGCCGGCGGAAGTGCCGCCATCGCGAAAACAGTCATCGACTCGAAGAAGAACAAGGCGGAATTGGAAGAACAGAAACGTCACAACCTGGCCATGGAGAAGAAAAAGGGGAAGGGCGTGATGAGAAAGTTTAAAAAAAAGAAACAGAAGCACTCACCAACCGAGACATTGAATCTCTGATCGAACCGTTACAAATCAAACACTTCAGAGGAGTTTTCATGTCCGACTCGTTACCTTCAACCGCTAAAAAAAAAGAATGCGGCGTAGTCAACTTGGACGGTCAAGAAAATCCAGGCACGCATTGGATATGTTACCACAAAAATGATGATAAAGCATTCGTTTTCGATTCTTTCGGAGGTGTTCCACCTACAAATTTAATTCATTATCTGAAAACGAACAAAACCTCCGTATACTACAAAGACGAACGCATTCAAAATTTCGGAGACGTGAACTGCGGTCATCTCTGCCTCTCCGTGCTCGCGTTTCTCTCTAAAATAAATAACCCTACGATCGAGGATTTCCAGAAAGCATTGTGGAACCTCAAACAGCATCACTAGGATGGGCGTGTTCCATCTCACGAGCGAATCTTCGATCTTGAAACTCACGCTGCACGACGACATCGTCTATCCTAAATCCGTGGCTCTGCGTGCATTCTACAGCATGTACCTCATACCCAATGTTACGCAGCACAACAACAAAATTAGCGTCGGAAGCGAACACATCGTCGTCACGCCAGGACAATACAATCTTTCCACTTTGCAAGCTCAATTACCCAAAGGCACATACCTTTCTCAAAATTCGGTCACGCACAGAGTGGAAATCCTATCCGCGACGGAGACCGTGGACCTGGGCACCATGGGAGAACTTTTAGGTTTCGAGAACGACACCAAACTCGAAGCTGGCATCAAGCACGTGGCAACCAACATTCCTAAATTCTTGGCCATAGAGACTCTGAACGTACACTGTAACGTGGCGGAAGGCATGATCACGAAATCTTCGGACGGATTGTTAGGAAGTCACAAGCAGACGGGAATCATAGCCACTTTCAAACCAAGTTCCGAGTTCATGGAACCGATCATCTACACGCCCTCTTCACCGATCTATTTTCCAGTATGTCGCAACCGCATAGACGACATAGAGTTGGTGGTGACGAACGAGAAAGGAGAGGTGGTGGATTTCGCAGGTGCCACTACGACGGCCATCGTGGAGATCAACGTATAATAAATAACCATACATGTAAAATGGAGCAAATCGAAAGTTACGAATTGCAATCTTTCCCTCCCAACCGTCGCACGTTCGCCAATCTGAACGAAGCGAACAGGGAGATCGAATACGACGTGGACGTAGGCGACGGGTTCGTTCATCCTCACAGAGCGGACCTCTACCTTCAATTCGACGTGGTGAAGAAGGAAAGCGGAGACGCGTTTCCCGCAGCAGCAAACTTGATACTCGTGGACAACTTCGTGCCTCACCTGTTCTCGCAGGTGGAGGTGAGGAAACACAACACCGTCATCGACAGAATAGATTATCCAGGCATCACGTCGACGGCAGTGGGAACGTTGAAATTATCCAAAACGGACGCAGCGTACTACCAGGCCGGGGGATTCGAAGCCGGGACCAAAATATCGACGAAAAGTCACACAGTGCTCTTTCCCATGCGTCTGCTGCCTGGTTTCTTCTCGGACTACAAGGAGATCATGTGGAAGGGAGGACTGAGGGTCACGTTTCGAAGAGCGGCCAACGACAACGACGCACTAATGCGATACGCTACTTTGGGTCCGGACGGCACCACGCCGATAGCCAACACTCTACCCGAAGCGGCGAAATGCGTCATCCGAAGCATGGAATTGAGAATGCCGGTGGTGGAATACGAAACGAACTACGCCCTCAAGTACAAAGCAGAGATCTTGAAAAATCCGCAGGTGCCGATTCACTTTCACGGTTACCAGTGCGTGCAGAAGATGGCGTCGGGAAGTCACATGGAATTCGACGTGACGACGCAGTTCAACAACATACAGTTCGACATGCCAGATTTCGTCGTAGTGCTTTTTCAGACCGGGCGCGATAACAACCAGGAAAAAGATTCCAGCAAGTTCGACGACTGCAAGATCAAGAACATTTATCTCAAGAATGGACGCAACGAAGTGTTCCCGCGCGAGAATTACAACCTCGACATGACAAAAAACGATTACCTCAAACTTTACGAAGCGTTCTCGGCTTACAAACGCGTGACCGAGGGAAGCGTGGACATGTACTACACGCCCAGCGAGTTCAAAGCACGGAGACCCATGACCGTCATCAACACATCTAAGAGAAAGAAGGTTGTGGTCAACGATCGAACCAACATCAAGGTCGTCTGCGAGTTCCACGATGCCTTGCCCGAGGATACCCTATGCAGTGTCATCCTGATTGCAGAGAAGTCCTTCGCCTACGACGTGAAGAACGAGAGGGTCACAGAGCAGTTTTAACAAGTTTTTTAACATCTTTTCTTGCACAATAAGAAATTTTCTGCACTAGCACAATCAGTTACAATAGCACAATACGAATTTCACTAGTTCAGATCAGTTACAAATGTCAATTTCATTAGTTATCAGTTACAATATCTTTTTTGCACTATAGCACGAGACAATCAGAAAATTTGCACAAAAAAATTTGTTGTTGTTTTTACACGTGAAAATTAACAATAAAATTTCTTTTTTATCGTTTCAGATGCTGTCGAACATCAAAAACACATACACACACACTAGAAAAAAAGCATGCAACTTTATTTGTAACACACACATATTCTCCATCTTCATCAAGAAAATATTATAATAAACATAATTATTTTTATCTATCTCACAATAAAACTCTATATCCAAAAATATCACAACATCAAATAACACTAGAGTCGTTAGTACACGTTGCATGCATTACGGAGGTCCTCTGTAGGGTTTCATGGAAGTTTGGGGGAAAAAAAAAAACACGTGAAACTCTACAGAGGTGCGGTTGTAGATAACCGCAGCCATTAGAAAACTTTTACATTTTTGGTTGGGCACCACGCACCCTGGCGAGGTTATAGGGGCCAGGCCTCCTAAAAACAACAATTATTATTTTGTTTGTTTGTTTGTGTTACAATACATACGCGCGCGCGCGCGTGCGTGTGCGTGTGTGTGCGTGTGTGTGTGGCACGTCGTTCCCCCGAGAGAGAGAGGTTTACAAAGGTTGTGATATACGGAGTTGGAAAATTACGATATGGCACATTCGCTCATTACTGTTCCCAGCTATAAGTTTTTCTCTCTCTCTAGCCCTTGCCAACTAAAAAAAAAGTGTAGGTAGGAGTTGGTAGCACTGCGAGAAAATAGAGATCATGCCTTACAAGAAAAAACCATTAAGGCGATTTTTATTTGATGACGTTGAACCCGTGTAGTGTTCCCATCCATCCATCTCTCTCTTTTACGGCAGTGCCGGCTCTCTTTGTTTAGTATATGTAGGTTGGTAAAAATTGCTTTATGCACTGTAAGGCAAGCCTCAAGCAAAGTTGCCAGCTCCTTGCTTTAGGCTAGGTTAGACCAAGGGAAAAAAAAAAGCTGTAGGTGGGCTGTCGGCTGTTTAGCTCTTCCCTCTCTCTCTTCTCTCTCTTTTTTGTAAAAGGCTATGGCAAAAATACCAGTAGGTTGGCAACCTTGCTTTATGCACTGTAAGGCAAGTCTTAAGTAAACTTGCCAGCTCCTTGCTTTAGGCTAGGTTAGACCTGGTTAGGTTAGGTTAGGTTAGGTTAGGTTAGGTTAGGTTAGGTTAGAGTGGGTTAGGTTAGGTTAGGTTAGGTTAGGTTAGGTTAGGTTAGAGTGGGTTAGGTTAGGTTAGGTTAGGTTGGGTGTTGGCAGCTGTCGGTTGTTTAACTCTTCCCTCTCTCTCTCCTCTCTCTCTCTCTCCTCTCTCTCTCACCTCTTTCTCTCCTCTCTCTTTTTTGTAAAAGGCCATGGCAAAAGTACCAGTAGGTTGGCAATTTTGCTTTATGCACTGTAAGGCAAGCCTCAAGCAAGATTGCCAGCTTCTTGCTTTAGGTTAGGTTAGACCAAGACAAAAACCTTGGTGATTTTTTTCGAGTGAGGAGTTAACAACACTGCGAGTCCCATTTTCGGTTGCAGAACTCTCAAGCAAAATTGCCAGCTTCTTGCTTTAGGTTAGGTTAGACCAAGAACTTTGGTGATTTTTTTTCGAGTAAAATGTTGGCAACACTGCGAGCCTCACCGAGCCTCACTTCCGGTTTTCTGAACTCTCAAGCAAAATTGCCAACTCCTTGCTGTTTTAGGTTAGGTTAGACCAAAAACCTTGGTGATTTTTTCGAATAAGCGGTTGGCAACACTGCGAGCCTCACCGAGCCTCACTTTCGGGCGTTGAACCGGGCCACTAGGTCTACTACCGCATTGCTTCATTAGCATATCTACGAAGTTTCAGACTTCTACTCTCATTACAGCCCGTGCTATACCACTCTGAACACCGTCACTTTAATTATAACCACCTTGTAGATCCATATTATTGCAAACTGAAAACAATATTAATTTAATAGGGACGGCTCTGAACTTTTACAAAGTGACGAAAAAAATTTGCTAAATGTATTTTTATTTGCATAAAATTTGAAATCGAGAATGGCAATTGCCTCTCTGTGCCCCCTCCCCCCTTGAGGTGTTCTCGGCCGCCTGGAAGAAAAAATAAATACATGAACAGTGAAACACTAATTCCATCTTGAGTATCATTTTTAGTGTTGCCCACGAGACGAGACGAGACGAGACTTTGGTCTGTCCCGTCCCGTCTCGTGAAAATGCTGTCTCGTCTCGTGTCTCGTCTCGAAAATATTCGTTTGTCCCGTCTCGTGTCCCGTCTCGAAGGGTTCTGTCCCGTCTCGTCTCGTCCCGTCTCGTTTTGTCTCGTCTCGTCTCGTAAAAGTGATCCGGGATATCATGCCAACAAAAGTCAAAAGTAGCAGAAACACGAAATATTTTTCCAGAAAGAGGGATAAAGCTCCAAATATTTTACCCATTGCGTGGTGAGAATAAATAAGGTTCGTTAATCATGAGGACATTAATATTAAAAATGCAGTTTGTTGGTTACTGATTGCTAGGTATCTTATGAAATCTACCTTGTGGTTTTTCTGGCTTCCATACAAGAGTGCTCTTTCATTACTGCTATACCTTTTGGAAGTTTTGAAATGTTTTCCACTAGACCTTCTTTCTTTCTGAATGTCGAACTTTCGTGCACTATGAAAATGTACATTTTTTCTTTAAATTCTAAGCTTGGCGCTGGGGAGCAACAAAAAAGTTTTTAAATGTGTAGTACGAACACAAAAGACTATTTAAAATTTCAATACTTAGTATATTACAAATAGAAAGCATTTATTGTTTTTAATATTGTTAAATATCTTCTATGACATAAGTTTCAAAAAGTGTTTCTTTGTGATATTGTGCTGTTTCTTATGCTCAGCTTATGACGCACATACTTCTTTGTTTTCCCTTTAGCCTCTAAGTCCGGTACCACCACCGCTTGATCTAATTTATCCTTCGGCAGGCACGCATCTAGAAATATATGTCGGGGGAGGGTGTCCGAGCCAAGTGTTTCAGAAAAAATGATAATAATAACATTAACGACAACAATTAAGCAAATGTTTAAATTAATACATTAATATAATTCATAGGTCTATTCACTTGAATATGTAAATTAGTCAATTCTATTATTGTTATTACATGAAATGTTACAAAGATTGTAGAAGAATAGTAATATAACAGCACGAATATTAGCTAATATCTAGCTTACGTGTAGTTAAGATCGCCTAAATTTGCATAAAAACAACTGTCCTGGTAAGAAGTTTAATGTCAAAAAAGGTGATGAATTGAATATTTGCTAAATAACAAAAAAGGATGTTAAGTCCACTTGACGAAAGATAAAATTCCTGATTAATATTTTATTCTCATTATTATAAGTAGTAGTGTACATAAATCTTCATTGATACTGTCAATCAAAGCCGTATGATCGCAATAAAATCTTTGTTCGGCATGAAAAAGTAACACTCGATTATGCTAAAGAAATATATTTTTGTTTAGCTAGAGCAAGGCCCCAGGAGGATGCAAGAAGCCGTTCCTGCAAAAGTGTATGTTGTACGAAGCGAAGAAACGTGACAAAATCACCACGTATGGAAGGCAAACCTGCATATATTTTATATCGCACATTTACAGAGCCGTGCCTCCTGAAGTTATAAAAATCCCAACTTCAATGATTCTTTTAGACATGCTATAGTTGAAAAAAATATGTTTAGATGCACCAAAAGTGCATCATTATCAGATTATACATATAACGTGTTATTGGAATCAACATATTTGTGTAAATTGAGTGCCTCCCCGATTACGTAGTAATAACGTCGAGGTCTTGTAATCAAGGGTCCCCGCGTTCGATACCCAATGGAGGCACAAAGTGGATCGGATCGCACTTTAAACTGTAGGTCGGTTCGCGATTTAGCCTATTTGTGAATCAAGTGGACTTAAAACCCAATATCAACGTTAAGAATATTAGAACCCACTAATTCACCCGCAGCTAAGTCAAATTTTACATATCCCTCTTCATCCTCGTTCATAGACTTCCTGCAATACTCTTGTGCATGTGGGTTGCATCCCACCAGGTGCGAGAAATGTGAAGAATTATTCTTTCCCTGTACTGATTTATTTCTTTTCATAACAGTAAGGCTAAATTCTCGTTTTATCTGAACTTTTAAAAAATGTGCAAAATACGTCTCTATCTTTAAACAACCACCCTTTCTCATGTATGTGTAAAATAATCCCACTCTGTCTCAGAAAACCTCTTCCTACGATCAAATGAAGGAAACAACTCTCAAGTCTCAACAATTATAATTTTTTGCTTAAATTTCCTATAATTTATACAAACAGTAGCACATATCACGTCCTTTGGTGCAACACTGTCAACAGCTAATGTTACTTTCCTCGTCCTAATAAATTTACTTCCAACCAGTGACGGCGCCAGGGAAATGTGACTGGGGGGGGGGCGGAGGGCTGGCAACAAAATATTGTAAGGGGGCAGTCACATTAAAACGCCCGAAAACACTACACATATATATACATATATAATAATACTTATAATAATAATAATTATTATTATTATATTCATGTATGGTGTTTTGTGTTTGTCTTTTATTTAGAGTGGACGTTTACTGTCTAAATTTACTTCTTGATTACGAGTTTATCTCCACATGATTCGTTTTAATAAAGACATTAATTCTTTTTTATTGATAAGTTGCGTTGTCTCTAGTGGCCTATTTCAGTATTGGAAGACATTCATAATTTTATAATTCATCGTCTTTCTTGAGATGAAACTACTGATATAAATATTTTAGTTATAAGATAATAATATAAATGACAAAAAAATGCTTCGAAGAGTTTAATTTTCTTGGAAAATAAACGTGACGTTGGAAGAAATGAATCGTCTTAAGTATTAGAAACAATGTGAGGCACTTCTCCTGTAGGAGAATTCTGCTCTATGTGCTTTGGAGAACACATTGCCCACCTTTGGTACGTCCAGGACTTGACATTTCTTCTCAATGGCAAGAACAGCCAAATGAGGCAGTTTGCATCCAGCATCCTGTTTCGAGCAAGCCTTTTCAAAGATTTTAAGGACAACCATCTTCGTAATGCTGAAGAGTTTTGGGCAAAATTTGTGTTTCACCTTTCAGGGAAATGTTATCACAGGATAAAAAAATCAGACAAAGGTTACAGTTATCTCATAATTCAAGAAATATTCTGACCCTGGCATTACTTACTCTTACTCTACCACTCCAACGTACGTCTGTGCTACCCAATTACAGGCACCTATGGGGTTCGTGGGAAGAAGTTCTTCGATTTTGATATGTACGAGAAAGAGCGAACCTGCATCCAATGATTGAAGAGTGGCAAATCCTAATAAGCATTCTTTTACCTGCCCGCGATATGTTTTGAATCGAATTTTAAGTGTAATTTGCATTTTAAGGTTCACGTTCAATACATTTTCAAATAATATCCCCTCATTAGCTTCAAGAGTATCGAAGAAATTCCCTTTGTTAAGGTTTGCCTCAGGCTCATCATCTCGAAATTCAAGTCCGTGAATAGTAAGAAACCGCGATGAATCCACAACAACTGACATGTAGTGTAAGGGTTTTCTTCGATCACCTTTGGTCCTGGGTTCGATACCCAGTGGAGGCACTTTAAACTATTAGTCCAATCCCGATTGGCTTTTCTGTGCATAAAGTGGACTTAAAACATCAAATCAACCAACCAACCAAATCTTGAATCAACTTTGAATGTCTTTTAATAATTAGCGTTGTCACTAACGACCACGATTAGAATAATTTGCCCGTACTACAGATGATCTCTTGTGGTCCTGAAAATATTCGTGATGTTTTAAAACCATCCACATTCAACACTTTTTCCCATTTCTTAAGACTGGTTAAAACTTAGGTTAATCTCGGCTATTACAGGACATAAATGAATGAGAAATCACCTATGCCCAGGTCGGCGCTCGAATCTTGAACGAAAGTCACATACACATAGCTATATATATACTAAACAAATTAATATTTGTTAATCAAGTTGGTATTATAAGCAGGAAAGTGATATCATGCAGAATACACTACTTTGAAAAGGTGAAAATCGTCATACTCTTATAAATGAACTATCTTATTATTCGATATTTAATTAACTTCAGTTGGAGGGCCCGAGGGGGGGAGTGGCGAAGTGTCTGACATGGGGCGTCCCCCTGCCTCCTCTGGCGTCGTCACTGCTTCCAACCCTCTAATAACTTCGCTGCTGATAGCCTCACCTTCGAAATGGAAGCTTGTGTGTCGGCGAATAATACAAAGCACTTGTGTTCACTATCCCTCTTTCATTCAAAGTCTGCCGTTTTCCTTTTCAGCTTTTCCTGCAAAACTTCCTGTCAGCAAGCAAAGCAAATTACAGAATTTTTATTGCCCCTCCCTTGCATCAACCTTCATTCCTACTTTAGGCCTGGATTTATGGCACTTACCCGCTACTGCAGGTCAACCTCGCCCCTATGTTTGGTGTTTACCCCCTGAAGCAACGGTGTCCATTGTTCAAAGCGAAACCTCTGTCAGTGAGGAACGGCGAAAAATAGTCTCGGAATACACCCTGGCCGTAAACAGGCTCCCGCCACCCTGACATTGGTGTCAGCTTCCCTCTGAAGTTTGATAAAACTACTTTGTGAAATTTGTTTAGTAACGATTGAAAATGTAGACAGTAGATACTACATGTATTTTGCTCATAAACTTGAAGGCTAAATTCACAGAATAAAAAGAACAGCTACAACATTCCTTTATCTGATTTACAGAAAGGCTAATCGGGACTGGACCCACACTTTAAAGTGGGATTCAAATCACTATGTTCCTTCACCGGGTATCGAACCCGGCACACCTTGATTACAAGGTGACGACGCTACCACTGTACCATCGGGGAGTCCCCATAGAACAACGTTTTCTTCTACGACGATTATACAGAACTTAGTGCACTTCCTTCATTTGAAATCTATTCTATATCAGCCTCAGTATTTCGTTATTACAATCCAAGGAATAGTATTCTCCTTAAATAAGAAATAAATAAATTTAAAAAAAGCATTGGAAATAATCTTCAAACGGACGTAAAAAAATCGAATCCAACCACCTGTAGAATGCCTTAGGGAAACAACAAGAATTTTCTCAACAAAGACATTTCCGAAATTTCCATAACATTCTAAAAATTTCGCAACCCGTGCAAATAATCACGTGATAAAATCTTGTCATGGTTCCCTGTAAACACTAAAATCACCAAATTACATCTTTCCATATTTCCCGTACTTTTTCCTCCTCTTTAGCTCTCAGCTGTTCGGAGTGGGATAATGCAAGATTATTTGTCCCTAATTATCTCCTTCTCTTAGTCTTGCTTATATCTTGGACTCCTTAATAACTTTCCCAACAACTCCTTATCAATTTGTACTGCCATGTTTCCTACAATGCTTTTCCTACTTCCTAATAACAATCACTTCTGTACACCCTTTGAGGTAAAAATTAAATAATAATAATAAACCCTATCCGTCGGTCCGTTTATCTTTCCAACCTATAGAGCTGAGACTATGTTTACAAGATAAATCTCGGACTCAGATACTCCACGATCTTTTGGCCCCTCCTTCCACCTTCTCTACCTGCCCTTTTACTTGATGTTATTCAGAATTGTATTAGTATCTGGAGTACTATCGTAACATAAAATTATTAACCTGGAATGAATTGAAAAATAAAAATGGGGAGTAACGTTGTGTTTCGAAAGAGTATAGAAAATAAGTTTAGGTATTCATTCATTCATTCCTCTCTCTAGAATAGTCTTCTTTTGACTTAACACGCGCTTATCAACGTTTCTAATTGAAATACCTTTTTCCAAGCAAACAAGTATTTGCAACTGATTAAATATTTTGCTTTTATTTTTTCGAGACATTCGAGACGAGACGAGACTTTTCAAAAGCCGTCCCGTCCCGTCTCGTGTCTCGTCTCGAAAACGAGACGAGAAAGGCATTCCGTCTCGTCCCGTCTCGAATTTCAAAAGGCTTGTCCCGTCCCGTGAGCAACACTAATCATTTTGTCATGCTACTCTTAAATCCTGCTAACCTTGCTTTTTTTATTACTTCAATTTTTGACCCCTTGCCCCCCACAGAATTGATTTCGGACCAAGTTTGATCTTTGTTAAAATCCCTTTCGGGCTCACTATCCCCATCAACGAACTGTAACATTTCTTCGTGAACTTCAGGCTCTTCGGCAAAGTCTGAAATTATATTTTACTAAACATGTTACGTGGAACATACAGAACGTACCAACAGGTAAACTACCCGTCACGATACAATTCGCATTAAATAGTTTCCCGAGCACGACCTGATGAAATTATGATATAGTCGACGCGCTAGCTACGTTAAGGAGCGGCTGGCTTTGAAGGCGACGGAGCGCGCCCACCAGTCCCAACAATACATTCACCGCACGGTTGAGACTCCACGTGGACTAGACGAGCAGAATGACAGCTGCGCCCATTGGCTGAAGGTTGATTGTGATTGGACGAAAACAACTCGCCCGCTGTTATCCTCACCCACGTTCGTGGCAGCCTCTCGCTTCAGATCTTACACGTTAAGCAAGTAAAAACGTCAACTATACGTATCTTGAAAGCATCTGACATTTTTGTTCCAGTGCGATTTGGAGAGGAGAGGAACAACAAGTAGGCGGACATTAAAACAGTTTAACAACAATGCCAAAAAGAACTCACTGAACTGTAGTCAAATATCGAAAAACACAAACAGGCCGCTTAAAACAAAAGAAGAAACAATTCTTAATAACAATACTGACGAAAGAAAAGACAACGGCCTCTGATCTTTATAGATTGCCGACAGTACAGGAAAATATATGCGGCTCCTCTTTCAATGCTTGGCTGTTGTGTATACTCACTACAATACTACGACATATGACATTGCAAGAATTAATGTTTTCAACATAGATTTTGAATTGGTGGTGCTGAAGGGGGTGCGGAAGAAATTTAGGGGGTGCGCAAGCACTCCCTCACGCCCCCCTGGCACCGCCCCTGATCGGGAACTCCATGACTCCAAGTACCAGATTTTTTTCTCGTAAAGGAAATGGATATTCGTAAATAGTTGGATAAATATACTTACGTGAAAGATTATGTAACTATTACTCACTGTCACTACAAAATAAGTTTAATAATTATCTGTGTATAAGTTCAGAAATATGCGGTGGTTGAGCAACTTTGCCACCTTAGGAGAAGGCGCCACTGGCTGAAACGTAGCTAAAGCTAACATAGAAGAATTATCGATCAATCAATTATTGGAACTTTGCTCCGGATCCACTTTTACTGGAAAAGATATAACCAGTCATCGTACATAATCTGATCATGGTTTGAAACATCTACTGTAATGTAGTCAACAACAGAACCAAAATACAATTAAAGTCTACATTTGCATCACAACTACCATTTCAACAAGGACGTTTCTCCCGGTTTCTCTGTATGTAGTCTTGTCTTGATTGGTTCCAGGCCCGTACCCAGAATTTTTTTGAGGGCCGCCAAACCCGAAATGAACTTCGTAGGAACGTCACCGCCACAAGCGGCAACACTATTTTTTGAAAGAGGTCATCATGGAGAGTTAAAAAAGTGATGTTGCTAACTTCGAAACCTGGGACAGTGGTCGCCATATTGGATTGAAAATGGCGGCAGGTCAAATACACTTAGCTTGTTGCTTCTCATGATAGAAACGTTATTACGCTACACAGACTTGCAAAACTGGTGTCATTCGAAAGAGAAAACTCCAACGAAGTATAAAATTACCATTAATCTTAAGTTTTATTGTTACCCGTTGAATATAGAAACAAAAAACTTTCAAAGATAAATATTTTTCTTGCTCTCGAAATTGTATTTTGTTTCATAACATGGTAAATATCAATCAGATCGAAAATATGGTTATGATGAAAAGTAAAGTACAGTTTCTCATGATTATGTTGCAAGTTGTTTGAGGAAGTTACCTCACTTAGTTCCGAAGTTATGAATCAAAACATATTTGTCGGCGTTGTATTATAACGCAGATATTAAACCTGCCATTTCAGACACTCAAGTTCAGTTTACCAAGATATAACGAATAAGACACATAACCTTCATGTACATTTGAATAAATGGTTCATTCGTAACGATTTACAGTTTTTGAGATGATATTACTTAAAATTGATGTGCGAGGGATGGTCAAAAAGTAAAGTTACCAATTCGGTCGTTCATTATAAGAAGAAGACACGTTGTAAGTTCTTGGTTGTAGATACCTCCTATAAAGGTTTCGTAAGATACTAAAGGTCCGTTTTGCGATGATATGAGAGAAGTCTCTACTAAATAGACAAAGAAATAAATTTGAAACCTATTTTTCACTCTGAATGGAAGAACTGCCTCTGCAAACCATCATCGGCAATTCAATTTCACTCAAATAACACTTGCCCAGTTTTTACAATTATCAAGGTACCGAGCAAAGGCCGAAAATTCACCAATATCATGTTATAGCATATTCTTGGCCATAATGCTGATGCTAGTTTACGATGACAAAATACCAAACTTTAACCCATAGACTTTCGGGGATATAAAGTCAACGGATTTGCTTTTCAAGCCTGATGGATCACTCCTGTTTGGTTACAAATCATCTCTTTCATATATACTTATTGGACGACATATTCTTCACTGCAAAACTGCTGGGAATTTACAGTTGTGTATGATATGGCTCTTGTCCAAAGGATTGGAAAACCAAAAGCAGCACAACTAGCAGACTCTTCATAGGGAAAGATTCTTATTTTTACCCGTCATGTAACAGAGTTGATGTTTTCGCTCAGTATGTTTCATCATCAATAAAGTCATGCACAAGTGAAACGAGATGCAGCAGGCCAACTCTTCTTCCTTAATCCTGGTCCAATTTCATGGCACTTGCCACTTTCGGCCTGTTTATGGGGTCGGTGGTCTAGGAAATTTCTGAGCTGAGGAAACTATCGAAATATCATGAAAATGACTCAGAAGCGACCAAAAAGTAACGGTGTATGGTTTTCAGTAGGAAAGGCTGAAATCTCCCCCAAGTAGTAAGCATTGATGGACTTCATTCGCAACAATAAAACGCAGACACAAGAATAATAATTCACTAGAAGCATGCACTTTATCATAGTTGCACTTCACTTGTTTTGACTTGACTGATCTTCTCATGTCCTACAGTTTAAAGTGGGATCCAAACCACTATGTGCTTCCACCGGGTATCCATCGGGTATTGATTCCAGAGCGACGACGCTACCACTGTGCCATCGGGGGAGGTCCACATTTGAAATATATATTTAAAAACACTAACATTACGATATTACTTTTCCTGCAGTTTAATAAACTATATTTTTATTTCCGATAAGCATGGATTGATTGCAACGTCTCTCATAATAAATGTTCTGGAACCTCTACCTTGAAAGTGTTATTACCGTCCGCTATATTTATTTCAACAGAGCAGTAATATCAGAAAATATCCTGGGTGTTGTGCATATTCCAGATCCACTTGCTGTGGCTACATGGTACCTTGCTTAACTTCGCAATAGAAAATCGGTAACTTTACTTTTTGAACACCCCTCGCACATCAATTTTAAGTAATATCATCTCAAAAACTGTAAATCTTTACGAATGAAATATGTATTCAAATGAACATGAAGGTTATCTCTTTTCTTCGTTATATCTTGGTAAACTGAACTGAAGAGTTTGAAATGGCAGGTTTAATATCTGCGCTATTATACAACGCCGACAAATATGTTTTGATTCATAACTTCGGAACTAAGTGAGGTAACTTCCTCAAACAACTTGCAACATAATCATGAGAAACTGTACTTTACTTTTCATCATAACCATATTTTCGATCTGATTGATATTTACCATGTTATGAAACAAAATACAATTTCGAGAGCAAGAAAAATATTTATCTTTGAAAGTTTTTTGTTTCTATATTCAACGGGTAACAATAAAACTTAAGATTAATGGTAATTTTATACTTCGTTGGAGTTTTCTCTTTCGAATGACACCAGTTTTGCAAGTCTGTGTAGCGTAATAACGTTTCTATCATGAGAAGCAACAAGCTAAGTGTATTTGACCTGCCGCCATTTTCAATCCAATATGGCGACCACTGTCCCAGGTTTCGAAGTTAGCAACATCACTTTTTTAACTCTCCATGATGACCTCTTTCAGAAAAATAGTGTTGCCGCTTGTGGCGGTACCATTTCTACGAAGTGACAAGTTTTTGGCCAGTTTGTTGCCCTACTAAAACTAGTAAATTAATTCCTTAAACGCCTGGTTCAAAATGTCAAGAAATTAGAAGATAGGTGAAATGTTTTTAATAAATGTTAAATATTATTTAATTATTGCTTTTTATTAAAAATGATAATTAAATTTTCATATTTCTATTGTGTTATGTTTTTATAATGGTGAAAATCTATTAATGGTCTCTCGGAAGGAAATATCTCCTTATCAGAGTTGTAGGCCTCCCCGATGGCGCAGTGGCAGCGTCGTCGCCTTGTAATCAAGGAGTCCCGGGTTCGATTCCCGGTGGAGGCACATAGTGGTTCGGATCCCACTTTAAACTGTAGGCCCAGTCCCGATTAGCCTTACTGTGCATAAACTGGACTTAAAACAACAAATCAATCCAATCAATTATCAGAGTTGTAGCTAGAGAATTCAGCGCCCAGGACGAGAATGATTTTCGCACCCCGCTAGCTGACATTAGACATTTTATGTACTTACTCTTTTCCGTTGAATCCGATGAGAAGAAAATTTAGCATTCAAGAAATGTGGCTAATAAAAGGACAGTCGGTTTTGCATCCCACACAATCTCATTGAAGCAGTGTGTATTATTGTTCACATCTGCAAAATCGATTGCAAATTAAAGATAACTAGGTGGAGGAACAAAAAATTAGAAACTTTAAGAAGACATAAGTTTCCTCTTAAATTAACATGTAAGTGCTATGTTTTATTCCCGACGAAAGGAGGTGAGAAATGGAGGAGAAATGACAGGTCGGTCTAATTTCTATGTTCCAGGGGCTTAGGGTGACAATGACAACCACCTTCGCAACAACGGCTTCATTTCTTACTAGTCCAATTTGATATAATTTCAAAATCTTCTCTATTACTGTGGAAGTACGTTATTACCCCATGCTTTTACCAGACCTAAAGAAAGAGAGAGGATAAGAGATGTATGTAACATTCACGCACCGGCTGACATCATTCTTTGCTATTCCTTCTTTGTGTGTGTTTATGATGTTATTCTTAGTAAAGTATGTTTGAAGTTCAAGCGAATTGCTTATATTTGTTGTTATAACACAAACTCTTACCCTCGGAAAATTTTAATGGGGGAAAAATTTTAATAGAACAACGGGAGATCCCCCTTCCGCCATGGGAATTCGTACCCTGAATGTGACCACCAACGAACGCTATGAAATTATCCTTATAATGAAGAACATGTCTGAATGTGAATTGACCACAAGAAGAGGACATTTTCTCATCGAGACTGCAGTTCGAAAAAAGTCAAAACCGGGAGTAAATATGGTGAACTGTTCCGAGTTCCGACCAAATAGGAACATTTAGTAGCTTCGCATAAATTGTTATAAAACTAAAATTACTAAGTACAGTAGACTGCAGACTTCTGGAGTCTGCCTCTCTCCAGAGACAATCCATTCATTTATACAAGAAGAAAATCTAAATTCTTGCAAAATCTTAAAAATTATCCATGATATTTTTGTAGGTTTGCATCAAGATATTTCATGACTCGAGGGGGGAGGGGCATGGCCCCTGGGCGCGGGACTGATTGGTTCTTCGTGTATCCAATTTTTTAAAGACTATGCAAGGCAATGGAGGATAAATTTAACCTTTCCAGGAACGCAGCTAGATGTTTTTCAGTTATTCACTCTCACTTTGTTATTGAGCTTGTTAAGCCAGTACCAACTTTAAAGAGTCATCATTCACTTAAATACGTGTTAGGTGAATTGTATATAATTCCATCGTACAGCGTAATGCATAACAAAGTTTCTGTAACACCCAGTATTGTTCGGAAGCTAGAATATGTGTGAATAATAAAAGTAATCGAGTAAATGACCTTACGAGATTGTTTTCAGGATTATTTTCCCCTAGTTCAGAGAAAGGGGCGGAGCACAGAGGATTCCCCTTACACCTCATCACCCCGCACTACACTCGGACTGAAATGGAGAGTCATCTGTTCCTGTGTTGTTTTGTCAGCTAGTGCTTAACAATGTTTACTACCTGAGATGAAGGAAAACGCGAAGGTAAAGGATACGTAATATACATATAAATTCGTTAAGATAATTTGGATTGTATGTAGATAGAAATGAAATAATTCCTTTCTCATTTTGAAAGTAAAAAAGTAATAAGATGTTTTTGTTATTGAACTCTGCATTTACGCAAGTTGAAATAGCAACAGTCGCTGTATCAATGTGTAGGAATCTATTTAGTCCAGCAGTCAGTTCTCGTACCATACAACCCTTACGTCTGTATGTTATTGTTAGAAACAAGGTCACTTTGACTTGTGCGAGATTTTTATTTTTATAAACCGTAGACTTCGGAAACAAATCGGTGGAACAGAATTTTTTGTAGAGCGGGTCAATTGTCTTGAACTTGGAACCCACCTTTGATTGAGATACGGAAACAGAAAATATATTTAGCGGAGAAAAATTTTGAAATTTGTATTTTCAGAATTATGACGCGACAAAGCCACATTTTATGTTACTAGAGCAGTTTATGTAACTAGTTGTGGTGTGAACTTCTAACAGTTGCCAAATAAGCTGTGGTCCACAAGAATGGCAAAACTTGTATTGCCCTTGCACGTGTGGCAAGTTTTATGTAACTAATTGTTAAATAGTCATATTTGAACATCGCCTATCATTAACATAAACTATTGTATGATGAAGTTAAGAGTAACACGAAGTTTTAAATGTGTTTAGTGTGCTGTGTGTAGGCGAACTACATTTTCATTAGGACCTAATTATATGAATAGTGATTATACTAATTAATGCATGTCATAACATTATTATTATTAACCTAATTCATTCCCTACTGAAAGTGTTGGTATGACTTAAGGTGACCGGACCCCTCTCCGATTTTCTTCATATTTGACATACTTACTAATTGAGGCCTGCTAATGACGAATCTAAAGTTAAAATTTGTTGGAAACGCCTAGAAATTGCAAAATAATTGCGAACAATTGATGCTAGCCCCACAAACCATTGATGTGTGGTTAGGTTAGGCAAACATAGTTAAAATTTGGTGTCGTGGTAGTATCAGGATCTAGAAATTGCAAAATAATTGCGAACCATTGGCACTAGCCCCACGAACCATTGACGTGTGGTTAGGTTAGTTTCGGTTAGGTTAGGCAAACATAGTTAAAATTTGGTGTCGTGGTAGTATCAGGATCTAGAAATTGCAAAATAATTGCGAACCATTGGCGCTAGCCCCACGAACCATTGACGTGTGGTTAGGTTAGGCAAACAGTTAAAATTTGGTGTCGTGGTAGTATCAGGAATATATATACGTATTTCCTTGTGAAACAAAAAAAAATCAGGAAAATCGACTGTTTCCATTCCGAAAACTTAACGCCTTATTTTCGTTTATTTTGCAAGGTATGACTTGAGATGACCAGACCCCTCTCCGATTTTCTTCATATTTGACATAGTCACTAATTGAAGCCTCCTAATCACGAATCTGAAGTTAAAATTTGTCGGAAACGTCTAGAATTTGCGAACCATTGACGCTAGCCTCACAAACCATTGGCGCTAGCCCCATGAACCATTGGCACGTTGTTAGGTTAGTTTTGGTTAGGTTAGGCAAACATATTTAAAATTTCGTGTTGTGGTAATATCAGGATCTAGAAATTGCAAATAATTGCGAACCATTGACGCTAGCCCCACGAACCATTGGCCATGGTTAGGTTAGTTTTGGGTAGGTTAGGCAAGCATAGTTAAAATTTGGTGTCGTGGTAGTATCAGGAATATATTTTATATATTTGCTTGTGAAACAAAAAAAATTGCGAAAATCGACGGTTTCCATTCCAAAAACTAACGCCTTATTTTTGCTTATTTTGCAATTTCTAGATGTTTCCGACAAATTTTAACTTCAGATTCGTGATTAGGAGGCCTCAATTAGTGAGTATGCCAAATATGAAGAAAATCGGTGAGGGGTCCGGTCATCTCAAGTCGTTCCTTTTGCAATTTCTAGATGTTTCTGACAACTTTTAACTTCAGATTCGTGATTAGGAGGCCTCAATTAGTGAGTATGCCAAATATGAAAAAAATCGGAGAGGGGTTCGGTCATCTTAAGTCGTTCCATATTTGATTTATGAAAGTTTTTTTCAAATTCTGCCTTTTTAATTTGCACATGTCATCTTTGTTTAGAGCATACTGTATGTACATAGAGCATGTAATAACACATTTTATCAGCAGAAAGAGATATTCCAATATATAATGTATTATAATAATAATGAAGATATTGTTCCAAATATTAATATGAAAATCAAACTTGCATCAAATATTAACTTAAGACCTCTGTGTATTATCTTGGAAAAAATTGAGGCTAGAATGTACAATATAGAGAAAGTCTCCAATTTCGTTAATTTTCGGTATAATAACTAATTTTGGCCTCCTAATCACTAATCTGTTGTAAAAAACCGGGGGTCACGTCTGGAAATTGTACATTTTGATGAAAAATTGTTCGTTAGCACCAAAAACCATCCACGGGTAGCCCCACAAACCATTGACGTTAGCCCCAAAAACCATCCACGGGTAGCCCCACAAACCATTGACGTTAGCCCCAAAAACCATCCACGGGTAGCCCCACGAACCATTCAGACGATGTTAGGTTAGGCCTGTTAGGTTAGCTTCCATTAGCAATCATTTCACCCCTAAATTCATCGAATAAATAGGGACCGTACTAGAATTGAACATCATAAATCATTTTCTTGTAAAACAACGGCATGGTTGGATGCAATGACAGGATATTACATTTTTGTTCCTAAAACTACGCATATACACCTATATATATATAAAAAATTCAATCGGCTTTTTTTCAAATTTTCAGACGTGACCCCCAGTTTCTTTCAACAGATTCATGATTAGGAGGTCAAAATTAGTTAGTATACCGAAAATTAACAAAATTGGAGACTTTCTCTATATTGTAAATTCGCTCCAAAATTGAGTATACTATTGCTATTAAATATTACGTGAAAGTTACAGTAGGAACTTTTAGATTAGTGTACATGACACCAGATGAAGTGAATAGCAATGAGGTTAGATTAATATATGTTATCATCAGTATATAGTTGTGGAAAACCTGTTCAGTAAAATAGAAACGCATCTGAACTTTAATTTTACAGATACTTGAAGCTAAAGAAATAAATCACCCAAAAGCATACATCCTTCCAAGAGCTGTAGCTAGAAATTTCCATGCCTAGTTTGAGAATAGAATTTGATGTCTTCCCTTTTGGAGGTAAATGTTTTCTCCTAGTTTTTGCCATCTCCTTTTTTTTATTGGCAAACCTACTGCCTGAATCTATGGAATTTATTCAAAAATGTATATAAAATTTGTCCAAAGTGTGTGCATTTGTCTACAGAAAGTCTTCACCCTCTTAATTGTAACACAAGTCACTTACTAACTAAAAAAATTGTCCTGGGACACAACTTCAAATTGAGCATTTGACCTTACTTATATTTCTATTGTACTGGGAAATTTACAATCCGTCACTCCTTTACACACCATATATTGAGTGCAAAAATTACGCATCTGCTTTATATATAAAATAACACTAAGAAGAAGTATTTCATAACTGATATTAATCAGTACTGAAAATAATGTGTACTATATATCCATGATCACCCATAAAAATGGCTAACACATATTTCCTGAATTTTCCCTTTTCTTTATTCCCGAACTCCCTTGCCCATTCTATTAGTCATTATTTAATACTTTGCATATCACGTCACCATGAACAAATTGTCTATAATAACAGTTTCTAAGCAATAAGTATAAACTTTGATGTGGCTCATACATAAATGGTAATATAGTGAATGAAATGCCCCTCGATTTACTATTGTTTACTTAAAAATTATATATTCAGTGCTTCGGCTATCTAAATGGTCACCACATGCCACTGCCATTGGTATTTTCTTTCCACATTTTTGATTCAGTTCCTGATCCTCGCTTCGTGCAGAAAATGGAGTGAATCTGTATGTTGGATACAATTATTATAGCATGGAAAGAATGTTAATACAATAGCATTTCTAGAACAACATTTAAAAGTGACTCATCTGTGAATATAACACCAAAAACTAAACTCTTAAATTGTTCTGATAATATTTTTTTTATGATACATCATATGCTATACATATACATAAAGTCTTTCAAAATGCCAAAGATATGCAATTTTCAAAACTTCTGCAGACCAACTACTAGTAATTATTTGGTAACTAGCTTACCACATGATATTGAACAAATCATATTCAATAACTATCTTTAGGAAGTACGTATAAACTTTGTCTGTTTCACTTAGGCAATAATTACATGTGTGCAAGAAAATTTTTAGATCTGTTTCTTTGAAAACTGATAATACATTAATATGGTGCCAATACTTTCACAGTTCTTACCGCATATACTGTTTTGCAACTTCTTTTCATATGGCATCCCGTTCGCCTGTGGCCAGAAGCAACCATTTCCTTCCTCCAAAGTATCTACAGTAGGGCTTGGAATGGAAATTTTCATGAAACGGAATGCTTTACTCTCGTTAACATGGTGCATTCTTTTTTTTTTGTCTGATTACAGCGACAAGATTAACAGCTAGTGAAATGATGTGCTGTATTAATGATAGTTAATAACCCCCTATACGCCTTCATGGCGTGGTGCTAAGCACAGGGGAACACTTTACCTTTTTTTAATATAAAAATATTTACATTAACATGAAATAATGCAAAATACGTTGGACACAAGGCTTCTGGAATTTTCTTCTTTTTAAAATTTAAACAGACTGAAATTGTGAATGGTAGGCAGCTCGCCCACAAGAGGAAAATTAAATGTACATATCCTCAATAATTTGTCTTAATAATACTTTTTAAAAAATTAATTTGTGAACGTGAAAGATATTTTCATATTATTGTTTTGTGTGTAATCAAGGGTTGGATTTATTCTTTGACTGGCTTGAAATTTTACTGTGTATTCAGGAGGATGACAGAAAAGCACTGAAAAGGGGAAATTCAAGGAGAAAGGGAAATTCTGCAGATGGTGTGCTGGTTGCAGTTCCAGCACTTCGTACTTGTCTCCAACTTAGGCAACATAGACGCCATCACACTCTGCTAAGCCCCCTTGCGACCACACATTTCCATATACAGGGTCCGGCAGAATGAATAGTAGGATATAAAAAGGATAGAACGTCGAAACAAATCGAATAATTTATTGAAACACACATTGAAAACAAAGAATAATAGATGCCATTACATACCATATATGCCATTTTACTTTGTTTTGAAGATAACGCCCGACAGATGGTCGCCATCACGTTCAGCGCATTCTTCCAGGCGGCGAACGAAAGCTCGCATCACCCGCTCCAGCATGTCCAATGGGATCGCCTCCACAGCTGTACGTATCCTTGCCTTCAGTTCAGCCATGGTATGAGGATGTGTAGTGTACACTTGACTTTTCAGGTAGCCCCACAAGAAGAAGTCAGTACCAGTCAAATCGGGCGACCGTGATGGCCAATGATTGTCCCCAAATTAGGAAATCAATCGACGAGGAAAATGACGCCGCAAGACAGTCATGGACCGGCGGGCCGTGTGGGCTGTTGCCCCGTCCTGTTGGAACCATATGTCTCTGTTCACCCTTGGAAGGAGAAAGTCATGTAACATTTTGACATAGCGATCGCTATTAACCGTTACCGCACGTCCATGAAGATCCTCAAAAAAATATGGACCGATGATGCCAAACGATGCCACACCGCACCACACCGTCACACGTTCACTGTGCAGGGGTTGCTCATGCAGTCAACGAGGATTAAATAGCGCCCAGTATCTTTAATTCTGTTTATTGACACCACCGTGCAGATCAAAATGAGCCTCATCCGACATCAGTATGTTGTTTCGCATCTGCGGCTCGGCTGCTAAAAGTTCCAAGCAACGCAACGCAAAGGTTCGTCGGGCATGTTTATCTTGTTCGGTTAGTTTCTGTGCGACCTGCATTTTGTAGGGGTGGAAGTGGAGGTCTTCATGGATGATGCGCCGCAGGGAACGATTTGACATTCCTAGCGCCAAGGCATGTCTGGCAGGAGAACGCCGAGGACTTCGGATCAGTGCTTGACGGGCCTCCTCCACTCGCCCCTGGGTCCGCTGTGTCTTTGGTTGCCCCGGGCTTTTCTTTTTTGCACATGATGCAATAGTCCTGAATTGTTGCGCCCACCATACAATCGTCCTATGATCCGGGACGTTCTGATGTCGGCCCATCTGGAAATGGCGACGAAAGAGACGCTGCACGGTGATTGGAGACTCGTTATTTTTTAAATACGCCTCAACGGCGAATGCTCGATGTTCCAAACTCCACAAGGCCATACTTACAAATGGCAGTCCTTCCTCAATGCAGCGCGCACACACGTCGTTGTGCAGGCGCAACAGCGACGCCGTACTACGTGACTCAAATCAGGCTATTCATTCCGCCGGACCCTGTATAAGGGAAGTGTATATGAATGCTATAATATGTACCATTAAGAGTACGGACAATTTAGTTCACACTGAAAAGTAATATACTACAGTGAAATGTCTTAAAAATGGGAAAAAATTTAAATGAACCACAATGGCCCATTGCAATTTTTAACGACATAGAACGGAAAGGTTCCAGATATTCATGAACCGGAATGAAATTTCGATCCCTGATCTACGACTCCCAAGCCAATGCATTGCAGAAATCTTGGTTAAGGCGAGGAGGGACAATTTTCCCTTGGTCTTTCTCGCTGGGGCAGCTGCTGATCACTGTTGCCAACTCGCTCTTTTGGAGCCAAATCTGGCTCTTTCGTGCACTCGTTTGACTGTGAACTGTGGCACCCGCCCTCTGCCCCACTATGATGCCACCACTGGCTCCGGCCCAAAAATACCAACTTTTGCCATGAGTGTACATTTTGCACGTGACGTGATATTCGTATAGCTATAGGCTGCGTCACCCACATTTTGTTTCCTCCCCATGAATTTTTATATATAGCGCTGTGGCTAAGATGAAGATGACAATTTTGTTATCCGGGAACCCTTTATTTTCGATTTTATATTAACATCATTGGATTTTTGAGATGGGTGATGCCGCCAAATCTAGGCGGTGAAAACTAAGAAAGAATAAATTGCCATCACTTTAAAGCTAACGGTAATAGCAGCACCCCCACCCCTCTGACAACTAAAATTTCCCTAGTAGGCACTTTATGCAGCCTTCGTTAATCTAGCTCCTTGAAAGTCCTCTTTAGCTATATTAATGGTGAAATTTAGCTCTATTATGCACATCAGGTTTGGCAACACTGCCAGGATGGCCGTAGGAGGCAAGGAGAAATGCACTAGCCTTATGGGACCATTATTTTATTCGTTCTCTCGGGAATATCAAACATCCGACGACGTAGAAAAGTACATGGACGGAAAAGGACACGTAGAACTATATCATAGCAGTAGGAAAAGTCGAAACTCCCATTTGATGAGCCGTAACTTGAAGTTGAAGTTGATGTCCCATAAGGAATACATGGGATTCGGTAAATACTAATTCATCATATTTTTCAAAAATCGTATAAGGCTTAATAATCAACTTAGGAAACCGCTTCCACTTGCCACATGGGGAGAAATTCCTACTCTTCATTTCTGGCGGAGATCTTTTTAGTAGCATTGCTCATTCCGACGATATTGGAATAAATGCATGCCTGGTGCGTAATTGTCCCTCTTCGCCTTAAAGCCAAATGGGGAATTTTATTTAATTTATTGATTGATTACTGAAGTTATTTGAGCATACATTAAGTCAGTGTACCAGAGAAGAATCTGTAACATCTTATTGTTTTCACAGTAAATAAGATGAAACATGAGCCATACTGTAAAAAACACTCCAGCTGCTGTGGTGTTGAGGGAGGAGTCTGCTAAGATTGCTTCGGTTGTGTCAAATTCAATGTCAAAAAATGAGCCTCAGCAGAAGAATGCCAGAGAAGACAAAGCCAATGGAGAGACGGTAAGTTCAATTGTTTGTTGTGTGCGAGAACTTTGATGTATGCCATTTGAGTAGTAGTAGTGACTGGAGGGACTGATGGGCAATTTTACCAATATAGAAATAGAGAAAGTTATTGTTAAATTTACCATCTCAATTCTTTTTTTTAAAATGTGCACTTCTTTAGTTAACCATTGTGGAAATAGTGAGATCATCTTATTGATGGAAAAAATACACGTTGAAAAGTTTATTAAGAAGTACCTCAGGAACTCTTCCAGAGTAGAAATTAGTATTTCTCTCTAGAAAAAAGATGGGAGTGATGATGGAAGAAAAAGTATTCAAAAAAACATACTACATGCAAATTAACAATATGCACAGATAGGCTAATTAGAACTGGATATACAGTTTAAAGTGGTATGTAGATTTTCACCGAAAAATGCAGGCTCGACCAGGACTCGAACCCGGGTTTCTGGCAATCCGTGCCATTGCTCTACCACTGAGCTACCGAGCCATCCTGGCTTCCCCTGCTTTTTCGCTGGCGCTGTTTTACCTGTGTGAAATCGTCTCTGCAAGTGCTACTGCAACGGGATCTGTTGCCACACAGGTAAAACAGCGCCAGCGAAAAAGCAGGGGAAGCCAGGCCGGCTCAGTAGCTCAGTGGTAGAGCAATGGCACGGATTGCCAGAGACCCGGGTTTGAGTCCTGGTCGAGCCTGCATTTTTCGCTGAAAATCTACATAGTACATCTCCTGTGTGTGCCTAATTTAATGGATTGACATCTCTACGCTGGGAGGAACCAGGCAACGTCGACGTCTATAGTGTTTCAAAGGCAACAGATCCCGTTGCAGTAGCACTTGCAGAGACGATTTCACACAGGTAAAACAGCGCCAGCGAAAAAGCAGGGGAAGCCAGGCTGGCTCGGTAGCTCAGTGGTAGAGCAATGGCACGGATTGCCAGAGACCTGAGTTTGAGTCCTGGTCGAGCCTGCATTTTTTGCTGAAAATCTACATAGTACATCTCCTGTGTGTGCCTAATTTAATAGTTTAAAGTGGGTTCCGAACCACTGCAATATACCTCCACCAGGTATCAAACGTGGGACCCCTTGATTACAAGGCGACAACATTATCACTATGTGATCGGGAAGGCCCGATTGGACATGTATTTAATATTTTACAAGTTGAGAGTGGCTATGTCTCACATACATAGGAATCTTCCATTAAAGCTTGTCAGTGGTGTGCATACAAGGTAAGCTACCGAAGCACAGCTTCGGAAAGCAATTCGAATTACATAATTCCCAGGATAATTAGACTCCCTGAAAGTGTCAAGAGGTATGTTTGCGTAGCCCGTGAAAGACTAAAATGCCGCAAATCAGTGGCGTGCGGTGTTTTTATCAAGGCAAGCCTGCCTCTTGATCTTGATGTACTACTGTTTATTTAAAAAATATATATTCAGTGCTTCGGCTATCTAAAGGGTCACTGCATGCTACTGGAGCTTGCCATTACACACACCTGAGTATTCATGACCTTAAGGATGAATGGGGATTTGCAAGCTTGAATAACCATGATTTATGTGGTATATCAGAACTAATCAACCTTCCATACTTGTGAAAGAGCACTCTTGTATGCACGTGTGGACTAGGGTTGGCCAAATGGATCCGGATCCAAAAGTTACGGATCTGAATCTGGATCCAAAAATTCCAGATACGGATCCGGGTACAAAAGTTTCAGATCTGGATCCAGATCCAAAAATCCAGATCCGGATCCAAAAATCCAGATCCGGATCCGAGAGTTTTGTATCTCAATCCCATTATAACATTACCACACCTTAAAAGGTATTATGATCTTCGATTACAAAGAAATTCGCCTAACACACTCGTGCACAAAAAGAATGTTACGTGTTTAACATAAAATGTCAGAGGTGATTTTGTAAATGCCATTGAAACGAATATGTATTCATTCGAATGTATTGGAAATGAAAACATACATAAATGTGAGACATTCTATTCCAGGATGAAACCTTTAACACATATAACAAGATAGAAATGTTATACAAAAATTATACAATTGTTCTACAGTTACAGTTTTACAAATTAAAATAAAACATTATAATATATGCAGTGTTATATAATTACAAAGTATAAGACTAACAAGGGAGGTTATCTAAGTGTCCCCTCCGATTTCCATGAAACTTGGCAGGATCCAATGGAAGAAATAAGTGTTTTTTTTTGTTTCGGCTAAAAAAACTGTTTTAGGGGGCAACCACCCTCAAATGTCAATATGAGGAAAAATTTAAGTGGGCATTTGACCTATGTGTCCCCCTCCGATTTCCATGAAACTTGGCAGGTGTATAGTGGGGCCCAAAGAAAGAAATACGTGTTTTTTTTGTTTCAGCTAAAAAACTGTTTTACAGGGCAAAACCCACTCAATTGTCAAGATGAGGACAAATTGAAGTGGGGATCTGAACCCTTTGCCCCCCTCCGATTTCCATGAAACTTGGCAGGTGTGTGTATAAACGGGCCCAAATGAAGAAATGCATGTTTTTTTTTGGGTTTTTTTTCGGCTAAAAAACTGTTTTAGGGGACAAAAACCGCCTCAAATGTCAAGATGAGAACAAGTTGACGTGGGGATCATCTGACCCCTGTGTCCCCATCCGATTCCCATTAAATTTGACAGGTGTATAGAAAGGCCCTATGCCCCCTGTTTCTTCCTATGCCATATTTACGTGGTTTCGGGGTCAGATCCCCACTTCAATTTCTCCTCATCTTGACATTTGAGGGGGGGGCCTCTATACATCTGCCAAGTTTCATGGATATTATATATATATATATATATGTATATTAGCAGGTAACAATATGTTATAAGCACATTCTTACTTTCCAAAGAAGTGCATGTGGGATGGCAAAACGGATCCGGATCTGAAAAATCTTAGGATTCGGAACCACCGGATCTGGCCATCCCTAGTGTGGACTGCAGGGTGATCAGCAATGCTGGAACAGGGGCTGAAAGAAAAGAATAAGCAAGGCACGATGCTTCAGTTGTTGGGTTCATGTAGCAGCAAACCTCTCGTCATCTGATTCATAAGATGCCTTGCAGTGTGGCATTCTAATCATGGCAGAAGAAGCAGGAGGTGGTACACAGGTGTAAATATTGGGGAGGCAAGATTTGACAGTATGTTTTATGTATAATATATATACTTCTTGATGAATTTGGGTTGGGGAAAGGCACTTTCCAACCCCCACCCTCAAAAGGAGATTGCCTTTCCCCCACAGTATTTTTCACCCCTCAATGCAAACTGCACCTTCATCACTCTGTTGCTTACTTGCCTTGAGGGTCAGTGTACAAGCTACCACACAGTAACACTAATCGGGATTGGGCCTACAGTTTAAAGTGGGATCCGAACCACTTGTGCCTCCACCAGTATCAAACACAAGTTCCTTGAGCTTATGTAAATGAATAACCTGGGGCTTTAGAGTATAGTGTGTGCTGTATGTAAGATTTAAGTTGAAAAATATTTATTATGATGATCACATCTTGACTAATACAAGAGGCTTGTACAATCAAGTATTCCATTGCAGTGAAGGTCTCGGATTTAATGTTTTCCCACTTCAGCACTTCAAGGGTTATATTATGTGTACATGAACAGAAGATTCTTCAAAAGTCATATTTGTTATTATGTTAGCTCATGGTCAGGCTCTTAACCAGGATTTTATTTCGGGAGGGGCTCATACCTTATCAGCAGCCATCTAAAGGTTAAAAAATGGGGGGGCTAGAAGCCCTGAAGATGAATTTCTGAGTATATTACAAATTATTATGCAAGATGTTTAATCCTGATAAGGAAGTAAAATTAATTACTACTATACACTATTTAAATTAGATATATGTGGGATTTTGGGCGAGGCTTCAGACCCCTTAGCCTTCCCCCTGGCTTTGTGCCTGCTCGTGGTATACTGCTGCAAATAGTGGCAGATCCAGAAATGATGCTAATGAGGTGTAAATTTTAGTGGGGTACCGATAATTTCTTCTGACCTACATTTGCATTGCTTTATGAACATTATGTGGTACTATAAACAGGAACCGAACTAACCTCCATTATAAGAGTGATTGAGCTCATGTGAGTGGAATGTTTGTTTTTGTATCTTATTATTATCATAATTCATTGTATTGCTTGGTACAATAAACTGAATTATAAAACATTTGTTGTAAACAAAGATACAAGACCGTATTCCTGATAATCGCATTGTCCCTGTGGGGTGTGGACAGAACATTTGAGTCATCAAAAATATTAGTCATGATTATGCAGGGTGGCTACTCACTGGGAATTCCTTGAATTCCAGGAATTATGCATAAATGTTTCTCCGTAGACGTGAACAATTGCAACTTTGATTAATCCAAATCCCATTCAATTTATGCATATTTGTAAAAGCCACTAGGCAAGTTTTTCACGTTTAGATTTTATTTTCATCAATGAAGGAAAGGAAAGCTGATATCCGTTTACTTATACTCTGTCCCAGGAATCTGTGGAGCAAGGCTGCGCAGATCATTAGAGAAGGGGAGACTGAGAGTTAGCACAGCGAAGCATTGTGCACTTCTGCAAATAGCTGGTAGCCGCACTCACTTCCCCTCTCACGAGTTCATTGGCCGAGCCCTACTTGCACGAATACTTGATTTCGTTCCCTCGCTCACTCCAGAAATACCTGGGATAGAGTGTAGAGTCCTTAGCAGAACAATCTATCTGACAAAGGGAAGATTATTGCAGATTCGTAAGGTTGAAATCTATGATATATCTGCTTGTACCCTTGAAACTTTGGAAAATTCACCTTCAAAACTGGGAATTATACTTGAATTTTTTCATTGTCCTAGAGTGGCCACCCTGTTTTGTATGCAGAAATCTAGCAGTTGAAGAAGAATTCACCCATATCTGCCTGTGAACTGTCTTGTCTGCAAAACCTGTACTTTTTTATTTTATTTTATTTTTTCTTCAGGCTAATCACAGCGGTTAGGATGAATTATGGTTGGATGAAATAAATGAATGGACACACTTATGACCAGATTGAGACTCTCAAACTCAGAGCTTTTGGCAGTGAGATCTGAAGTTGACAGCTCAGCACACTGAGTTCAGCTGTGCTGCTGCTGCTGCTGCTGCTGCTGCTAAAAAAACAAAAAAAAAACTATTCATTTCAATAGTGCTGCATTCAAACCTGTTGCTGTGAATCTTTCAACAACTTGAGCTAAAATTTTCCAGTGACGTTTAGGTTTAAGTCCAGAAGTAAACATTGTGGTAGAAGTGTGCTGATCATATTTCATCTCCCATTACAGCTCTCTAACACTGACAGAGTGGTAACAAGCTTATTGGCTGGAGCAATGGCAGGAGCACTTGCAAAAACAGTGATAGCACCTCTTGACAGGACAAAAATTAACTTCCAGGTTAGATGCTTGTTTAGTGATTTATTATAATTATTAAAAATTATTACTCTTTTAATGTGTGTGAAACTACAATTGCATGAGATTTTTGAAAAAAAAAAAAAAACAGTCCTGGACTACAAAGATATGTGTATAAAAGGAAATGTAAAAATCTTTAAATATAACTTTTAGCCACATAAGTACAGTGACATTAACAGTTCTGGTTTAAAATATTTTTGTGATTGTTGGTCCACAGCAAACAAGTAAGTGAAAGTTGTAGTGAAACTTTAATTAAGGAGGTAAGTTTAGTTAACTTAATACTAATTGGAACAAATTACATTTCACAAATATTTTTTTTCAAAATTGTATGAATGTAGCAAACAATTTTAATAACAATGTTATATTCTTCTCCCTGCTTGTTAAAATTAAAATGAGCTATGTTTTATTCAGTGTAATAAAATGACATAATTAAAAGTGGTTTTTGGTCATTAAAGATGACATTTATCATTGGTTTCCCATAACTTTCTCAAGTGAAGAATATTGATATTCACACACACTTTTTTTTATTATTTTTGGCTAGTCATAATGTCATCTTTAAGAGAAAAAAACAGTTTCAGGTATGAATCTATTGTATTATTTTGTATTACAGCTGTGGTTATGTAGATTTTTAGGAAGAACATTTGTGTGCATTTTTTACAGATGATGATATAAAAGTAGGATTTTGTTTAGTGTTATTCAGGAATGCATTCTAATGAGTGCTAGAGGTATCTGCTGTGCTCCTTTTTTAACTGAGATGTATGAATTTTATTTCAAATAGTTTAATTGTATAAGTATTCGTTATCCTATAGCTGAGTGGAATTAAATATTTGAATAGCTACAATTTGATGTCAGTCTGCTTATGCACAAAAATGCTAATCGAGACCTGTTAAAATTGAGATCCAAACTATGTGCCAACACTATGTATAAGAATCCTTTAGGGTGGAAGTACAGTTGTTGTAAAAACTTGCTGAGATTTTAGAACACTGGAATACATGCTGATCATGTACATCCACAGGATTTTTAGGTATATCTTCCAGGAGGGGCAAACTAAAATGCACAACAGTTTAAGTTTGCAGCAACTTTTCACATGTGCATGCATAATATAGTTCCACTGACAGTGGTCCAGTAGCATGGCGTGACATTTTCAAAAGTGTTATCAGCCTTCAGTACGACAATTATGCCTGCTAGACGTTATCATACCCCACCGAAAAAAAACAACATGTGTTCGATCTAGATTTTTGTTCATCTCGTTCTTTTTTTTTTCAATCTGCATGGTAATTTAGCCACAAACGCTCCTAGAAAGAACTACCACTCATGAGACAGTTACTGCGAAAATCCAATAAATAGTGGTGGAGTGGAAAGAGAAAGAAGAATAACCACACATTTCTAGGGTCAGTTTGACGTTTGTGTGGTGAGCAGAGGACATAAGTCCCCTCCTCCAGTGACAGTCAATGTGAAGGAAAGCCCAGCTGTATGTACTACTGATGCCAACTTAGTATTTTGGAGCAAGGTTTGTCCAAATCTCGAATCGCACCAAGGAACTATATTTTCATGTAATACTTAACTGGTCTCAATTGTAGTTCAAGCGAGCCTTGGCTTTGCAGTCCACCTGTAGTTGCTTCACAGAAATCATACCACATTTCAGGCGGGATTTAGCTCTTTTCTGCCAATCCAATGTGACAACACTGGCCTGTGTCCGGCAGGTGTCACCAGGCCCCTAAACAGGCATATGAATAACCCCTGAGCACACTTGCCCCAAAGTCTTTCCCCGCTCGTCTTTTCATTGGCTCCTTCTCTTGTTACCTTTTGAGGGTAGTGGTATGGTTTTCCTCTTCGCTTCTGTGAGCTGCAGAAAAAAAATGTCCTGCAATATTTACGCGACGGCAATGCTATTGGTTAACGTATTTAACAATGTTGTCATTTTATTGAAGCAACTTTTTAATTCTTTACATTTGCTGTTACCTGCCGCTGGACAGGTTCTATTCCGATATGACTGTATACATACAACAAAACAGTGAAATATATACTTATAGGTTCTCCCCCTCCTTTAAGTATCATGATGCTAATATAGAAAAAGGTTATTTTCTGCCCTTTTTTGTTGCTCTGCATTGAAATAAAGTAACAAATTTACTTTCAGCCATTTATGTTGTCTTACAGTGTACTAAATTTTGTGTATGTCTGCATCCAATAGACAGTGCTACTTGCTTTCCTCTAACATGCATTTTGGTATGACAGTATTTTCATGTTAACCCTATTTTCTTAAAGTTTAAAAACATCCAATAATCATACATTATTTCTTGTATAATAAAGGACAATTTGTGAAATTTTGTTATTTATTATTTTTCCCTTTCTAATAAAGTTTGGAACTAGGCAGATAGTTTTAGGTTAGAAACTCATAATCAAGATTTATGCTATGAGCAGTCTGTGAAATGATGTTACGTAAACTCTAATTAAATAAACTATTTTATATATTATTGTATGTGACAATAAGATAATCAACATTCTTGCTTCGTTAATGTAAATAACTTTTTCTGACTTCAGATTTCCAACAAGATATATTCCACAAAGAAAGCTTTAAAATTTATAGTTCATAGCTACAAAACTGAAGGTTTTTTAACTTTGTGGCGTGGAAACTCAGCTACTATGGCAAGAGTTATTCCATATGCTGCCATTCAATTTGCTGCACATGAGCAGTGGAAGAGGGTTTTAAGAATAGATGTGGATGTGTTGAAACCGTAAGTAGCTGTGTTATATCACGCTAGTTCATAGATGTGTGTTGTATGTGAATGCAGTGGGAATAAAATGCAGATTTTGCTTGTATCTTTGTTGGTTAGATTTAACGATTGTTAGTGGACAACTACAGTTTCAGATTATTGTGTAGTGAGGGTAATCAGGATTGCAGGATTGTAATTAGGTATTTTAGGCTGAGGAACTTGAGCTTTTGACTAATGGTCTCACTATCAAAGGTTTTAGGTTCTAGCCCTGGCCTGGACGTGGGTGTTTCTTTGTGAATGTCACTCAGCGATGTCATCTAATCATCATTCATTCTCATCATCACAATCACCAAAGTAACAGAAAAACAATGTAAAGTAAAACAAATACAAGTACAAAAAGTGATCCCTAGAATATCAAATAAGACAAAGAGAAACATACAGTTTTTGGAAGTAATGAGTACCGATAAATTAAAAGAATTTAAGAGTATCTTTACAATCACTGTACATTTTTGCACAAAATAATTTTTTCTTCAGCCTTTTTCTTTTATCTAGAATGAAATGCTCAC
The DNA here is from genome assembly GCF_977018435.1 of Lepisma saccharinum. Classification (NCBI taxonomy): domain Eukaryota; kingdom Metazoa; phylum Arthropoda; class Insecta; order Zygentoma; family Lepismatidae; genus Lepisma; species Lepisma saccharinum. The sequence goes on from NC_139229.1 coordinate 118,758,709, forward strand.
TTGAAAAGATATAATAGTTGGTGATTATTAAAGTGATGAGAAAATGTTGCACTTTTATTCCTATAAGAGTAATCTCCAACAATCATCCTGGACACAACACTGTTTCTTGGTTTATAGCAATTAACAAAATTATGGCTTGCAAAAAAAAAATGTTAATTTTCATATTCAAATAAACTATAGGAATTTATTTTAAATTTCATTACCTAAATTATTATATTCAAAATTATGTTGGGGTGTAAGAGGTGATAATTTGGTAAGGCATCCGAAAGTCAACCTCACTTCCCCGTAGTACACCCCAGTAACTGCAATATTGCAGCCAACAAGGTTCTTGCTTCTTGACCCATGGTCAGGATAATCCTCTGTGGGGTCATGTTGTCTTGTGTGTGCTGAGTGCCACTTTACAGCCTCAGCTTTTTTAGTTAAAGGAGATTTTAGCCCTCTGAGATAGTGTAGTTTAATTGTTGTTAAGTAATGAATGAATGATTAGTTTTAAAAATTGAGTTAGGAAGTTTTTAACCGATATTTTATTTTCTTGGCAGGGTCCTCCTCTCAATTTTATTTTAATTGAGGGGCTTATTCCCATATTGTGGGATGGGCTAAAATAGTGTGCGTGCTGAAAAGCTCATAATATAAAAAATATAACTGTTTTATGTAATAAGTGAAAGAAGGGGACAGATTACTTGAAATTCGTGCATTAAATATGGAATAAAGTAACTATAAAAGTAACTTTTAAAATACTGGAAATAAAAGGGAAAGTAGTGTATTTCATGTTCACTGTGTTTCAATTCCTTGTTGTGAAAAGTGAATTCACATTAATGAACCCTTTGTAAGCAATTAACTGTAAAGTGTCTTTGTGGCTGAATGAGTGTGTGTATTCTACCTGTACCAGCATGTTATACTGTATTTCCTGTTTTGTTTTCTTTCAACACCTGTTTTTTATTTCTTCTCCAATTGTGGTTATATTTTGTGGAATGTGCTTCCCAAGTTTTATTTCGCGTATGATTTGTTTGCAATCACAGTTGTGTGGTGTGAGTGTTTGTGTGTGTGTGATTATCAGCACTTGGTTGGTTGGTACTAAAATTATAGAGTTATGTTAAGGAGCAACAGCAGTACCTCAAATCTTGAAAAAATACTATAAAATGAACTAATTTCGATTTGTGAGTATAAGTTTTTACAAAAAAACAACTTTTCAAGACTCAACTGGTCCCTTCATCAGGTTCACAATCTTTGCGGGTGGCACGATGTGGGGTTTTAACATGTTAATGTGATGAAGTTTTTTATGGTTCATTTTTGGATTCGAAGTTCTTGCAAGGGAAAGAAGGGAATATGAAGTTTTATGTGTACAGGGGCCAGTTGTTACGAAATACCTTTTATCCGTAATTTTTACCATTACCTTACTCCTTGTCTTTTATTCTAATTGACGTGGCCATGAAGCGATTCTACTAGCCAAGATTGTGAACCTGATGAAGGGACCAGTTGAGTCTTTAAACATTGTTTTTTGTAAAAATGTATACTCACAAATTGTAAGTAGTTCATTTTATAGTATTTTTTAAGTACTTTTATTATATCATCGTGAGTAAGTCCCACACGCCTTAAATATGAGCTCAAATCTTGATTTACAGCTTTCATTCAATGGCATGTATCATCATGGAATTACCCAAGATAGCATGACAAATATCGTAACATGTTCCTTTTGGTTAATTGTAATGCACCCTTATTATATTTTCTTTACACCTTAGTTATTTCAATTCTGACAAGTTACTTTACATTGGGGTCTGTTGGTAGTGTAGCATGTGGCAAAACCAAGCATCCTGGGTTCAAGCCATAGCATGGGTGCTTGTAGTTGCATCTTCATCCACTCTATGTCTTATTGTTCCCATTTATCTATCTCTGTGTTTGTTTTTAACAATAAGGAAAACAAATTTACATGTATATCTGTTTCTGTGTGTACTGTCATTATTGTTATTTTTTATGTTTTTTGCTGGTATGCAAAGACTGGCTGGAAATAGCTGAGGAAACATTAGGTATTTCAATATATTGGACAGTTCACATGATCCTCTTCCTCTCTAAAGCCACTGTGAAATAGGAAGATTAAAACCTGTTTCGTTGCTGGCATAAATTCCTATTTTCTACTATTATTATATTATTATTACATTTATGTGATGGGTGCCAACAACAAAAATGATGACACTTTCAAAGAAATTTCAATTAATAGTACTGTCCATAGAAGACATGCCTGGTGAATGAATCCAAAGGCACAAGCTAAAATAGATAGAAAAACATACACTAAAGTATGTCATGGGTTCCAGATGAGTATTTCATTTGTTTGAATTCGGTTTTTGTTATTATATGCTTTATACTATGATTACTATGTTTGAAACTTCAATTTCTGTTGGCAGCAGATGATTTTCACACAACCTGCTTCCCATCAGTGTTTCACTTGTAGCTGTCACCTATTTTGCCACTAGACTAATCCATTTAGCACATGCATACTTTCATTGATGAAAATGACTTACACAGACAGATTGTAAATACAGCAACCATTTTCAGTCAAATTCTTGTGAACTTGAGACAGAGGTGATAGCAATATTATTTTTTTTAAAACTGAAGGAAAGACTGGATCTTCCTAAGAAACATAATATTTAATGCGTTTGCGGACAATATTAATTAAGATGGACACACAAGAAATTGGTAAGGATGCTCAAGTTGCGAATGATCTTGCTCAGGGCAAGAACAGATGAAATGTTTGTGTTGCTCTTGCAATAATCCCCCTGGTTTTAAGACTTGTCAATGAGTTAGTTTACAATTTGTATAGATGTGAATAGTATGGTGCACAAACTTACAACATACAATGAATTTATAACTTTTTAAGTAGTTTGTGAAAATTTGCGGAAAACCATGGTTTGAACTCTGTTTACGCTGTGATTTTTACTAATTTTCAGAATGTTATTGTTTTTCAGGATTTTGAAAATTTAGGTGGTTTTGGTTGGTAAGTGGACAGGCTAAATATATGTAGCAGAATTTCTTTTACATTTTGTTCTTGTATAAATTATCTTGTCTTGTTCCAGAACTCAACCATGGAAGAGGTTTGTGGCTGGTTCTTTGGCTGGAATCACCTCTACAACCATGACCTATCCTTTGGATATGGCCAGAGCACGAATGGCTGTGACAAATAAGGACCAGTATTGCAGTTTGACACAGGTAGAAACCACTGAACTGTTTTCAAATACTGACAAAAATATATAAAATTTAGGGATCAGGTGATAGTGATTATTGGATGACAGTGATGTTATCATTCAATAATCACTATTGTACTACTTTGCAACAGCTAGCCAAAGCTATTTCACAGCTTAGCCACATTAAAAGTTTTATGTGGTGCATTTTTTTATTTTGCCATTATACATATCACTAATTTCTCTGTGTACTCATCACCACTTCACTTTTCAATCTTTCTGTACAAAAGGAATTTAATTAATTCAGGGTTCCCATACAATTTGCCAATGCAAATTTCATGACTTTTCCAGATATTTTGAAATAACTTCCCACACTATCCTGAATTTCTTAAAACTCTATAAATTATTATTACTTCTGCATTAAACACTTTTCAAATTCTTCAAGTTTAGTACAAACTACAAATTGTGCAAAAGGGTTTTAAAAAGTGTGCATGAAGTTCCCAACTGGTTAAAAACAAAAGTAATATGTGTTGGAATTCTCTTCTCCAGGTAAATTGCAATCACATCATTCTTTGTTGTGTCTTCTTCCAAAAGAAAATTAACACTAATCTGCTCAAGGCTGCTCATCACAAATTTTCAGATTCATAATGGTTAACTATCCATCTGTCAGCAGCAATATTAATGATAAATGGTTAAAGTAGTTCATAAATATATAGCTAAAAATAATGTTTACAAATACAGTAAAACCTCGTTAATCCAGACCCCAATAAGCTGGACTTCGCTTAATCTGGACCGGGGGGGGGGGGGAGCAGAATGGAAGGTTTTAATTGTGGCTAGAAGTCAACAAGAGAACTTCCCAAAGAAACGGCAGTCAACCACTGATGAAATTCTCTTTCCCGCAGACTTTGTACTCTACTATATAGTGTATTTAGGCCTATGCCCTTTAAAATATGTATTGCATTGAATAATAAATGTGTTTTGTTGTTATAAACGGAGTATTTATGCACTCTCTACTGTTCTTTTAGGTTATTTAAGTTAATCCGGACTTGAATTAAACTGGTCAACTTATCCCCCAGTTAGTCCGGATTAACGAGTTTTTACTGTATGTAAAAGGTACACGTTTTCTGCAAACAGAACTATATTTAATATGCCCATACTCTTTCCAGAATTTTGAATAGTTTTTATGAAATTCACTAACTTGCCCTGATTTTCCACATCAGTAGGAACCCTCAATTTTTAAAAAAATGTAATAAGTTGCTAGGGATGTAGACAGGATATTTTCTGGGGTGGGCAGCTCAACCTTAGATTAAAAAGTGTCTTGGAAATTTGTTCAAGGAAAGAAGTATGACATTACTTTCTCTATACCTGTCGCGGAGTGGTTAGCACATCACGCTCCAATGCCAGGAGTCCCGGGTTTGATTGTGAGTCCATTCATCAATTTCATCATATCATCACTCATCCCCATCTTTGCAAATTAACCAAAAGTGGCACAACAAGAGAAGTAAAATAAAGCAAATCAATCAATCTATATCTGTAAGTATGTATATCAATTGTGACTACTTTTGTCTGAATGTTATTCTATGTGTTCGACTCTTACAACAGAAAAATATATGATTTTTCATGGAATTTTTCACAGAATACGTGCCAAATGTGGACTTTGCAAGGGATACTATAAATCACATAAAGGGTCATTCAGAAAAAAAGGAATATTTTGGTGTAAAACACAAACAACAAATGACGTGTACAAAAAATTTATGGTACACTTACTCTACTTTTCCACATATTCGCCATATCCATTGAAGCACTTATTATAGAATGATACCAGTTTGTTGATACTGTCATTGTATTTGGTTGCTGCCAATGTATTCACCACCCCATTTGTTTTGTATGACACAACAGATCCTTTGAAGCGTTTGACAGCAGGCCTCAGCATTTATTGTTGCTGCCTGTGGCAGAAAATCAATGAATAAGGCACCCTTTCCTGTCCCAAAAGACAGTTGCCAGAATCTTTCGCATGTTTGGCATTTTTTGGCTTGGAATGTGATCCGGTATGGTGCCATTCCATGGCCTGGAACTTGGTTTCGGGTTTTGAATAGGTGACTTATCACCTGTCGCAATTGAGAAATTTTTGAAAGCACTTCGCCATGGTCCGTCAGTGCATGGTTGAATACATTGGTGGCAACCAAGTACAATGACGGTATATACAAACTGGTATCATGCTCTGATAAGTGCTTGAATGGGTGTGGCGAATATGTGGAAGAGTAGAGTAAGGTATGTAGTTTCTGTACCATATTTTTTTTGCACATCATTTGTCATTTGTGTTTTATGCCAAAATGTTCCTTTTTTTCTGGATGACCCTCGAAATTCTAATATTACAATATTTTACAGCTCAGTATGCATACAAAATGCAATTTGCATATCATTTTATGCACTTATAAACTATATTGGGAAATGATTAACATTTTTTGGAGTTATTGTGATTGCAAAAAGTAAAGTTCCTGCATATATGGCATAGAATACAACATTCGAGGATGAAAACAAGAACACCCTTAAAGTCACCTAAAATCCTGAATTGCAAAACTACACATCACATTAAATGCTTCAAGTAAAGTAGGGGATAACTACTACATGTACTTTTGCTATGGCTGAACAAGTAGCATATAAAGCAGGATGCAGTGGCCTTAAACATGATGCTATAAATAGGCCTTAATCATGATGCTATAAATAGATAATAATTATATCTATTGTATCATTTACAGGTATTCATTAAAATATGGAGGGAAGAAGGTCCAAAGTCTTTGTATCGTGGATTAGCTCCTACATTGCTGGGTGTCATTCCATATGCAGGAGCAAGTTTTGGTACTTATGAAACATTAAAGAAGTTGCACAAGGGTAAGCTGTTAGAGCATTTTATCCCCCTTGCTTAACTTGATCTGAAATGTTCAGGTTATGAAAGCAGTTATTCCCAATGGCAACCATTTCAAATCAGAAAGTTGTCTTCTGGAAAAACTGGAGGAAAACTCATTTAATTTTGCATAAGTTTCCTGGAAATTTTCATCTGATTGCATTATTGTTCGCAGCCAACACTAGGTGATGAGTTTGAAAGTTTTACAAAATACTGCTGTAGCATTACATGCACCAAAGTGTAAGCAATATATGTTAATTGTAATTGTACCAAAAAAAATAACGACAGATGTCAAATGTACGAAGTATATTCATAAAAATAACAAAAACAAAATGACAGAATTTTGCATTAAATGGAAGCCATCAAGATTAGTAAAGTTATTCTGGTTTTACTGCTACACTGATGTGCCTACATTTGCTGATACCAATAAAGCATTGATTAATCTGTTCCATCTCTTGTCTCCAATACTAACACACAGGTATAATTATCAGCTTAGTTCTAAGTTATACATCTGATGTGATGTATTGGGTATGATCAAACTTCACAACTGAAAAAAAGAACCGTACTTTCTTGTAATTATTGCCCCTTTCTTGTATTTTAGACCCAGCTACACAAAAGTACATGTGCAACTGTGATAAGATTAGTGAGAGCAATGTATCTCTGAAAAGGGGTTTGTATTGTGCTTCTTTAGTTTGTTGTATTTACGTTGATTGCCTTGTAGCTTTGGGACTTGGTACATTTGGTTCACTCTAAGTTTAAGTACTGGGAATATTCCTACAAGATATATTAACATGAATATCTCAAGCTGACTGCTTTGATAATGGAGATAACATTCTTTTTTAAAAAAGGGATATCCAAATATAAATTAGAAACGAAAGGGTGAATGCATGCTGCATTTTTTAAACAGCCAAACTCAACGGAATATTTTTTTTCTCTGTGACATTCCTAAACATGTAGGTTTATTGCTGCAGCAACATAAGTCTTTTATTTATTCGTCCCTATCCCCAGCAAGATCAATCTACTTGTGACCATACATACCAATTTCACTCAGGTCCATCTTAATATAGTCATTCCATCTTCGTCGTGGCCTTCCCACAGGTTTCTCATCATCAGGTTTCCCAACAAGAACCATGTAAACTTCTATATTCTCACTCATGCATGATGTTACACAGCCTGCCCACCGAAGTCATGTTCTTTTAGTGTAAGGAACTCCATTTCACAACTATTCAAAAACTGCTGGCATAATTACGGTCTTACATATTTTAACTTTTCAAAGCTTTTCCTTCTTCCTTTTGGAACACATGACTGAATGATTGATGTGGATGGACTTTTATAAAAAATTACTTTAATGCTTGAGATGGTGCAGGAATTTCATCTTGTTTGTTTCTGCATTGGAGGCCTTTACAAATGTTTGTTCATTGCTTTTCTATATTCAATTGGATCTTTTTTTTTCTTTTCATAAAAGCTTCCAGAGGTGTATAACATTATAACCATTTTTGTTATTTATTTGTTAACTCATTCAGCAGCATATATTGCTTCTACTAACTGTGTTAAAATTATATTTTAAGTATACACTTCTCGCAAGTCAGAAAAGTTCCCTAAAAGAGTTAAACCAGAGCTGTTCCATTTGTTTTATTCAAAGATGGGAGGGGTGGGGGGGGGAGATGTCATCTACAGGGTGAGTCAAAAATCCCTTAACACCCCCTGTAAAATGTAGAGGAGTTAATGCGGGGTATAATTGGTCATGCTAGAAACAAATTAGGCCCAGGGGAATCATAGTTGTGTGTGTCAAGTGGAGGTCCATCATATCAAATTCAACTTAAAAATTTTAAATGGAAAGGGGGTATAAAACATGGTAAGTGACATTTTGGTCATTTCTGAGTTCATTAAGAAAAAAGGTTATTGGAAGCTATACTGTAGATAAATTGTTTTAGTTTTGCGTTTACCAATTTTACAAGGCTTCACTGAGTCCAATACAAATTGTATGACATAGCAATTTCACTCAAAAATTGAAGGATGGCACATTTTATTTTGTAACTCAAAAATTACCAAAATGTCACTTACATTGTTTTGCACCCAAGCCTTTCAAATCATATCTCAATTTCTCGTGAAAATCTAGCTTAATTTGATATATTGCATCACCCCCTTCCCAGTTGAAATTTTCCGAGTTAAATTCAATATGGTGGACCTCCTCTTGACACACACAACTATGGTTCTCTCTGGATCTAACATGTTTCTATACCCAGTATAAACTGAACAGCACCTGTTTCAAAAATCTACAGAAACTCTGGCAGTGGTATGTGGATAGAAGATGGGAAAAAGGACTGTTAGTTACAGGTTCAGTTTTCTATAGTGACAGTCCCAGAACTTTCCAAGCATGGGTTGTGTGCATAAGAAATATTATTTTGTAAATGCCTGATTCTTTACTACTTCATACTGTAACTTAAATATTACAGCAACTATTTTAATTGTCTAGATAATTTATGCACCATTTTGTCATGTAGGTGAGATGCTTGTTCTCACACACTCTATAATTGATCATTCAGGACACTTCCTAGATATACTGCATTTCTTGCTCATGATGATGGAATATATGGACCAAGCCTTGATGTGAAGAAATGTGAAAGCTTCATTTTGAACTAAATACTCTACGTTTGTTTCAGATTATTTTCTAGAACAAAAATTGAATCCATTTGAACGCTTAGTTTTTGGTGCCATTGCGGGTGCTTTAGGCCAGACCACGTCATACCCACTGGATATAGTAAGACGGAGGATGCAGACAACGAAAATAAAAGATAATATCTACACTTCTATTTGGGGAACATTGAAGAAAGTGTACAGGTGAGAAAGCTGAGAAATGGAAAAATATTAGAATTCAGATTGGCATACAGAACATTTCAAGTCAGGCAAGATTTTTTATTGCAACTGTTCGTGGTTTTGGCTCTCTGTTAACTTATTTTTCTCATGCGAAATTTTGCAATTTTGAATTTCTACCAGAAACTGACAAGTGTTTTACGTAAATTCAGTTGAAAATCCATTTTCAAGAATGATCTTATCCTTTTTTCCTGAGGCAGACCAAGTTAACAGGATATATAGTTTTCATTCAGTCATATTTTTATGGATTGTTATAAACATCATTATTGTATGCCCTGTGACATTCCTCCTGGCTCTAATCACATGCAACACTTCACTTGCTCTGCAGTGAGCAATGAATCTATACTAGTCTGCTGTGAGACTTCTTAGAGTGCAATATGTATTTATTCATAATAGGGTTGAGTAACATGAATAGATTCTGAATGGTAATAACACACAACAGTTTTAATGGAAAAGTCTTTGCAAAATAATACTACCCAGTTCTTATTTTCTTCTATTTTATACATGCAATAAGACATGGAACCATCTTACACATGATTTAACATAACAAGTAATGGCTACTTCTCTTTACAATCCAGATCATCTTGCAAAGATGTGATGATGTGTTTTCTGTGGTATGGCCACTTAGTACAAAGTGTTGCTCCTTTGGAATTGGAATTTAGTAGTATTGTAAATATTTATGATTATGCTACTCTTTCCTTTCATTGTCATACAAAATTCGGGTTTCTTAGTGTGGACTTTTGCTCTTTTATTGAACATAACTGTGGCTCACTAACGTTTGTTTGGTGTGCACCATGGGGCAATATTGTCAGCACTAGCCCCATATGGCTTACCAATAGCTATGACATGGCCTATTTAATGTAGCTACAATTGAACATGCACACATTTTCTCAAGCACAAATTTCATTCTTACTTTATTTTTATTTTTTTCATATTAAATTAAGTTCATAAGTCAAACTCTGGATCACTAAGAAACACTCTTGTCATTGCCTTTTTAAAATTTCTGTATGAAGCAAAACAATATGCAGGAACACTGTAAAAGATGATAAAGATAGTGATGCCTCTGTGGTGCTGATTAGGAAAATTGTATATTTGTATGCACACATATTTTTATTCAAAGTAAAATTTAATTTTGTATGGCACATTTTATATTGGACCATTTAAATCCAATTAAGCAAGGCAATTTCTTTTAGGTTTATTTTTTAAATGAAATTAGAGCAGCTGAATGCATAAATTGTTATCTGCTTACTCCTAATTTACTTTTCTAGGGAAGAGGGTGTTAGATATGGGCTGTACAAAGGACTAACTATGAACTGGATCAAAGGTCCTATTGCTGTGGGAATCAGCTTTTCTACCTTTGATGTAATGCAAGCATTTTTGCGCCAAATGCCAATGTTCAAGACGTAGTCTTTGATTTTCTACTTTTATTGGACAGGTATGTAAATTTTCTTCTAGTGGTCAAATGGTAAATTGAAAAATGCTTGATGTTCTGTCGAGAAAATAATACAAGAAATGTTCATAGTAAGAATGTAATTAATTTTAATTTTAGGGGACTGTAGTTATCAATTGATTATAAAATAGCAAAAAACATGATGTTGAACCTAAATTATGAATTTGTCCTTGAATTAATAATGTGATCATGACTGGCTGCATTTATTGTGTTACGTTTAGGCCATTCGCCAGCTTAAACTGCTTGGCTGGGAGAGAATATGTATATGAGGAACAAAATAATTTAAGTTTATCGCTAAGGCCATGCATATTTCGTTTTTGACGAAAAAACGAAATTTGATAAAACACATTGTAGTGTTAATTTTTCATGTTTTTGAAAGGTGTGAGATGCATTTTGTGACCATGTTTTGTCACGAAATAATGTGAAATGAACTGCAAAAAGCGAAATTAACTCTTAAACACGAAATTTAGGGTTTATTCACCGACGCGGCACCTTCTGAGGTCTGAATTATCCTGCGAGTTATGCAATTCCCGGAAAATTGATTAATTCTGCTGTTAATATTGGAGAAACAAAAATTGACTCCTTTACACAGAAATAAACTTAATACTTGGATAACTACATAAATGGGCTATTAGAAGTGAAATGTTAATTCTGTTAAATATATGTAGTTTTTAAATCAAATTTAGGATTATGTTCACAATTTTAAAACCAAAATGTCTTTTTATATACCACTTTTGATCCAATTTTTCACTGCTATAACACCAATATTTTATTTTATTCACCGCTTTTGAACCCGAAATTGACTGTTTTTATACCGAAATTTTGCTTTTTTATTTACCAAAAATATGTGTCTCTATTTATCGCCCTCTACCAATATTTAAGACATTATACAAGCAAGTGGGGAGATGACCACGCACGAGCCAGTAAGATAACTCTACACTGATAATGATAAACTCAAAGTGTCACCACTGTACTTGGTTTCTTTCCTGGTTCTTTGGCTGAGTCACAACGCAGCCCTGTGTCAGTCCATCGGTGTCCTCGGTGGGTTCATCTAAACCTCTTTAGCGGACCGGCTTAACACTATCACTCGCGACACACTTTGTGCTTTGCTCTCTTGATCAAGACTACCCCGGTGAATGCTGGCATTTTTCATTACACAGCAATTTATTCCGGCTCGTGACATTTGTGCAAACTGCGAGGAAGTATTTAAAAGGGAATAAAGCAAAATTTTTCACCATGAATTTTTATAAATTAGGAATTTGTGCAAGGTTGTTGAGGGATTTATCAATATATGCACCAAACAGTAAACCATTTTGTGGTAAATATTAATTTGTTATGCAAATATTTGTTTCTTGCAGGGTGAAATGACAATATGGCAAGATGTTGAAGCTTTAAGTTGCTCTGCAAGTGTACTTGCAGGGTATTTGTACTTTTGTAAGTGGCATGTACTGTTTGGAAGATTGATGATGTGAACTTTTGTGACTACTTCATCCCAGAAGTATCTCACTGATGTGCAGATAAATAGCAGCCATCTCCATTGAAACCATAAATATAAGGATGTACATAGATTGTATATAGACCCCTATGTGTATAGAGAAACCAAACAAGAAATGTGATAGTTGCTTTTTTTTCTTCTTTTTTTCTAAAAAGAGAATAGTAGCCAAACATCCTTTTGTACATGCCAGCACAGATTTTATATGATTGCACACGTGTGTGTGTGTGTGTGTAAATTTACTTTTAGTATCGCTCTATGAGTGGTACTTAAGGAGCATGTTTTTTTTTTAAATTTTTTCCATGTTTCGAGTTGAAATTTGATACAAAAAAAATTAATGTATAACAGTAATCATGGTTAACAGGTGTTGTTGTTTTTTATAAGTACAAGCATATGTTTTTAAGACACTTAGTGTTTCAATGCAGTGCTTGAATACCAATAAATTCAAATGGAGCATGTATTGCTTCTTTGTACTGAATATTAATGCCTTTGTGTACAAGTAATAATTTTTATACTCTAAAATCCAAATGAAATATGCAAGATCAATAATAATTGTATTGGCTAAGATCCTTTAGGGTCACACATTGGCAAAGCTAAAAACAGTGCAGTTTTCTAAACTGGGAGGAAAATAGTGCATTTGTGTACATAGGTAATTAAAAGCAAATGAAGTCATTAGAATGTATTTTTATTGATATTTGTATATCCTTGATGTTTTATCTTTTGTTGTTTTTATTAGGAACAATTTATAAAGACTCAGTCGTTACATACAGAATGATGCTTATTTCATTAACCTCTCCTACCATATGTTGTCGGTGAATTTTATAAATTGTTAAACCCTAAATGTTGATTTGACACCAGTTCGGCTCAATGGGATGTACACTTCTGTTCACATAAAGTGGCACATTTTATAAGGTTGGACAGTTGTAGAATATGCCACTTTATCTGAACATCACTACACTGCACCTTGAATGATGTTCACCTCTAGCCTATTTTTGTTAAACACCACACAAAATAAAATAACAGCACAATATATTTTCAATATATGTTCAACAAAAATGCTGTTGGCATGTCACATAAGTTTATTATCAAGTTTATGCCTATCTTAACACTGATTCATGTTGAGGGTAATAAACAATGTGGTTGATAATACAGTGTCCGACTTTGGCAACACTTTGCTTAATTGTTATTAAAACATGCATGTTCTTACATATGTTTGTCTCTCTAAATTTTCCCAATATACAGGGCATTCTCTTGGCAGAAAGTGTATCTTCTCATTCCGTTATACGGTCGTAAACACTGGGTTGCGTGACTTTTTGGACACACTGTATAAGATCGAGTTCCGAAGGTGACAGAGGCCACCAAAATTAATAGATCTTTAGTAACTCGCTTACGTTTTATATTAACACTGATGTTAAACTGCTAACAATTTTCAGAATAGTGTGGTTAAAAATTTACAGTAAAATATGCTAATTTCTCTAGCATTGCATATCTTCTGTAATATGTAATTATATTATCCCAACAGTGGAATGGAAGAAATGAAATTTCAATATATTCAACATAAGTTTATTATCCATTCAAATTATTCATAATACTGGTTATAAATATGTAATACAAATGTAATAATGCATAGTAACAAATTGATTTCATTACTTGAAATTCATATTTATCAAAAGGTTGCCTTTTAAACCATAAAAAAGCTATCAAAATTGTATCAACAATTGCATACAAAATACTGGTCCATTAGGAGTTGATTGGAATGCCTTTGAACTTGTATTGTGTTACAGTCTCTGCTTCAATGCATTACATAACCTCTCACCTCAAATTTTACAAATCACTAGTTAATTATAAAAAGAATAACTGAATACATTTAAATGCCCAACTACAGATGCCTGCAACTACTCTATTGTTTTCCATTAATACAAAGTCATAAAACAAACAATCACATTGAAGTTAAATGAATGCAAATGAGAAAATTGATGTAATTTTAAACTCTGTTACAACACTATAGCTGTACAGCTATGCTTTATAAATATCACTAAAAAATCAACAAAAGGTAATTTATATAAATACAACGCATTCAATTATAAATATGTAATAAGTAACAAAGACAGTATGCAAAGCTTCAATAGTAGTCTGGAACTGGGGCACAGGCTATCTTCACAAAATCTTCATACCTCACCATGCCATTTGCAGACACGTTTGCCTCCCTGAATATTTGGTCAACTAAAAAAAAGAAAAATATTTTTTAATAAAGAGGAATGAACTAGCCCAATGATCAAATACAAAATATTATTTGTTTTATGCAGCTTTATGAAAATACCACAGCATGCATGCACAAAATTGCCACATTGGCAGTTTTCCAGATGATGGGTTGCAATGCAAAAGGGCTTCCTTAATTTTTCATATCTACTCCTTCCTATGGATTTTTATGAAGTACCAAGTGTAGACTTTGTCACACAGTCCGTCCAGTAGAAAAGGTGACTGATTTTTTTGCCACGGAACCACCAGTGCCATCTATGAAGAAGTATATGTACTACGTCGAGACACATTTCGACTTTCTTCCAGCAAAGTTACAAAGCACTAACGTTGACAGTCTACGCATACGGATCTTGTGACTGACAGTACCTGCTGAACGTCGGTCGGAAACTGAGCAATGTGCCAACGTTACATTCTGTTTCAAATTGGGTAAAAATGCAACAGAGACGTTTCAAATGATTCAAACTGTTTACGGTATTGAGCCGTAAGAACGTGTTTAAGTGGTATGCAAGATTTCGTGATGGTCGAGGCTCTCCAAAACCGAAGAAAGTGTGCATGCAGAAGAGCCAAATCAAAACCCTGCTCACGGTTTTCTTACATTCCAAAGTAATTCACTCCAGACGGTCACACTATGAATGCTGAGTATTACGTGGGTATTTTGCATCGTTTATTAGTCAGGATTCGTAGAGTTCAGCCCGAATATCGGGAACAGGGCTCATGGTCTCTGTTGCACGACAATGCACCCGTGCACAAGAGCAGGTTGGTACGCGAGTTTTTGGCCAAAATATGGATAGTGGAGCTCAATCACCCCCCATATTCTCCAGATTTAGCTCCATGCGACTTCTGGCTATTTCCAAAACTGAAATTGGCATTGAAAGGAAGGCATTTCGACACCATTTCAGACATCCAAAAGGCTTCGACCGCAATTTTGGAGGCAATTCCGAAACAGGAGTACCAAGACTGCTTCACAAAGTTCTACAACCGCTTCAGTGCATGTATTGACTCAAAAGGTGTCTATTTTGAATAAACGTTATTGTAAACTACCAGTGTACAATGTCTTATCTTTCATTTCTCATTAGTTACCTTTCCCACTGGACGGACTGTGTACCTTAAATGCTAATTTTTGTTGGACACCTGCCATGCCACTGGTGGTGCACATATTGAGGTTTGTTGAGCATAATGCTAAAATGCAAGAGTTCATGTACCACAAAACACCAATTATGTAAGTTTCAGAATTACGACCTTTCCTTATGATTTTTGTGGATGGGGACGGTAAAAAAGGGAGGTTCATGACCCCCAAGAAATATATACATCCAAAAAGGCACATAAATAATAATGGATCATGTACGCAAAGTAAAGTTAAAATATAAAAACACCCCTTGTCCATGTGCACACATGCCATGAAGGCATATGGGGTGATGTGGAGATATAAAGCTTCACATATTCTTGATCTTGGCTATAGTTGGGATGATGTGGTCAGCAACATGCCCAGCCACACCGAAACTGGGAAATGACGAAAAATGGTAACGGTTCAGATTGTTTTATGATTTCTCCTAGCACAAAAACTAATTATCGTAGAATTTTGGAAATCATTGTCACACGAAATTTGAAACTTCCTTAAAGTAATGAGCACTGTTTGGACTCGAAAGAGTTACTTATGTTGAAAAAACAACTTGAAAATTACCTTACGCACTTTTCATGGACAAGATATTCTCCGTCGACAAGTGACAGTAAATATCGTAGAAACGTGGGAATGAGTGTAGAAGTAAATTGGAACCTTAGTATAATGTATTTAGGGACTTTATTTCAATGCTAAGGGAACCTAACCTAACCATGAAAGCATATGTTGAACAAAATCTTAAGTAATCGCTAAAACTTCGTAGTACATGTTAACAGACGTACATCGAAATCGAACCATGTAAAAATTGAATTGGTAGCATGATGAAATCGCAATAAAACAAAAGGAAATTGGGCCCAAAAAATTCCTGGTGCAGATCACCTACCCTGGGATTTAAATTTCCAATTTGACTTGATAACCATTTGTGGTAGGGTTAGATATAAACACTACATCTATCTATGCATGTGCCATACCTTCTTTTGTACTCAGCTTTTCTCCCCAGCGAAGCAACATGTGTCTTAATTGACGTGCTGGTATTACACCACGACCACCAAAATCTGCAGCACGAAATGCTTCCACAACTTCTCGAGGCAGGTCCTCAACTCTACTATGTGCATGCATTACATCCAGGAAATCAGCAAAAGACATTTTTCCACCTGAAAATGTAAATATCCATTGTTATTTTTATTATGTGTTTCATAGTTGTAACACTATTTTTATTTATTTTAGCAAAAGATAAATCACTCAGCCTGTGCTCTCATAGATAAAAAAAACAACATATAAATTACACTCTTAGAAGAGCTGGAAGTGATTTTTAATACTTTACACATAAATTCAACTTTGAATGCTACATACCTTTATCCTTCAGGTACTTTTTCAGTTCTGCAATTGTTGGACTCATCCCCAGAGATCGCATGATAATTGTTAATTCATCCAAGGTCCGAATTTGCCCATTCCTTGCAAATAGGTAAAAACATTCCCGAAATTCTGAAGAAAGAAAAAATAACTCAACATTACATATGCAAGCACACACACACCTGAATTATGTAATCCTGGAATACGGAAACACTAAGTTCAAAACATGCAGTTCCATTTATTAATTTCTGTATAAAAACCACCTCAAAAATGGATGGTCGTACTCACATATAGCCTACATATAATATCTGAGAATACTAAAAATAAAACTTAGAGAGAGAACTCCCATGTATTCTAGAAATAACATCATTTTCTTTGATTATTATATTTCAATTACTACTTTCTAAAATGTTTACAAAGTTGAAATATCCATGTACACTTACCATCAATGTCTTGTTCTCGAAAATATCGTGCCTGCAAAAATTATTTCACAATTAAGTCTAGAAAACAGTAAAACAAATAAGCTTCTTTCTATTGGAAATAGTAATTACACACACTCAATCAAGATTTAGTTTTTCAGTTGCTTTTAATAATTGTATTGCAATAGCAAAAGAGTTGATGTGCAATATAATAGCCTGACAGCATGCTAAAGGTAGCAGAAGGGAGGAGTGGGGGTGGGTCATAATCCTGTTTAGACCAGCATTCATAAAAAAAAAGAAAATACAAAACTTGCCTCTGGATACGGCACAGCACACTGATTCTCAACATACCAGACATCATCTTGAAGTACTACTATCATTAGAAAAAAAGAAGGATGATTGAAATAAGTTTTATCTGAGCCATTATTATTTGGGGGGGAGGGTTGCAACACACACCAAAGTAATTACTGGTATCTCAACTCATGTCTATAAATCTTAGGAATGATACTGAAGGTTTAAGCAAGATTATTAGAAGTATGTATTAGAGAGATTTGTCCAATTCCATACTTTCTTGTGACGATGTAATGATGGTAGAAGGTGAAATTATCCATTAATCAATATAAAGGAAAAAATGTCAGGCAACTACTGAAAACACAAAAATATAAATATATATGTGAAAAAAGGTAACAGTTCGTTATATCGGAGACACATTTCTTCATTTTTACAGAAGAAACTACTTACGGAAATAAGTTTCTCTAAGAGTTCCAATGTTCATCGTGGAATCTATTTCACCGGGAAATCATGTATTTTTCAAGAGGAATATCTCACCGACGCACAAGTGCCATTGCTTTCGCTATGTGAACCGGATACTGCATACATTTGATGACGTAACCCCCTGTTAGTGTTTCCAACTCCTTTTTTTAAACTGTTTGCCTAACCTAACCTTATCGGCAATGGTTTGTGGGGCTATCGGTCAGCTACCCATGCATAATGTACAATTTGCACACGTGACGAACACGATAGTAGGTATTTTTCGGTGAAGAAGGTTGAAAACACTGCATACCTACAACGCTAATCAACCTCTGCCCACCATATTGTGTGTTACCGAAGCGAAAAAAGGAATAACAAAAACTACTCTCTATGTGAAAAATTGTGTTTGTTTTCGTGTAAAAAGGATAATGGCACCTTGAACTATGTTCTGCAATACACAATTGGTAAGTACGAACCATGCAAAACACAAAATATCCGATTTTCATGTGTCTCCGATATAACGAACTGTTACCTAAAAAAAAACTTCTCAAAATGGCCAATGTTTAAAATTAGCAATTTGTAGCCTATTTATTTCTACATTTGATCCCCTATTTTACAGTACAAATGCAAAGGTATATGAATTATTATTGAAAGTAAAATTGCATTTCTGTAAAGTTGATAATAATTAAATAATCAAATATTCCTTTTAAATTAGAATTTTGAAACAACACAAGATATTCAGTGAGACATAACAGCCGTAAGAATGAATCTAAAGAATACAATATACTCTACAATATAAACTGATGAGAATTTAATACAGAGTTGAACATTGAATAAGGATTAATCACAAAACACATAATCAACGCAGCATGGTATGGTTTTATGACAACCATTTGATGGTATTAGCGACTTTCATATTTACTTCTTCACATGACCCTTAGATTCCTTATCTAGATATTTTTCTTATTCTGGCATTTAATATCTGCATACTGAAACCCTGTCGTTTAATGTCATTGTGTACAAGAAAATAAAAGTGATACTTTCTGCTCCTTGATGACGACTGGGGTTTGGTTAATGATCCATTCACTAGCAAGTAAACAAGTTTCGTTTATTTACAATATCAACGATTCTAGCTTTCTATCACCATTCTGCTTTACTTTTCTGCTTTCTGACTATGGATAAAGTAATCACTAATTATTTAACAGTATTTGAAACGCTTAGCTAATCAAATGTAGAACATTTTTAATTGTCCTTAAATTTTTTTCGGACTGTTAATTGATGCACCAACATTCTATTATGCATGTACGTGTACGACGGAATACATACTCAAAATATTACATGTCGGAAACGTTTATCAAGTAAGTGTATGCGTAATATTTTACGAATGTATACTGTATTGTAATATCCGAGGATTTGATTAATCCCAAATTATTTTCGTGCTAGTCCTAAATCAGAAACAATGACACATTAGCATAAATCGTAACAATTCCATCCCGAGTAACTTACCATGCCTTTTTACACCGTTGTGTCGCTTTCAATATATGAAACAAAACAACTATCTGAACTTGCTAACACTACCTCAAAGAGTGTTTACTTGAACAAGTATCATTTACAGTTCAACATAAATAAAACATCATGCTACAGTTACGTTTGTACTTTCTG
This sequence comes from Lepisma saccharinum, assembly GCF_977018435.1. NCBI lineage: Eukaryota > Metazoa > Arthropoda > Insecta > Zygentoma > Lepismatidae > Lepisma > Lepisma saccharinum. The sequence continues at coordinate 118,778,163 of NC_139229.1, forward strand.
AAACCTATCCCACTCCACTCCACAGGTATCTCAGTGTTGCTATCATTTAGGGGTGCATTTTCCCTTTTAGTATGCGCACAATTTCCATCTTAGATGCTATTTCTACCACCAGAATAAAGTTGGGGACGGACAAGCATTGATGTGAAATGAAAAAAATACGTAAAACATCAAGAAAATATTTCCCAAATAACAATTTCAGGATAAAAATACGAACCTAAAATTTCCCTGCGCCGAGGGAAATTTCTCTTCTAGACAACACTGGCCTACTTAACTTCATGCGACCTCACTTTGGCAACGTTGCCAATGTGTGACCTTGACGGGCACCGGAAAGGCGGAGAAACGGAACAGATGGGCGGAGGAAATCTATTATTCGTCACTTTCCGTAAATTGAGACTAAATTCGTTCCTTTGTTATGCAGTTGCCTAGCACTTTTAATTTAAATAATATTTATGAGTTGCTTATTAAAATATCAGCACCTTTACATCCCGATTTATTTTTTAATAATAATAATAAAAGCCCAGCATACGACAAGGGTATGGATTCTTTCTTTTAGGCATTTTTCACGGACGAGGAATTAGCTGCACAAATGAGTAAATTCAGGAGCCAACACACACAATGAGAAAATGTAAATAAATAGTTTATGTTAATACCAAACGACAGTATAAAATTATCGAATATGAAAGATATCGAGCATAAAAGAATCAGTGAATGTTCGTGTTTGGGTACTTGCCGTGGGGAATATTCTGTGACAAATCACGTGATTGGCCATTTTCTCGAATCTCTATGCTTGACAAGGTGTTGTAGGTGCAAGGAGAGACGATAACACCTTCTTTGTTACTTTTTAACATAATTTTAGGATATTCTTCGTGTTAATTGTGCAATACGTGATATTAATTAGTTTTTGCCTTGTCTTAGACCCTTTGAGTGACTTGTTTCTTGACTGCGTTGTTCAACAGAAGAAGAAATCCTGGTAAGTATGCAAAAGACGGAAAATCGCACTTCGTGATAACAAGAATATAAATAAAAGTAATTTCTGGAAATAATAAGTTATCATTCACACATGTGTAGCAGTTACCGGCAAATACAGGCAATACGTACCACCACGTATATTTAATTTGTTGTTGGTTTTCATCGGCTTGGTAAATGTTCTGTAATTCCACGAATTTGAATAGCCCTGGGGCATGTTTGTAAAGTTCAAGTTTGCAAGATATTGTGACCAGGACAATATGAATTGAAGTGTACGGTAAAAGTAACCGTAGTTCATTGTATACTTGATTGTACGGTTCTCTGGTGTGTTGTCAAAATACACATTTGATATACACGAAATTCGATCCATTCATTATATTTCGAATAGCCTGAACTAATAAGGCAAAGTACAGGGTGTTCCAGTAGCTTTCGAACCCGAAAAAAACGTTATAATTTCCGAACAAACATACATAGGAAAATGAAATTCACAATACACATACCTTGTTTCATGCTGAATACATGATCGTCACAGCAGGTGCTGCAAGTGTCTTCCCTGGATGTCCAGACATGTTTGTACACAGCGTTCCATATTGTGAAAAGTCGGATGTAGAGTATCGGGTGTGATCTCTTCAATCACATTCTCCATGTTGTTTTGTAACTCTTGTAGTGATTGTGGTTTGTTTCTGTAGACACAACCTTTAAGGAAACCCCATAAAAAGAAATCCGGAGGTGTCAAATCTGTGGATCTTGGCGGCCACAATCCTTTGGAGATGATTCTGTCACCAAAAAAGGACTCAATTTCTGCCATGGCCACATTGGAAGTATAGCTTGTCGCTCCGTCTTGTTGGAAATAACTCCAACGCAGTTCTTCCATCGCAAAGCTGATTCACAAATGCACTGAAGATGTTTAAGTAAACTTGTGTGTTTACTGTATCATGAAAGAAGATTGGTCCAATGGTACGCTGTCAGGAAATTGCACACCAAACTCCCACCTTCAAGGGATGAAGTTGAGTCTCGTGGTACACATTTGGATTTTCGGCAGTCCACACCCGGGTATTCTTCAAGTTCACATACCCGGAGAGATGGAACCAAGCTTCAACAGTGAACCAAGTATGGTCTAGGATTCCTGGATTCTCATGCAGCAAAGCTTGCAAGAAACGACAATACCTCACACGCTCTTTACCAATCTGTAGCCTTCAACTCCTGGACGACTGTAACGCGATAGGGATACAGCTTGGCTCTTTTGGCAGCTTTTTTACACAGTTGACTTTGACATCCCTGCCTCCTGTGATAATCGACACAGGCTCTTCTTAGGAGACTGCAAAAGACATTGCCGCACATTCTGTATTGTCTCCTCGGATCCATGGACGTGCGCCTCAATGTCCCGTAAGCAACGTTCCTGTTGTTTCGAACTTGTGGACCAAATAATTTATTGATGATTTCAATGGTTCTTTACGGCATCCAAATTCACGTTGAACGCTCTGATATGATCCCGATATCCAATATTTCTTTACAATGAACATGCGTTCTGGTACGGTGTACGGATCCATCCTTACGATGCAGGGACTCGCGTCACACTAACCCACATGCACCATGCCAAGCAGCACTTCCCCTATCACCACCTACCATCTTTGTTTTGATGTTCAACCCTGCCTCATGTTCAGCATGAAACAAGGTACATGTATTGTGAATTTCATTTTCCTATGTATGTTTGTTCGGAAATTATAACGTTTTTTCGAGTTCGAAAGCTAGTGGGACACCCGTTGTTAAGCAGAGTAGAAGTATTTTGGGAGCGAATGCAGAATATCGAGAATGTCTCCAATTTCGTTAATATTTGGTATACTAACTAAATTTGGCCTTCTAATCACGAATCTCTTGTTAAAATGCAGGAGTCACGTCTGGAAATCTTGAAAAAAAATTTTTTAAAGCTGTATCGCGTTGTTTTACAAACAAAATTTTAACAGCTTGCCTAACCTTACTTTACCTTACCATGGTAGGTTTATTATTGTTATCCATTGTGGGGGGCTCAACTTTAAGATGATTAATTTTTCCATCCATTTTTGTTATTATTACTCCACTTAATTTGAGGCTAGGGGCAGTTATTTGTATTTTGTTTGGGGGATGGTTCGTGAGGCTACCCGTGAATAATGTAAAATTTCTACACGTGACCCCTGCATTTTAACAACAGATTTGTGATTAGAAGGCCAAAATTAGTTAGTATACCAAATATTAATGAAATTGGAGACATTCTCTATATTGTGCAATCATACCGTATTTTGTACCCATATCTTATCTAATAATTTGTGTCAGCAAATTGTGTGTATACCTTTAATAGCCTCCTAATTTTGGCTGTTTCTTTTGTTTTGTTCAACATTTAACAAATCTATCGCATTGAGAAGTGTTTCAGACCATACATATTGTGCATTCTCTCGCAGTTAAGGTTAAAAAACTAAATTGAAACTTAACCCTCGCCCTTTGGTCACTTTGGCGCTTTTATGTTGTGTGTTGATTCCACTAATTCATCGGCTAGGATGATGAATTATCTGTCACCATGTCACCTTGAATCATATTGATAATGAAATTGGAAAGTGCTTGTTGGTCCTTATTTATTTGTTTACTTACCCCTCAGTGGGTAGCGTACATATCATGTCATCCTTCGCCTTCCTGATGAAATAGTCTTAATGTAAGATAAATAAGTATGTTCTTAATTCTCACTCATGCTGAAATAAGGGTAAATGTTTACTATCCTTCGGACACCTATAACTTCCGAGTTTCGTCAATTTTTGACATTTGTACTTACCTATCTGCTCCGCGGATAATTTTTTAACGTGTATTCACGTTTTTTTTATCTTTTTTTTTTTTATTAAAAAAAGTGTTTTTGTAACTGAAGAACGTACGTTTTCGCAAATGTTTTGTGGGGCTATGCGAGAATGGTGTGTGGGGCTACGCATATTTTTTTCGAAACCAATTTTTAACTATTGTAACCTATTGTGACCCTGCCTGACCTAACCTTACCGGAAATGGTTCGTGGGGCTATGTGTCAATGGTTGAATTTCCGCTATGAAACATTCCCACATCACACAAAACACCTTCCATATGTTAGACTTTGTTAGACAATACTACAGGAACTTATTATGGTAAGTAGTTTCTTCTGTAGAAATGAAGAAATCTGTCCGAAGGATAGTAAACTAGTACCTAAATGAGTACATAAATTGCATAGGGCAAACAAATAATATTTGTATAGTTGAAAAGATGTAACTTGGTGGCTGGTGACAGATCGTACCCCCCCCCCCCCCCCCGAAAATTCTTAACTTTTTTCCATTCCAACCTGCACACTTGCATGTTTTAAGGTGTCTGAAAGTAATTTTAACATGCGGAAACCACAAATAAGCAAGATAATTATTCTTGAAATGTGACCACGGCACGTCCAATTCTTCTCATCCTGGACCACTTTCGCCACTTATTTGAAGAAATTTTCGTCATGCATGCAAGAAATCAACAGTGGATATCGAAGGATAACACGTAATTACTATCATTAAAAAATGTATTTTAAATAACGTCTGCTACACTTCACACATTTTTTGTTCTTGGCAACTCATGAATTTACATGCAGGCTGTCTATTGAAGAAATCGTAAATTTGAAATATCGTAGAACAACATGTTTGGTGGCACACTTTCCATTCGCGACATTCACTTCTAAGATATTTACGCTAAGAGAACCAAACCTCGTGCGTGATGTTATAAATCATACCTTATAAAATCGCTAATTATTTGCTTACAACGCATCTCCACACCCTAAAAACAGCGAGAAACGTACATATGAATGACTGTCAACATATTCATACTGAGAGAACCAAACCTAACAGGCCTAACCTAAAAACGTAGGCATTCCTCATGTGCATGACATCATAAATCATACCACATAAAATCGCCAATTACTTGCTTACAATGCATTTCTGCATGCTAAAAACTACAAGAAACTTCATATGAATATCAATCTTTCCAATCCTCTGAAAATTTTAAAGTTTCTCGCAGGAATACTGAGGGTTACCATCACCGTAACTTGTTCTAATTGTTGCAGAAGGCTGGCTTTTTTGTAGAAACTTTTTCGATAAAAATCTATGTGAAAAATAAAAAAAATATTTGTATTTCAAAACTACTCATTGTCAAAGACGCTATGCTCCAAAAGTTGGCTTCAATGACATTTTGAAGCTAGATTCTTGGAGCATAAAATGTTTCATAATATTTTCATGGACATCCAGAAAAGGAAAATTCACCCCCCCCCCCCCACCCAAACACACATGGAATGTGAATGTCAATCTAAACATATATATTTCACACAAAATTTAATTTCAGTCACAGTCATTTACGTTTATTATTATATGTTGTATGTTATATTAAGCTATAGCGAATATATTTCTAATGAATCCCTCCTAGTTCAAATGACACAATAAAACTACAAAGATAAAATCTGTAAGGGTTATAGTGTTGTATTCACTTGGAAGGCTAATTGTTATCAAACCCAAAAACATGTTTCAGAATGAATGTATTTAGCAGGAAGCATTGTCTTGTCACAATTGCATTTTTTTAAAAAGGTTTTTTTTTCTTTTTTGAATCACTTCCAACTCTGTTTTATTGTATTACAAGCAACAATGTTGCAAATGGAACACAAGAATTCTTACATGCAGGCATAGTGGTTAGCACATTGCTGTATGATGCCAGGGGTCTGGGGTTCGAAGCCTGGCCTTGGCGTGAATATTCTTTTGTGAGTGTCCGTCCCTTCATCCTTTTTTTTATCATATCACTCATTCTCATCTTCCCAATTAGACAAAAGTGGCAGAGAAGTGATGTAAAATAAGTCAAATCTATCGATCAATCTTACATGCAAGAAAACATGTGCTACAACTTACTGCCCATGACTTCTTCACCAGTGCATTTCAAATCAAGAGTTGTTCAGTGTGGTATGTTTGCAGCTACTAGTATGCCTTGCACCCAAATTTTTCACATGAAACTTAATGGTTGATTTATTGATTATAATGGGTACATCAGCACAGATGTTATTTGCACGCCCTTGTATTATGAGGACAGGGAAAATTGGTTTATGTAATAATCTACTACTCATATTTAAAAAAGATATCACAATTTATTTATTTTCTTAAATATATTTTTGTTATGCAAAAATATCTTAAAAATTCGTAAAATATTGTGTAATTTAGGTTTCCGTTATACTTTTTGAAACATCTGACATGAAGACTACTTAGGATGTAACGTAGCCTCACTCTTTCTTTACAGGCAAGCAGATCAAAAGAGTTGGTTGTATCAACTTTAAAGGTGTGTAGGGGCTATCCACCAGAACTAATGTCTTTGGGCAGATGTCATAGTTGTAACTAGTCAACTTCCAGTCCACACTTCAGTTACATGTCAAAGAAAGGTGCGACAGTAGTATCATACACAAAGAGTTTTATTGATAAAGACATTGCACATAGAAAGAGCACATGGCAGTAAGATTTGACATAAGAAACAATAGATTATCCATATAAGATATAAGCACAGTATACAGAAGCATTTAATTGCAATACCAATATATACTTTCTCATCCTTCAAGGCTTGTGATAAGATATTGCATAGTTTCGTTGCACACAGGCATCAGAATGCATATTGTAAATAATACTTTAATCAGCAGAGGAAATTTTGTTCTTTTACCTAGAGAGGTGATAAAGAAGTGTGTGAGCAGAGGGAGACATAGGAATGTTAGCAAAAATATATTCTGAGAATGATGATTGATCAGAATACTTTACGATCACATACAAATGGGAACTCAACAATAATGTATATAAGAAAGTAATGAATCTTGATGAGAAAAATAATTGAGCTTTGTTATTCAGTGGAGAGATTTATTTACACTAATAGCGTGGATAATATTTTTTCATTATTAATTTTTTAGACTTTTAAAGAAGGCAAGTAATGAGAGAGTAAACCATCTTCCTGTGCATGCTGTAACATGTAGCTGTGTGTGTTCATTGTTCAGTGTTGATTTCAAAACTTCTGGGTTCGTTCCAGACTGGGCATGGAGGTCTCATTCTGTTCACTGTGTTCTTTCATCTAATTGTAGCAATTAGCTGATTAAATGGAAAGTGATATAAAGCTAGAAAAATACTAAGGGAAAAGGTTCACATTTTGATTTTCATTGTAGTGTTTCATAACACACACATTTGTTATTTGTATGAGAAACTTGTTTTTACTCTTTAAATTTAAAGATTATTACATGAGTGTTCCATCATCAAAAGGCCATTACTCTGTACTGACACAAAAACCATCATTCCTCTTTTTCTTTCTTTTCTTTTATTCCCACTTGGGAGCTTAAAAGCTTTGAAGGCTTCTTTCCTCGGTTTCTTGTCATCTGCCATGCACAACATGGCCCATTGTTCCTTGTGGATGCTGTCATCAGGTGCATAGACCGACCATTCATGGCTCCTGTGCTCATCACAATTTCCGTTTTTGGAGGCATATGGAGCATAGTGTGAGTTCACATCTCCCGTACATGTCACAACTGAATCAGCAATGATTAACTATATATGACAGGTCATTGTGCATCTTGGAGTTTTATTAATTTATGCGTTGATTTTTGTGGTGGTCTAGTTGGTAGGATGTCGGACTAGTTGGGAGGCCCAACCTCAATTCTCTGCTGGGTGGTCTAAGGTTGGAATTTTTCCAAAATGGCAGAGATTGAGACTGTGGGGCCATACCCTCTTAAATGCACCTTCATGGCTATGGTGTTATATGCACGGGAAATTACCTTTTTCTTTTTGTGAGCAATGGATGGCATGGATATTGATGTTGAGCTGCAATAACCATGACATTCATGGGGATAAAATTCCAGAAGATTGGAATAGGTAGTGTTGTGCTTCGCTTACATTTATTAATGTGTTTCAAGTATTGAAAAATACATGTAGTTTTGTATTTTCATGTAGTTTACGCTTGAAAAACATCATCCAATGTAGTATCGTTAACACAAGATTTTTTTTTTACATTATCAAAAAAGATATAAGTGCACGATTTACATAGGGATGGATCAATGAAATGTTTACTTATGCCAGCAACTGATATACTACTTATCTATTACAAAATTTCAGCATTTGTAACAATGGGTTTTAACTCTTGAGAAATAAACTCTGTGTTTAGGCTTTTGCTCTTTCACAGAATATATGTTTTTGCGACACTGACACACATTGCTTCGTGACAGGAAGCAATTTTGCAATGTGATCATCACATGTCCTGTTAAGTTGCAACCATACAGGTGACAAAAATGATACTGAGACAAGTTGATTCTGATGTCGTCTATATGGTTCTGTGATCTTTGGGTACCATTTTAATGACACCCTGTATATGAAATAATCTTGGAATTGTTTGTGCTAAATTGTGTATTTCCGTGACCCGCTGATGTTCAGAAGTTGCTCTGTCCAAAAGGAATCCCATTGTTTGCTATGAGAGTGGACATAGTTCAAGAAATGTCTGAGAAAATAAAGATAATTTCTTTGATTTCTAGGTGGTGAAGGCAGTCTCATGTCCCTGTGGACAAAGGCGCATCAGCTACAGGGAGATGCTCTCCAGCAAGTGCGTGCGATCTACGGAGAGCACTTCCCTATTGAAGTGCGTCATTTCCTTGCAGAATGGATAGAGGAGAAGATGTGGTAAGTTCTTGCTGAGTCATTCAAATGGTTTATAGTTGCATTGATAATTTCTTAAAAGGCTACATTTCATCCTAGTTACGTAGGGCTAAACACTGAGCATTTTTAGTTAACTTTGTGCAATTGTATTTAATGGCTCAAGCCCCAGTTGTGTATTCTTCCTTTATGGTTTGATTTTGATTTGGTGTTTTAAGTCCACTTTATGCACAGTAAGGCTAATCGGAACTGGACCTACAGTTTAAAGTGAGATCCGAACCACTATGTGCCTCCACCGGGTATCGAACCCGGGACCCCTTGATTACAAGGCAACGACGCTACCACTGCGCCATCGGGGAGGCCCTCCCTTTATGGTAGGTTAGGCAAGTCATGTTTAGTGATCTTAGCATTATACAGGGTGGCTCAATAAGTCACTTAACACCCCCAGTACAAGGCCACTGCGGCATGGAACGTGAAAATGGTGATGACTAATCGTTATCAGGCCAAGGGGGAACCACATTGACGTCACCCGCATGGTCGGCAGCCATCTTGATGTCCGCCATCTTGAATTCAACTTCAGAAATTTAAATGGGAAGGGGGTCGTGCGACATATCAAAATGGGCTAGAATTTCACCAGGAAAACAACTGTTGACATTTGTTTTCACCTAACTTTAATTGTTGCAGAGTTAACAATACCACAAAGTTATAACACATGCTCAATATGACGTCCCTCTTGCGCAACACACACGTGTAATCGTCTCTCCCATGACCTTACCACATTCTGAAGAACCTCAGGAGTTATTGCAGTACAGGCATCCACAATGCGTGTGCGCAAGTGGGCCAGATCCCTGATTTTCGTAGCATACACCATGGCTTTCAGATGTCCCCAGAGGTAAAAGTCCAATGGTGTCAGGTCAGGTGAGCGTGCAGGCCATTCCACAGTCCCTCGGCGACCAATCCAGTGGTGAGGGATTTGTTGATCCAGGTACTGACGGACTATCATCCCATAGTGCGGTGGAGCACCATCTTGCTGGAACCATTCAGGATAGCTCCCATCCTCTGACAGTAAGGATGGTAAGATCTGCTCCCATAGCAGAAGCAAGTAGCCCTCTGCATTTAAGTTGCCCTCAATGAAAAATGGACCAACAAGTCGGGAACCCCAAGTACCACACCACACCATTAGCTTTCCGCCTCCCGTCACCTTGCTGGGATCTGTTCAATGTGGATTTTCGGGTGACCAGTACCGCAGATTTTGCTTATTCACCTCTCCCGACACATAAAAATTAGCCTCATCACTGAACAGAATCTTGCTACCGACGGCAGGGTCACGTTGCTGTTGTGCTATAGCCCACTCACAAAACTGGAAACGCCTGTCTGGATTGTCCTCACTAAGGTGCTGCTGCAGCTGTATCTTATACGGATGCCAGTGGTGGTCACGTACAATCCTTTGAATTGAACCCCTGCTGACACCGCTTTCCAGCGCCAGTCTCCGTGTGCTACGGGTTGGGGACTTTGCAAATGATGCCAACACCGCTACAGCAGTACCCTCATCCGTGGCTGTTTTCGGATGTCCATGTCGCGGCTTGTCATCCACAGATCCAGTATCTTGGAACTTTGCCTACAACTGGCTGATGGCCACATGTGACACCGGTTGTCTTGCAGGATTGCGGTTATTGAAGTCTGCGGCAATGTCACACGTACCTCTCTCCCCTGACATCAATATGATGGCAATCCGTTCTTCACGTGTTAGTGGCATTTTTTTCGTTCAGATCAGTGAAAAAGGAAATATGCTACTCTTGACACGATCAATTCACATCACTCTTTTAAATTTTTATGTAAAGACAAAACACAATCGTAATTCCCATGCCAACCAATACTACAAGATATATACATACTGGTTAATCAATATCCGGACATTTTCAGTGATTGGTCTAACAATAAATACCACATAATCACATCACATACTAACGATTATTTGAACAATAAACATTTAAGCAAAAAGGAAAGGATGTGTCACTCTCCCATGTGGAAATCGCCCTTAAATTTAAAGTTAGGTGAAAACAAATGTCACAGTTGTTTTCCTGGTGAAATTCTAGCCCATTTTGATATGTCGCACGACCCCCTTCCCATTTAAATTTCTGAAGTTGAATTCAAGATGGTGGGCATCAAGATGGCTGCCGACCATGCGGGTGACGTCAGTGTGGTTCCCCCTTGGCCAGGCAACGATTGGTCATCGCCATTTTCACGTTCCATGCCGCAGTGGCCTTGTACTGGGGGTGTTAAGTGACTTATTGAGCCATAACTTTGTGGTATTGTTAACTCTGCAACAATTAAAGTTAGGTGAAAACAAATGTCACAGTTGTTTTCCTGGTGAAATTCTAGCCCATTATGATATGTCGCACGACCCCCTTCCCATTTAAATTTCTGAAGTTGAATTCAAGATGGCGGGCATCAAGATGGCTGCCGACCATGCGGTTGACGTCAGTGTGGTTCCCCCTTGGCCAGGCAACGATTGGTCATCGCCATTTTCACGTTCCATGCCGCAGTGGCCTTGTACTGGGGGTGTTAAGTGACTTATTGAGCCATAACTTTGTGGTATTGTTAACTCTGCAACAATTAAAGTTAGGTGAAAACAAATGTCACAGTTGTTTTCCTGGTGAAATTCTAGCCCATTTTGATATGTCGCACGACCCCCTTCCCATTTAAATTTCTGAAGTTGAATTCAAGATGGCGGACATCAAGATGGCTGCCGACCATGCTTGTGACGTCAGTGTGGTTCCCCCTTGGCCTGATAATGATTGGTCATCGCCATTTTCATGTTCCATGCCACAGTGGCGTTGTACTGGGGGTGTTAAGTGACTTATTGAGCCACGCTGTAGTTATAATCCTGCATGCCATGGAAGACCAGAATGATGTGACCAATGAGAACCATTATGTTACATGGATCAACAGAAATCTGATCAAACTGTAGGGCAGCCAGACAATTGTGATGACCAGTAAGTATACAGATTTGAATGGCAGGCAACATGCTGGAAGTCAAAAATAGAATGGTCAATCTGGAATACGTGTTCTAGTACATCTCTCACTCATATCTTTTGTTGAAAATTGAGAAAGAAATGCAACGTGGAACTTGTTTGAATCTAAAAACATGATTTCATTTGAGACATGACAGTGAAAAATACAGTGAAGGTATTACAGAAAAAGAACTAGGAAGGAATCCTAAAATGCTTTGAAAGTTCTCAGCACAGACAAGAAAATAATAGTTAAGTAAAACCATAATTAGTAATGTTCATTATAAAAAGTTTTCATCGTTACAAGAATGTGATACACCTGTGCCAAATTGGACTGTAAGATTGGTAATTGCAACTCAGTGCATGGTCACCATAAGGTAAACTAGTATTTTCTTGAGGGGTGAAAAAAACTGCTGCGACTTAATTTTCATTCTGAAATTTCCCAGAAAGTAATACTCTTTACGGCAGTGGGCAACTAAACTATTCAGTTCAGTAAATATCAGTTTTTTGGGGAAGGTTCTGCAGAGTGTATATGTAAAAATAATGTCTCAGGCATTTCTTGGCAATATTTAAGAAGCTTTGTTTTTATGTTTAGATGTGTTTTTGCAAAGCATTATGAAGTAAACTTATGTTTCCTGACATGTGGAACTAAGAATGTTCTGTGTATTTGTTATATGTTTTTCCACACTTACACATGCATACAGTAGAACAATTATTTTATATTTTCACTTAAACAAAACCACTAAATGTATAAAGTTTGGGAAAAAAATCCACATTTAGTTACCTAAAACATGACTAGTTATGTACATTTTGCAATGTGTTATGTTTCTTGGTTATTAACAACATTTTAAACTTTTGTTTGACAGCAGTACTGTCATTACTGGTATTTCTAATTCTCAAATTTTCTTCTTTTACATTTACAAATTACACAGGTACTGTCAAATTTTAAAATATAAGAACAACACAGCGCATGTGTGCAACCATATTTTGTTTTCCTTTCTTGTTATTTAGGAACGAGATAGATGTTGACAATCCGCAGCATGAGCAGTATGCTTCTAGTCTACTTTCTTCGTTGATTCAGGAGTTAGAAACAAAAGCCAACTCCATGAACACCGAAGAACTATTCTTAACAAAGCTCAAGCTGATGGAAGCTGCTAATATGTTTAGAGTAAGTATTTTCATGTGTGGTCGAATACTTGTGTCATAAGATTGCCAGTTTTTCCTTTAATATTATAAATTTATTTTTATGCAGTTGAGAATATTGAAATCTTACCACTACAGCCTGTCCAGTTTTACTTTAAAATAATAATATTATCATTTGTGCAGTAATCATTCACTGTTATTTTCTGAGGCCAAGTTCTGCAACACGTTTACACCTTTTTCTTAAAATATTATTTGTCCAAATTATATCAAATCTTCAGAAATGGTAAGGGAATTCGCAAAGAAATTAACTCTCGTGATAGTGTTTACTTAGGCCAGAGTTTTAAAAGTATTATTAAATTGTATTAGCTTTCTTATGGAATATATAAGTAACAGTACTTTCTTTTCCAGCAACGATACACCCACAATCCTTTAAGTTTGTTCAGGATTGTTCGACACTGTCTGAACACCGAAATCAAACTCATTCAACAGGTGGAAAATGTGAGTATATTTTCTAACATTAAATTAGCATGTGTGTTAGTTTTAAATTTTTCTTTCAGGGTTCTTTGTTGGAAAGTGATAGGTAATTGTAAGTTAATTATGATTAATTTCATTATTAAATTAAATATTCAGTACACAGATGTTTCAAGGCAAAGTCATTATTGTATTTCAATATATCAGATGACTACATGGTAGGAATTAAACATGAGTAGGAAGAAGTAGTAGTTCTCATGCTGTTTGATATCAATGAATTTGAACATATCCTGTGCAGTTGATTGTGTGTTGTAGTTTATTATGTGTGTGTGTTTAAGATAAAATCCATGGTTATCTAAGTATTTATAGTGATGTCTTTATACCAATATTCTTGTCATTTTTTTAAATTCAAGCTATAAGCTACATTTTTGCACACATTCATGGTTTCATTTGAATAAAACAAACTAATGCTGTCACATGGTTAAATTGTGAAGAAAGTACGTAGTTTCTGGTGTGAGTGCTGTGCAGAGGGTCTTGATTAAATTCAACACTAAAGAAAGTTCTCATGGTAATAAATTTGATTAAAAATTTAAAACCCATCACTAGGGGCACATATTTTTGATAAATGAAGAAGCAAAACTTTGGTACAAAAGCAGAGTCAATTTCAGGTTCAAAAGCGGTAAATAAAATAAAATTTTGCTGTTATAGCGGTGAAAAGGCGGTATATAAAATGGCATTTTGGTTTTAAAAATGTGAATATAACCCAAATTTAATTTTGAAACTGCACTTACTACACAAAATAAACATACCTCTTCTAATAAATAGCACATTTATATCCTTACCAGAATATTAAGGGGAGGTGATACAATTACGCACCAATTGTGCATTTATTTCAATATCGTCCGAATGGGCACTGCCACTAAAAAAAACCCTGGATGTATCCAAGAGTATGAATTTCTCTCCATGTTGCAAGTGGAAGCGTTTTTTTATGTTGATTATTAAGCTGGACACGATATTTAAAAAATATGATGAATAATAATTTTCGGAATCCCATGTATTCCTTATGGGGAATCAACTTCAACATCAAGTTACGGCTAACCAAATGGAAGTTTCGACTTTTCAGCTGGTGTAAATCATCTTCAAAGTGCCCTCTTCCCGTTGACTTCTCTTTCTATTCCATCGGAAGTTTTATATCACCAAGAGAACGAATCAAATCATACTCCCATATGATCAATGCTTTTCTCCTTGCCTCCTGGCAGTGTTGCCAAACCTGATGCGCACAAAATAACTAAATTTCTCCTTAAGTGGAGTTAAAACTGACTTTCAAGGAGCTAGATTTACAAAGGCTGGATAAAGTGCCTCCTAGGGTAATGTTAGTTGTCAAAGGGGTGGGGGCACTGCTATTATCGTTAACTCTAAATTGATGACAATTTATTCTTAGTTTTCAACATCTAAATCCTGCAGTATCGCCCATCTCAATAATCCGCCGATGGTCGTATGAAATCGAAAATAAAGAATTCCCTGATAACAATATTATGTCAATTTCACTTCAAACACGGAACTATAAAGAAGTAGCTGGGGAGATAAGAGGGAATGAGGCGACGCAGCCAATATAACAATATCACGTCACGTGCAAAATGTATAATTATGACAAAAGTTGGTCTATGTGGGCCGGAACCAGTGATGGCATCATAGTGGGGCACGGGGGTGGGCGTCCCAGTTCACAGCCGAACGAGTGCACAAAAGAACCAGATCCTGCTCCAAGAGAGCTAAGTTGGCACACTGCCACGGACGGAAGGGCTTGAGAAGACTCCCGTGGAAAATGTATCGCATGCCCTTAAGTTTATTCTTGTAGAAAGGGGTCAATTTCTGCTTCTCAAATATCTACAGTAGAATTAATCAATTTTCTGTGAATTGCATAACTCAGGATAACTTCAGAAAGTGTCACATCGGTAAATGAACTCCAAATTTTGTGTTTTAACAGTCTATTTTGCAGTTCATTTAGCATTATTTTGTGACAAAACAGGTTAGGAAACACCTTTCAGAAACGTGAAAAATTAACATTGCAATGTGTTATTTCACATTTCGTGTTTTCGGCAAAAACGAAATATGCATGCCTCTACCCATCACATATCTCAACATGTTTTCTTTCGAAATTTAGAACTGAATTAATCCTTTCTTAGGAATTGAAAGGAATAAAATTTTTACTTCTTAAAATAGTATTAAACACTAAAACACTTCTGTGGTAATTAAAGAAAAAATAAAATTCCAGTAGATACACATCAGTGTTTGAATTTGATTTGTCTAAATTGGTTTTGTTGATTTTATATATATATTTGCTGTCTTTTTCAGGTTTCTTTAGGGAGAGGGGTTGTGCCCCCAGGTGCTCCACTTCTTCCTGATTCAGCCACTGAAATTGCTCAACAATTAGAACTTCTCCGTCGACGAACTCAAGAAACTGGGGAGGACCTTCGAAAAATGGAACAGGAACAGGAAGCATTTGCCTTGCAGTACCACGAATGTACAAAGTTAAATGGTGAGTTTGATCAATGGGTGCAAATGATACTAATTTATTATATGCAGTAAAAAACTCATATATTGTATATTAACCCTTAAATACCTGCAACCACTGAGGCTTACTCTGCAGTAAAGTCTGATCACCTGAGCTGCTTTCAGCATGAAATTTGATATATTTTGGAAACTAAGAATGGTGAAGTCATGAATGATACCTTGTTTGTTCAATACAGATGAGGCTCATGCTAATGTAAAAAATCATGAATGTCGGGAACATTAATTGAGCCACAGTACGATTCCGAACTTGCATGTTTGTGTCCTGTGTCCTCTAGTGTATCTGTGCATCATTGAGAGTTGAAATTAATTTTTGCTTTTGGTGAAAGAACCAGGTTCTCATGGTAACTGAAATTTGGACATTCATTAAGTCCAGTTAGAAGAATAAGAAAAATTAATAGTGCACTCCCATATGTCTTGCTAGGTGACCAAGTGAATGGAAAACTTCTATAGCATGTAGCACTGTCGTGTACCTGCAATTGGTCATCCATGCTGAACATTTTATTTATTACACAATACTGAAAAAGCAAAGCGACCATCTATTCTTTTTTCATCATTGAGTTATGTAGGCTAGATGTTTGTTTAAATACCATAACAGACTACTCTTTAAGAAAATAATACTTCTATTGAATTTTGGGTGTAAAAGATTGATAAATGAAATCTAAACTTTTTTTTTTTACTTGTCCCCAAATTATCACATTCGAGGAAAGACAGGAATGCAGGACATTCATGCACTTACAGTTGAGTGAGTACCTATCTCTCATGCTGATTGGTAGCACAAAAGGGCATTTTCACTGTATTTTGAACTACATTTTTATTTTGTGCAAAATTCATTGTTCAGGGGTTGATTGTGAAACTGCTTTGTGTCTTTATCCAGATACTATTTACTGTTTGTGCTGATCTGTTTATTTTATAAGACAATAAATATTCACACCCCTCCTACTCCTCGCAGCTTAAATACAAGGCTCATTAATCATTTTCTCATTTTTCAGCTCATTTACAACATCTCCAAACACAAACCCAAAATCAGCAAAATCAGGAACTTGAGAGGAAACTACGACATCAGAAGGAAATGCTCGAACAAATGCTTGGTCAGAAAGTAAGTTTAGTAAAGAATTACTTTTGATTCTTCTACATTGGTTGACCATTAGAACCAGTAGCAAACCTTGGCTTTCCTCTCATAGTGCCTGATAAGAAAAACTTGAATCACCGTTACCTTTAAGAATTCTGTGTGAAAGTTTGAAATAGTTATAATATTCATCAATCTCCAATATTGCTAATTTTCTAACGTGTTGTCACAATGTTGATTAAGAAAGTACTTCATTGATGTTCTTAGTGATTTTTCTACATCAGTAAATGCCAGAGTTGCTGGCTGAAGAACTGAAGTTATGGGTTCAAATCTTCTAGTACACTGTATATATCTCTATTCATAATACCTGTTTTCTTTTTAACCACTTTTTAACTTTGTAATGAAATGTAGTAAAATAGAGATTTCTTTATTAACTGTGTTTAAGTGAAAAGGATGGTTGTATAACATTAAGAGAGACATTGAAGGAGGTTTGTTATTCTCTGTTTTGTAGGTTGCAGGGTTGATGCAGGTTCGTCTTACTCTTGCGGACAAACTGAAAGAGACAATTACTCACTTAACAACTTTACAGTCGAGAGTTTTGGATGATGAATTGATACGATGGAAAAGAGAGCAGCAGTTAGCAGGCAACGGTGCTCAGTTTAACAACAATTTGGATGCTATTCAAGAGTGGTATGCTTTCTTTCTTTATTCAAGTACTATTGTAGAAAGTATAGTATCTTGCATCCCATGTTGTCATTGTGAACAGCAAGGCACCAAAAAAGTTGGAATTTTGTAGTGAATTGTTAACAGAGACCTATTGAAAAAAGATAGATATAAAATAATATCTCTACGTAAATCATTTAAGCACAATTGTTTAATTTTGCATATGTTTATTAAGAGTCAATAATATTATTTCCACTGTTATATTTGTACAATTTTGAGATTGAGCAAGAAAGTAATTCTCCATTTTTAATATTTTCCCAGGTGTGAATCCCTTGCTGAAATCATATGGCATAACAGGCAGCAAATCAAAGAAGCAGAGAGGCTAAAGCAAAAGTTGGCTCTTGACCCAGCTGGCATAGTTGACATTTTACCAAATCTTAATAACCAAATAACACAGCTCCTTTCATCACTCGTTACAAGGTAGGTGTTCATTGATTGAATGAAATTCTCATGTGGGTTAAGAACTGATTTACACAATAGGAATATGTACTGTTAAAATGTTACGAGAGTTATGTATGGTGCTAAAGCATTACCAAAAGAAGTAGTATAGTTATTGTCAAATGTAATGCGCAAAGAAAAATTTTGTTCTCCCCAAATATTCACAATGATCAAAGTATATTTTCTAGTCACTCATTGATATAAGAATTTCAACATAACTCGTATTTAGAAGACATGAGTGAGTGCTAAAATGATTTCCGCGAAACTTACTTGTAAATGTTCTATTAATTTTGGTGGCCTCTGCCACCATCCACTTGGGAAACTCGATGCTTCTCTGTTAGGTTGACTTCCGGTTCCTGTTGTTTCCTTGCTTACCGCTAGGGGTGCTGGTGTAGCCAGTTCTGTGTGATGCGTGTGATAGGTTTGAGTTGTTGCAAAAGCGGGAGCCACACATGTTGTGCCTGACCACTGTCGATGAGAACTGCATGATAGGATTAGCACATCATAATAGAAGATACATTCAGGAAATACCGTATTTACATGTGTATAATACACACCCTGTTTTTTGATGGGGAAAATTAACAATTATATCTAATTTATAATGCGCAGTATAATCCAATTTCAAGAAATAACTTTCTTAGTTGTAGGTCGTAAAGCTATTGTTATGCTGATCAAGAGTGAATGACATCATACCTATTCAATGAATCACTTGTTGCTATGTGGACCAAGAGGAGAAGAATATCCCTTGTGTATGCCATGAGTTACCAACCCACACCACTTCCCCCCTCTCCCTCCACTGTGTTTATCCCAAAGCTTTCACCCTTTAACCACCTTATTTATTCTGTAATAGTAGACAGCGAGATCAAAGTTACGTTATGGATTTGCAGTGCTCAAGAAGTTATTTTCTATTATTTCTTGCCCAACAAATACCGCTGATATGCATCCCATGTGGCGGGAGGTGCATTCTCGAATTCTGCCAGAATGGCACTGCTTTTCTTTGTGTTGCAGAACATTACATTACAAAGTAAAAAATCGTGGGAAATGGCCTTCAACCTTTTATACGAGGTTTTGCTCATTCCTTTTTTACCTTTTCTAAAAAAACTTCAAAATATGTACATTTTTCGTGACTATCATAACATTTACAAGATGTACATTCAGGACCCTCAAATTAGCAGTTTGCAGCATGAGATTTCTTCCATTAAAGCACTCTGTGTATATATAATATTGTTTGGCCAGTAATACATTTTAATTATTATTTTCTTTTTCCTTATCTTTTCTTTCACTCAAAGTACTATAAAAAGCAGAACGTCCCTTCATTTTGTGATTAAGTTATTTCAACCTCATTTCACATTAGTGTCACTATCTTGAATAGAATACTGTTTGCCATATTCAGAAAGTACAGGATTTAAGCTTTGCAATGATATATAACATGATAGGGTTCCGTAATCATGAAAAATCAATGAAAGTGTCACTAAATCATGGAATGACCTTGTATGGTTTCATGTTAGCTGTCCGAATTATTCTCTGCATAATACGCACCACAGTTTTTGGGAGCAAAAATTTTGGAAAAAAGTGCGCATTATATCTTGAACATATTTTAAGGTAGTGGAATATTATTAGATTATTTCTTTAATTTTTTTATGTATGAGTTTCCGCGGTGGCTCAGTTGGTAACGCGTCTGACTACCATGCTCAAGGTCCCGAGTTCGATCCCCGGCCGGTTCAAATCCGGGAACTTTTCTAACTTTGGAAGCGGCTCCGATGCCCACCCAGCGTCGAATGACATGGGTACCTGGGGGAAACCCTGGGGGGTAAAGGCGGTCAGGGGCATGATGCTGATCACATCACCCCCCACTCACGACCGGATCAAGAAAGTGTGGGGCGTTACTCCCACACCCCCTATACACCTTCATGGCATGGTGCTAAGCACATGGGAGCACTTTACCTTTTTTTTTATGTATATTTGGTTTCCAAAACTTTGCTTGTGACCATGGACACAATTTGTAACCTTTTTTAAACCCCAAATCATTATTTTGTCAAATGGTGAGATGTGGGTAAAGGATCAAGACTGGGTTAAATTGTGCAGTTCACATGTGCTCGAAGAAGAACTTTTATTTTGATGTCACTTATTTGCTGCAGAAAATAGAAAATTTTGTTTTAAAAATATTTTTAAAGAAGACCCAGTTTTTCAGATACAAAATTGGATTTTCGATCCAGTAAATTGGTCCCTATTTTAAATTTTTCCTCTTTTTTTTTTTTTTTTCAGCTTGGGCAGAAATTTCAAGTCATAAATTTTTGATAATCTTGAGTGGCCTCTAAGTATTATGTCGACTTAAAATTTTACACAGATGGTGTTAAGGCAACAATGAGTTAAATTACGAACATGCCTCACTTCCTTAGCAATGAATTTTGAATGAATGAATGAACCTAAAACATATATTGGTAATGAAAAATTGAATCTTTCCTTCTCATTTCAGCACATTTATAATTGAAAAACAACCACCGCAGGTTATGAAAACAAATACAAGATTCACATCCACTGTGCGCTTGTTGGTTGGAGGCAAACTGAACGTACACATGACTCCGCCACAGGTATGACTTCTTGTTAACAGTAAAGGTATTTACAGCATACGAGGGCCACTATTTATATTTTGAGCCTTGGAAACACTGATTGAAGTTAGGCATGATTTGACGTTTGCATGGAATTGTCTGGCATTATTGACCATAACGTACTTCAAATGTTTTGTCAATAGCTTGATTTGTGTTGTTTATGTTGCCTTGGAGATTGCGCGACAACAATAAAATGGAATTAACTCGTGAACATTTTCATGCGATGATTTTTTTACGATTTTCGACGTGGATTATCAAGACGAGTGCATCGATCAACTTACTTCCACATTGGCGATGAAGCCCCATCCTTTGCCACTGTGAAATTCTGGTATAACGAATTTAATCGTGGCCGCCATTCGATCACCGACGAGATTCGCGAAGGTCGTCCAAAATCAGGTGTTGTTTAAGAAAACATTGATGCTGTGCAAAACCTAATACTGCAAGATCGTCATGTGACATACTGTGAGATTGAGGCAACCATAGGCATTAGTTCCACCAGCATATATAAAATATTACATGATCATTTAGCTGTGAGAAAGGTATGTTCTCGTTGGATCCCACACAATTTGACAAAAACTCAAAAAGACGCTCGCGTCAATTGGTGCAAACAAAGCTCAATAAATACAATCGTGGTGCTTCAAAAGACGTATATAAGATTGTAACAGGTGACGAATCATGGATATATGCATATGAGCTGGAACGTAAACAGCAGTCGACTGTATGGGTGTTTCAAGATGAACCCAATCCAACAAAAGTTGTTCGCGCTCGAAACACATCGAAACAAATGGTCGCCTGTTTTTTCGGGAAAACTGGTCATGTGGCAACTGTGCCTTTAGAGGAACGTAGAACGGTCAACTCTCAATGGTACACAACAATTTGTTTGCCAGAGGTCTTCGGTCAAATATGGAAAACAAACAAACGCCGTCGGATCATTCTTCATCAAGACAATGCCAGCTGTCACACATCTCGTCTAACAACCGACTTTATGAACAGTCAAAAAATCGAATTGATGGGTCATCCGCCGTACAGTCCTGATTTGGCACCCAATGACTTCTTCTTGTTCCCGAATGTCAAGAATAAATTGCGTGGACAAAGATTTTCGTGGGCGGAAGACGCCGTTGATGCGTTCAAAAACCATATTATGGAGGTGTCTCAAGAAGATTGGAAAAACTGCTTTGACAAATGGTTCGAACGAATGCAAAAGTGTATTGACCATAAAGGAGAATACTTCGAAAAACAATAAAGCAGTTTTCAATGCCAAATTCCTGTTTTTTCATTGTTAGGCTCAAAATATAAATAGTGACCCTCGTATAAGTAGGTTTTGTATATTATCTGTGCTTTCTTTTAATACGAGGAAACCTCTATTACCCATCTTCCTGAGGACTGTAGCTAAAGAACTTAAATTCAGGCAAGTATTCGATGTGGAAAAATTTTATAATGTTTACATCAGATTGTCTAGATCAGATCTCCAATATGTACCAAGTGGAAAAGTGTAAAAAAAAGTGTATTCCATAGTAATAAAAATAATAATTTGTATTTTTATCACATGGTTATAATAATGGTTATCAGTAGCAATACATATTTGGGGTGAATAAAAGATCAGAATTTTGGTACAAAAATTGAGCACATATCAGGTTCAAAAGCACTCTGTAAATTAACATTGTGATGCTATATTGGTGAATAAAATATCAAATTTGATTTGAAAACTACATTACGTATTACACAATAGGAACATTTCCATTCCAATAACATGTTCATATCCTTCACAAAGTAAAGTTGTGCAAATACTATGACAGAAAGAAAATTCTTGTCTTTTGCAATGGAAGAATTTTTTTTTTTTTATTCCATGGCGTATTTAGACATTTCTCAACAATTGGAATTAAGCTAAAAAAAAAAATAGGGGGAGTGGGGTTAGGGCCCCACACTTCCTTGATCTCGGCTGAGCTGGGGGTGATGTGATCAGCACCATGACCCTGGCTGCCTTTACCCCCAGAGTTTCCTCCAGGTACCCACTTCATACGATGCTGGGTGGGTGCCGGAGCCACTTGATTATATTGTGTAAAAAATAATTCAACAGTGGTAAAGAAGTATGATTATGAATTTCTATGGAGGAAAAAGCAAGACCTGCTGTGAAAATCAGTGGCAGATTAACGTGACCCACTTTCGAGTTTAAGGACGGTGGATGACTGCTTCTATCTGCCACCTGTTAGGTTAAATTTATGATTCTGATTGTGTGGGATCTCCATTTACTCTGTAAACTGGTAATTAGGTGCTAGTTTTATAAGTATTGGGTAATTGGAGGGGGGATAATCATTTATAGTTGGACGTCAAGCATCTTTATATATGGTAATCAAAGTGTCCTGGATTCAGTTCACAGTGGAGGCATGTAGAATGATTCAGATCCCACTTTAGCTGCATGTGTGCCCAGTCCTGATCAGCCCAACTGCATAAAGTGAACTGATAACAAGCTTGGTCAAAGTTACGCATTTTTTGACATCACAATACGGGGAATTGTTATCAGTTACCAGGTGTATAAGCTTAAATCTGCTGTTTTGTAGTGAGAAAAACACATGGTTTGTTCATAGAAAGCAACGAGAAATTTATTCAAAGTACTTGCCCTCGCGAGCTGCACATTTTGCCCAGCTCTCGGGCAATTTGTGGATACCACGCCAAAAAAAGTCCTCTTTCGAGGCAAACCACTCATCAAGCCATTTTCGGACGACTGCATACGAATCGAAGTGCTGCTCAGCGTGGGCGTGATCCATCGACGAAAACAGATGGTAGTCGGAAGGGGCCAGGTCGGGTGAATAGGCGGGATGGGGTAGCACCTCCCAGTTGCGTGTATCCAAGTAGTTTTGGACCAGTCTTGACGTGTGCGATGGGGCGTTGTCGCGGAGAAAAATCAGCTTGTCATGTCTTTGTTGATAATCCGGCCTTTTGTCACACAGAGCACAGTGCAATTTGATCAGTTGTTGGTGGTAGCGGTGGGCAGTCACAGTTTCACCAGGTTTCAACAGTTCAAAGTAGACGATACCCTGTTGATCTCACCAAACACACAGCATCATCTTCCGGCCGAAGCGATTTGGTCTCGAGGAAGATGTTGATGGTTGGCCGGGATCAACCCACGGAAATATATCCACTTTTCATCGCCAGTCACAATCAGGTGCAGGAAAGACTTTGTTTTTTGTCTGGCAAGCAAGATTTCGCATGTGTTTTGGCATCTCTCCAGCTGCCGATCGGTCAATTCATGCGGCACCCATTTTCCGATCTTTTGAACCTTTCCCATAGCACGTAGACACATGGAAATGGCTGCTTGAGTAACACCCAATTGCTCGGCAAGCATATTTTGTGTTTGGGTATCGTCCTCGTCCAAAAGAGCCTGCAATTGATGGTCCTCAACCTTCCTGGGCCGATTTTCACGCTTCTTGTCGCTCAGGTCAAAATTGCCATCTTTGAACCGACGAAACCAATCCCTGCACGTTGTTTCCGATACAGCACTGTCACCATAGGCCTCCACAAGCGTTCGATGCGATTCGGCAGCCGATTTCTTCAAATGGAAGCAGAAAAGCAGAGCTTCCCGCATATGCTCTTTTTCTGGCACAAAACTAGACATGTTTACCACAGGAACACTGTCTGTTGTTGTCTGCACGTGCTGACGATGTGCACTGATTCGTGTTGGCAGATGTCCAACTCATAGAAACACCAGGTATGGCGTGCCCATGGTAGCTTCATACGCTCACTAACGCCATCTATGAGCAAACAGCAGATTTAAGCTTATACACCTGGTATGTGCCCAGGATTTTCAAAAAAATGGGGAGGAGTGTTATGTATACTTTTTTAATAGCCCTAATTTTTCATCTTTTCCCGCCTTTGACGGGGTAAATACTGGGCCAAAAAGGGGTTATGACCCCCATCAACCCCTCTCCTGGGCATGCCACTTATTGTTATTTACATCCATATTAATCCACGAATTATTGTTGGATTTATCAGTGTTGCGGAGTGCAAACACAGTTTCCACCAATAATTTTCCCGTAAATAACTTGGTTTTTTTTGTCTCCCCCTTCACGTTTAATATTTCGCGATTTATTAGCATTGTGTGCATTTCCTTCCTGCACTGTTCTCTGTGTTCAAGATGTTTATCAGAAGGCAAAACAAGAAAAAAATAGCTTGTCGTTTAACTCGTTGCTTTGTGTGTGTTGCTCATGTTGCGTAATCTTCAAAAGCAAAACAACCTTCTGAGGCGAGATTCAAAAGATTGCCAATTTTGGATGAGTCATTGCATTGGGGGGGAGGCAGTTACCCCTCTAATCACGGACGTTCGCAGATTTTTTTTGCCATGAAGGGACAAGCAAGGTATTTTTCCAGGGGGCATATTACCTCGATAATAGTGTTGCCTCCTCAAAAAAAAACACTTCAATTTGAAATTATTAGTATAACTGAAATCAAATTATATGTGTAAAATATATACTTTTAGGTTGACATTAGTTTTGGAAGGGGGAGGTGGCCATCCTTGACCCCCCTTCCAGACATTCCATGCCCTTATATTATTATACTTGCCCTTAGAAATTTAGTGTAGATGAATCTTATTGCTGTTATTAAACAACATTATAGTCTTAAAGAAAATGAAGTATTTACAAGCTGATGAAAGTTCGAAGCAACTACAAGGGAAGGGGGTTGGTTCAGTTGTGCAACCACAAGCGGGCAGGGGTGGGGGGGCCATTGCCTTCTCTCAACCTTGGACGGAAATCAATTCTAGGGGGGCAAACATTGAAGTAAAAGAATGTAAGACTAGCAGAATCTAAGAGTATCAGGACAAAAGGATACTGAAGATTGAATTAGTTTTCATGTCTTTCTTGCGGTATTTTTTCCAGACAGCCAGGAGCACCTGCAGGGAAAAATTGCCCACTGGACTTCAAATTTTATACAAATAAAAATTAATTTTGTAAAATTTTCTTGCTCGCTTCACTCGCAATATCTGCTTTCCTTACAGTCTTTTCAAGTTCAGAGCAATAGTAGCTAGGGGGCTGAGAGAGTTATCCCTCTACGCCGAACGATCTGAATGATAAAAATTGTAAATGAGAATTCCATGACATACCATGGAATTATTCGCGTGCTATTAAATCAATATTGTATTCAATTTATATAAATTTGGATTAAAAAATTTTATTGCTCGCAGTTTCTTTCTTTTTTGTAATGCATTGTGAATTATCAGAGGGACAAGTAATGCTGCTATAACAGTTTGGTTTGGAGGAAAAGGAAAGTTATATCATTTGGTTTGTTAAGGGGGGGATGAATTGATTATGTAATGTATTTAAATAATATGTTTTATATATATATACACACACGCACACATATATACCCATCAATGGCATAAAACTAAAAGAGTGAGATAAAATGAGATTTTTCTTTCCCGGCTGAACTTTCATGAAGGCTTTTGCCACCCCCCACCCCCCTCCTAATCAGAGGGTCTGCTCATGCCTATGGTGCAAATATAAAGTACTCTCAATAAGTTTTACCACTTTTACGTCAATATATATTTACACAAATGTTACAGACCCTCCACACTTCAACAAAATAATGAAACTTAGACTACCTGTTGCATTGGTATATTTTTTATACTTAACATGTTGGATAATGTACACTAATACTTTTAGAAAGTTATATTTTTTCACAAAAAAAAGTTTTAATAAATCATGAATTAATCAATGATTAAATTATTTTCAACCCTGTTTGAGAGATAGGAAGGACCATCATTCATGTTTTAGGTCATAACAAGTTAGTTTTTATTTATAAAAGAATTCCTGTTTGAAGAAATGTATTTACCATCTTACATTTTGCTGCAGAATTAATCAATATTTTGGGCTTGCTTATTGGCACCGAATGGTAAGATTTGTATGAAGTGAATTATTTTACTTCAGATCATGTTTTTACATATGTTAATTGTATTAATATTTTTTTAACAGGTAAAAGTTACAATCATTAGTGAAGCACAAGCTAATGCTTTGTTAAAAAATGACAAAATGGCCAAAGGAGAAGCAAGTGGGGAGATTTTGAACAATACTGGAACAATGGAATACAATCAAACAACACGACAATTATCCGTTAGTTTCAGGTAAGAAATAAATGAGCATATATACACTCGGGTAAAAGTCACTACACCTGAACCTCCGAATTCACACTCATCCAACCACAACTCTACCTTCTGTTTCCAAGTAGCCATTATACCAACAACCCGCTTCAACCAACACATTATTTTGGCAAACCATAGCCACCGGACTAAACCAAGTGGCTCAGTAACTATTCCTTATGATTTGGCACACACAGGAAATGTACTCTGTAAAAATTTCAGCAAAAAATGCAGGGTCGACAAGGGTTGGCTCGTTAGTTGAGTGAGCATGGTATGCCATAGACCTGGTTTTGAGTCCTGGTCAAGCCTGCATTTTCCGCTGAAATTTCTGCATCCCAACTAGACCCCCTCCCCCTCCTTTTCGATCCCAGCCACATAATTCTTTCTTTTGCCATCCCATCCACCATCCAGGAAACATTTAAGCACTTTCTATCTGTCGCTGTCTGCTCCCATCATCTAGCTACACTGAAGTTGGATGTCATCATTTTTTATCATTTAAGATGCAACCAGGCTGCAAAATGTAGAAACTTCCACTTTGTGTGATGGTTACTGTTTCCTTTCATTTTATTGATCCACCCTTCTGGTTTCTTTCCTTGTTCATGTGTCTGTTTGGAGGTGGCTGTAGTTGTACTTAGCACTGATTAAAATGACTGAAATAGAATAAAATAATATTCGGTGTGATAACAATAGCTTTATTGTTAGCGTTTTCAAGATTTCACTTGCTTAACCCCACAGCGTTTCTAGTTTCAGCTTTATAATGTATAAGTAACTGCTACCCAAGTCAGTGGTCAAGAAATATAAAGCTTTGCAATCTTAGAAATGTGATGTGTCTTGCCTTCTGTAGCTTACCTTTTTTATTTTCTCTTGCTTGCCTCTGTAGTGGAGCGTTGGGCATAATATGCCATGAAACTAGAACTCCTGGGTTTGAACCCAGAATAAAGCATACGTGTATCATTGTGTTTGTTTCATCATTGCAATTAACACATGTAGAAAAGCTGAGTAAAATAGCCAAAATATTAAAGAATGTTTGGTGCCTTAGTTTAGTGTAATATTAACCAGTTATGATATTTAATGTTTGTAGGAGAGTATTTCGTTGTTGTGAATAGTATTTTTCATTTTACTTCATTTTTTATCCCCAGAAACATGCAGCTCAAGAAAATAAAGAGAGCTGAAAAGAAGGGCACAGAATCTGTTATGGATGAAAAGTTTTCACTTCTATTTCAATCACAGTTTTCCGTGGGTGGAGGTGAACTTGTGTTTCAAGTAAGGATGCATACTTTATTCTCATATCTTTTAATGTAAGGATTTTTTTTTTTGTATGCTTTTTTGTTTTTCATCAAAATTTCTCCCAGTTTCAAAAATATTGAGAATATGGTGTTGATTCCCCTTATTCTATTCTTATCTCATTGTGTGACATATCCAAGGAATTGAATGTTCCTTATTACATGGCAAAGTTACTTGTCTTAACCTATTATGTTAAATGTAGTGATAGATTATATCCAAGGTCCTAAACAGGTATATTTATTTCTTCTAATTTTAATTTCAGTTAGGTTGACTTCAATTACAATATATGGACTAACTTTTACTATCATGCTTTGTCGTAGGTATGGACATTGTCTTTGCCTGTAGTTGTTATTGTCCATGGTAACCAGGAACCTCATGCATGGGCAACTGTTACATGGGACAATGCATTTGCTGAGCCTGGAAGAATTCCTTTCGCCGTGCCAGAGAAGGTCCCATGGTCTCAAGTTGCAGAGGCTTTGAATACCAAGTTCAAGGCAGCTACGGGCCGATCCTTAACAGAAGAAAATCTTAGGTTTTTGGGTGAAAAGGCTTTCAGGTAAAGATTAGGCTGTTTTTGTATTTTTATTGCTTTTAAGAATGTTGCTTTTCTCCATGTATGTACTCTGTATTGTTTATGTGGAAATTTACACCTTGAATTAAGCTGGGGATTATTTGCTTCTTGTTCCATAGATACATGTTGAAAGATTACGTTTGTATTTCATGTTTAATTACGGATTGATTATTTCTTTTTTTAAACTGTTTGTGTAAAATTTCAATCATGTTTATTGTAAATTCATTGAATGCAGTTTCAAAATTTTCAGAAAATATGGAAAATTAATGTCAGAATATTATACATTATCTTGCATCAGTAAATGAGTTTGGGTTTAAGTCCACTTTATTCACAGTTAGGCTACAGTTTAATGGGGGATCTGAACTACTTCGTGCCCCCACCAGGTAGCATTATAAATGAATATTGAGAAATGAGATCTTCAATTGAGTTCTTCTCCACTTCCCTAAAAGTGAAGAAATTTATTATCTTATTCTGACCATCCTCCCACTAACGTGAAAGTTCAAATTCTCTTATCAGAATAGGTCTCCCCAATGGTGCAGTGGTAGCGTCGTCACCTTGTAATGAAGGGGTCCCAGGTTTGATACTCGGTGGAAGCACATAGAAGTTCGGATCCCACTTTAAACTGTAGGTCCAATCCCGATTAGCCTTACTGTGGACACCAAATCAATCAATCAAATCTCTTATCAGAATGTTCAATGAAACCAGGGGTTTTGGGTAAACCATGGACTGGGCATTTCATTGTGTTTGTTTATGTATCCAATTCATCTTGATTGTCAGAATTATCCTGTACAGGAAGGAAACATCAAATTAGGTTGTTTTTTTTTTGTAGGATGCCAATAATATTCATTGCTTGTTTCCCTTTGCAGGAGTCACCAACAGCAACTGCAAGACTACAGTGGCATGATGTTGAGCTGGTCTCAGTTTTGTAAAGAACCTTTGCAGGAACGAAATTTTACATTCTGGGAGTGGTTTTATGCTGTAATGAAGCTTACAAGGGAACATTTGCGAGGTCCATGGATGGATGGGTGAGCATATTAGTGTCATTTTTATTTGTATTCTATGAGATGAGAAGAATTTTAAAGAGGAAATTATTTTGGAAAGAAACGTGAAAATTATATGACTCCATACATTTTTTTAACTGAGGTTAACTTCAGTAGCTGTATTAGAATTTTAGTATAATAAAAAATTACAGTTATATTCTATAATAGGTTAAAGAGCTGATTTTATGTTGAGCCGTTAATATAGATTTGCCAAGTGTGTGAATATGATACATAAATTACTTCCCATGAATCTTTTTCTTTGCTATAATTTGTGTGTGGTGTTTTGAGTGTTACTGTCAGTATTGAAAATCTCACTCCTACTTGTATTAATTAGCCCTTTTATTATTGTTATGCTTCCAGAGCAATATTGGGTTTTGTTAGGAAAAAGCAAGCAGAAGAGACGCTGTCGAATTGTGCCAATGGAACATTCCTGCTGAGATTTTCAGATTCAGAACTAGGAGGCGTTACTATTGCTTGGGTTGCTGGTATGTACTATCACACCTACTTATTGCAATGTGTAAATTTAAAATGGGTTACTGTGACTTACAAAAATATTTTTACAAGCACATAATCACAATTTTTGCTGTTATGTTTCAGAAGAACACATGCTCCCTTCATCAGACATTCATTTGTAGTTTGAATACAGTGATAACTGTAATATTATTCATATAATATATATTTTCTACCACAAATGTTTTAATAACATAGGATGCAAATCCTAGTGAAATTGAGTAATTAATTTTGACGCAATTGAATTGTTTTTCAACAGTGATTGAGACCAGGATTAGGTATAAGAAGTGCTACATTTTACCAACCTTACGTTTGTCTGGTTGTTGTTGTTATTGTTGTTATTATGTCTGGTTGTTGTTGTTATTGTTATTATTATGGATCATTGTGATTATGCAATAGCAGGGAGAAAAGATAGCTGGAAGGACAATAGACAATCAGTTTGTCGGAGGAAAGTCATGTTAAACACAGTTATTTTGATATTTATTCTATGAAGAAAATAATTTTTGTATTTTGTTAGTCTAATATGGAATGTAATTACATTCTTGTGCTGTTGTATCAGCTGTAGATGTCATTTTTATATTTATTTGTTTTAGAACAAGGTGAAGTCTTCATGCTGCAGCCTTTCACAAGTAAAGACTTTGCCATCCGGAGTTTAGCAGACAGAGTGTCAGATCTTCAGCATTTAGTGTATCTGTATCCTGACATCCAAAAGGACCAAATTTTCAGCAAATATTATACACCTGTGTCAGGTAAACATATTTCCAAGTGTGTTTTACACCCGCCGCAAAATGACTTCGGACCTCATGTGAAATCTGCTGTAGTAAGCGATCTATCACTTTGTAGCCTTGTATCTAGTGTTGTTTTGTTTCGAACACTGAATTGTTTTTGCATGAACGTATCTGGCAACAGTGTATTACTGCTGATAAGAGAGTTCATTTCATTTCGTATTAGTTGACACAGGAAGGGTGACTTTCTGCTGTAGTGTGTGTGATAAATTGCTGTTTTCGTTTGTTGCACTTTATGTTGGATATTTTTCTGCTGTATTTGTGATATGCCGGGAAAGTACTGTGGAAAATGCCAGCATTGTTGCATGGCGAAGTGAAAACGTCTCGATAAAGACGATATGTCAACAAACAGGTCGTGCAAATTCAACCATAATGAAGGTACTGGCAGCCGCCAGAGGACTGCCTCCGACTGTCATTCCAAAGCACAAATTCGGTGGTGGGAGGCAAAGAAAAACAACCAAATCTACAGACGCTCTCCTAATGAGATAAATAAAGCCCTCGACTGACAGTGTCAGAACTTAAAGAAATGCACCCGAGTCTGTTGGAAAACATTAGTGTTCACACGATCCAGCACCATTTACAGAAAGACTTGGATTGGCAGTGTTGTACTGTTGCTAAGAAGTCACTACTCACCACCCGCATGAAGAAAGACAGTCTTCCTTTTGCAAAGAAATATGCACACTGTACACCAGCACAGTGGAGGAAAGTAATGTTTTCCGATGAAAGCTCATTCCAACTGTTCCGAATGAGAGCTGCTAAGGTTCGACATCCATCATCTTCAGATCGGTACAACCTAAAGTATACGGTTCCGACCATTAGGCACTCCCAGTCTGTAATGGTGTGGGGGTGTTTTTCAGGTGATAAGGGTAGGGCAGGTTTATATTTCTTACTGCAAAACGTGACGATGAATGCAGACTGATATATCAACGTTCTTAAGGACCATTTAGTGGATATGCATCAGATCCACGAGTGTGATCTTTTCATCCATGATAACGCTCCTTGTCACAGGGCTGTGAAGGTAAGGAAATGGCTTGAGGAACAACAGATAAAGATGTTAAAGTGGCCTGGGAATAGCCCCGATCTCAACCCAATTGAAAATTGTTGGCATTGTATGAAGCAATTCCTGGGAAAGAAGAAGATTCAGAACCTACATACCCTCCAAACAGAACTGAAGAAAATGTGGTGCATTGACATGGACTTAAATTACTTCCGAAGTCTTAGTGAGTCCATGCCCATGCACATCCAAATGGTTACCAAAAGTAAAGGCAACATGACTCCATACTAATGTATGCATTTTTTGCTGTATCTAATAGCTTAATTATAGCTTTTCACATGAATTTTCTGTATTTTTTGTGCTTTTGTTATGATATCCGAAGTCATCTTGCGGCGGGTTTATTTTTTGTTTTCATAGTGCCTTAATATGCAGCAGTACAGTGCTTATAAAGTATGCTACAGTACTTGAATATGTGTATATATTTTTTTTTAATCTGTCATGCGCCAGTGTACTGAAATTTGGTGTGCATTTCAAGTATTGTGGTAGGGAATCTGAGAATAAATATTTTATCATGTGAGTGTTTTAATTATTGCATTTTTACTGCTTGAAAGTGAAGGAGACATAATTTTTCCTATTTTTTTGTTGCAGAAAATCAACCAAATCCAGTCAATGGATACGTAAAACCACTCTTGGTTACACATGTTCCAGGGTAAGGAAACTTAATAGTTTTTTTTATTATTAATTATAACCTTACTGATATTCAAATTGCAACTAGAGTAAACAAAATGTATTTTAGGTTGCAGCTTTATGTTTCATATTTTCACTAGGGCCACTTTGAACCAACTGATGCTGATACTCTCACCAATACCCACTGATACCAAATACCGATACTTGTAAAATTTAATTTTAAAATTACAAAGGCAAGTCATACTAACTCACATCACATTCCTTTAATGACATTAAATAATACCCAAATTATTCTCATGTAGTATTAAACACTTTAAAATGTCTTGTGATATTTGGTAATTTTTATGTATGTGAACTACTCTGCAGACCCAGAGGATGCAAAGAAAGGGCTTTTTGAAATGTGGCAGGACTTATTAACATATTGCAGTTAAAAAAATGATATAGATTGTGTCTCTTCTTCAGTTTCATGAACACTACTCATTTTTGTCATTTGGGTTAACCTGGAGAGGGAGAAAAGCGATGTAAAATATATACAAATGCAGTTATTAAAATGTCGCTGCGGTATCGGCCAATACCAATAGTCACATATAGACTTATACAGAAGGGAAGAGAACAAGAAGACATTTTTAAATCCACAACCCTCCCTCCCCACTTGAATGGAAGATAAAACTAATTCCATGACGACTTTCATTTATCTTTCCCAAGAACTCCGCAATCATCTAGCCCGGAAACAGCTCAGTCTTTCTCACCGCACGAGTTTCCAAGCAAGAATTGGAAACAAATGATTTATTTTATATCCGCTCAGCCTTTATGAGGTAGTACATGCCTTCGAGAAGTTTGGTCGCAGCTTTCCCTTTGCTTAGGCTTTTGATCTTGTCAATCATCTGCTTCCCAGGAGGGTAGAGGTTTCTTCAGTAATTCTCGGAAATACAACAAGCGGAACTTTTTCCAATATGCCACAAGCAAGGGTGAACGAACTTTTGAAAGAGGCAAATGTTGCTCTTGGCCTTGGTTTTAGATGGGATCGGTGGTAAAAATTTCAACCGATACATTCCATATTGGTATCGGCTCAGCCCTAATTTTCACCACAAACTTTGTTGGGGTTCAAAGAAAGCTTTGCCATTACTTCGAATGAAAATAGTTTTATTTTTAATTTGATTGGATCATATATCCTGTATTATATTTGGTTGCATGGCAAGTGATGTCCAATAATGAAATATGCACATCAGCAAATAATGTAATGTAATTTTCCATTCCTTTGAGTCTTGGAAGTGAGAAAATATTAAATCACATAGTTAACAGCTTTGCAACTTTTGTTTCATGCTTGGCTTGAATAAAAAGTTCACTTTAAATAGTTTTTCAGCTCTTGATTAATTTGTCATAGTAGTAGGAATAGCATGTTTTATGTTAACTACAGCAAAGAGCATACATAACAAGAGGCCTCAATAGGGCTCGAGAAGCATCGTACGTAAATGCCTAGTAGTTTGGCATTTACCCAAAAGATGTCTCTCTCCTAGACAAAAGAACCTTGCAGAGTGGGGCTTCCAAAACGGGCATCAATCTCTGATGCTAAAGAGGCTGATAAGTGATAACATCAAATGGCTGATCCTATGTTTTGGGGAATGAGCTAGGAGTTCGAAAAAGAGATTCTGTATATTTATTTATTTCAAAGTAAGAATCACATAAATTTGTGCGTTCGTGTGTGATACTAATCTCAATTACATGCTAGTGTTTGTGTACAAGAATTTGCTAACCCTGCTGATTTTGAAATATGATTTTTTTAAAAACCATAACCTATAACAAGGGTAACTTCACTAACTTGTGCAACCAAATATTTACCAGATTTCTCAAATTAAAAATTAATTCAATTCAAAGGACACACGGGCATTGAGTTTCCGAAGTTGAAAAGTTTATTTAATACGGAAGTTCAAACTTACAAGTCACGGCCATATTTATACGAACATAATGGGAAGGGTTCAGCTTTCAGTAGTCCGAGGATAGTAAAATTAAAATACCTGTATTATAATTAATAAATATTGATCATGGATGTTATTCACTAATGGTAAACTGGTTGATAATTGCATTATTAAATTTAAACAGTTTTCAATTAATATTTTCTGAACATCTCATTGTAACTAGGTACATACAGATGTGCACTAATTATATTAACAATTACAATATTTTTCATTATGTACATTGAGATTTATATTTGCAAAATTTTCAGACTATATATCAAAATATCTATGTGCATTTTGAAGAGTTTCTCGAAAAGTTTGCTATTTTACAGTTTATTTTGAACGTAATGAATACTGTTAAAGTTATTCTGAAGATTTGAATAAAATGAAATTATTGTACACCACTCATATAAGTTATATTTTCAAAATGATTTCAGATGTTACAATGATTTGATCAACTGTTGATGATGTGATTATTCGATTAATGCAAAATGTTTATTAACCCCTTTACCGTGGTGGCCTTGAAGAGAAGTTCAACAAAAAAAGAGATCCTCTACATATAGACGCCATTGCAAAATAAATTCATCATAAATTATTTTTATGTTTTTAAAATGCACATATTTTTAATTTGTACTTTTAATTACTTTTCATAAGGTAAAATGTGTAATAGTTTTTTGTTTATCGAAATTTTTGTTTATTTCTTCAATAACAAACAAAATACATGTAATTACAAAATTCATATTAGTGAAATTTCATATATTTTGATTACAATATATAATGCCACAAAAACTTCTGTTGCTATAGAGTCAGAATATAACTAACTTACAATAAAAAAAACTAACAATTGCAATTGTGATCTACATTCAATATATAAAATGTCACTTTCAATAGTCCTTCTTTTTTTCTCATGTTCATATTTACTTTGGTAAGTTCTCTACTGTATGATACTCTTTAAAACATGGTATGATGCACAATGGCAATTCACATATGTCACAGCAATAGATACTTCTAACTTTGTTTTGTAGTGTGCAATACACTTATCTTCTTTGAAGCTTCTTCTTGGGACCAGGTGCATCACCTGTAAGAATTTCGACTGGGGATTCTGTTAAGCCTTGTCTTCCTGTAAGCCTTGTGGGACATGTTTCTAAGTTGAGGGGACCTATTGGTTTTCTAATCCAGTACACATCTTTTCCATAAGCACTGATGAGCTGCTCAACGAGATCCATTTTGAAATCAAGAAATTTCTTTCCACCTCCATTGCGCCTGTAAATGATGTGGCTGTTGAGAAGAGTTATCTCGAGCAATCTGAAAAAAATATCTTCTTGTAGTATTTCTTAACTCATTTTCTTGTAGGCGAGGAAGCAGATGTAATTGGGTCCATTAGATCTATTCCTCCAATGTGACACCTTTTCCTTCGTGTCATCATAGATTGTGCTCAGCATATTTACATATTTCTTGTCTCCACTTCATGTGCATGAGCTTATTCTTGAACCTAACAATAGTTTCACCTTTTTTCAACACTTTGTCATTTACTTGCTTGCAAAGGTTCTTCCTCGTGAAACGCACTGTTCCTACGGCATCTGTTTTGTTAGTGACAAAAATCTCATAAAGATCAGGAGAGGCATAGAAATTGTCTATTCCAAGAGTGTAGCCTTTATTCAATAATGGTTCAATAAGACTCAAAACTATCTTCGTTGGCTTGGTGAATCCTTTGCTAATTTCTTCAGATATTCCTGGAATATTACAGGGATAAGTCATTTTTTTACCCATGTAGACTAGAAGATTCCAAACATAGCCAGTTTCTGCTTCTGCTAATATGTAACATTCAGTGCCAAACCTGGCTCTCTTGAGAGGGATGTATCTTTTTCCACTTCACTCTTCCTTTCCACAAGAGCAATGATTCATCAACACTTATATCTTCCGCTTGAATGGAATGGGATTTGAACTTTCCAAGAAGAAAGTCTAGCACATCTCGAAATTTTATGGTTGGCACATCTTGTTCTACTTTATCAGACAAGTGCAAATATTTCATAAGTAAGCTGAACCTGTCCCTACTAATGCACTTTGAGAAGAAAGGAGTGGATATCAGAAGATTGGTAGAGTGGTAAGATTCGATTGTCGGATTTCTGACAATCCCTTGCAGAATAATGAGAGCTAGGAAGACGTACATCTCACCAACACTTGTGTCCTTCCATAAAAGGTCTCTGCTTTTCAGTCTCATTTTACCTGATCTTCTTTTGTCATCTCCTACCTTACTAGCATATTTATTTGTTTCGCTCACAATATATTCCATCAGCACTACATCAAATAAAGACTGAAATATATCCAATGGACTTTGTGGATTCGAAAGCACTAACTTCACACCACTGTCACCTGTGAATGGGAAAAGGTCTCTGCTTACCATTGAAGATTCAGTCCATGTATCAGATGCAGTTTCATCTTCCAACTCGCTGCCGCTAGTGTCACCAGCTTCTTCTTCAATTCCTGTCCTATCGTCTTGAGCATCTTCATCACTTGAAACAATATCTTCACTGCAAGTACCTTCACTTTCAACATCAGAGATTTCATCCAGAAAATCATCATCTAAGTCATGCTCCAGTAGATGCTGAATATCAGTACATCTGAGGTTTCTCCCCGCCATTGCAAAAATTCTGTGTGCAATACACAAAATAAAATATACCATTGCACAATGCACACCACTAGCTAACGAAACTTCCTCTTGGGAAGCAGCTCTCGAACTAAAAGAAAAGCTACTGAACACAAAGCAGTATACGATAATTAAGAGAGTCCATATAGTAACATTGGTAAAATGCAGGAAAACACACAATACGAAGTTGTTGTTTTTTTCGATACCAACAAGGCATAAAAAATGGATTGTTTGCTTGCAAACTGCTTGCACAGACCTGTAAAAGCATGAAAAAGAGGAGTCTATATATATGACTTGTCGCAATACAACAGCCGTTAATTTTCAAACACCATCCATATAAAGTCGCGTCGCAAAATAGTGCCGTTTTTCGAGAGTCTACATATATTGTTCTGCGGCGGTTAAGGGGTTAAAGCAATGGGAGGAGTTTGGATGCGTTAAACCCTACCCTTATATATGGCCATGTTAGAAGCTTTTTCCTCATCCTCCTGTACGTAAACTTTTACAAAATTATCTTGCATATGGAACTCGGACAGTAAGTTTTTATTATGTACCAATTGTATACAAACTATGATAATTCTTTACGAATTTAGAGTAAGTTTTGAATGCAGGAAAATTTTTATCTATATCGCCTTTTTTCAATTCGTAATTTCAAAAATTAAGGTAGATTATGCACTTTTTAATGTTACATAAAATTTAAAATGTCCGTGAACCTTGCTCCCTCCTGGAACTTCTGTTTATTGAAGAGCCAACAGCAAAGATAATAGTAAGCAAACTGTTTATTGCTATTTTCATTATAAATATTTATTCCACATCCTGTGTTGTTTAAAGGAATGTAATTCTGTTAATTTGAAGCAGGTGGCAACCTCTAAATAGTGACATTTTGATTTATTTCATCATCATCGTGGTGTGGAAAACAAACGGAATATAAATAAAGATTGAATTCCCCTACTGTTTTCTTTGTCGTCGAGTGTATAATTTACATTTTGAGTACCAAAAATGTAAAGTGTAAATTGTCACTGCTGCACCTGTTAATAATCAATGTAATCGCAGCTGTCCTTTTGCAGTAGATACGATCGTGACCAGCAACGGCTGGTGACTCTAAATTAGGTGAAGGAAGAAAATGGGGTAATAGAGAAATTTGGATCAATATCTACAGATGCGTATTAAAAGATGGGATTTTTAACAAAAACACACAAAAACCATTTTCTAATACTTAAGTACTATGTATAACTATTGATCTAATTTTGTCTATTACCCCATCTTCCTATCAGCCCGTTACATATTTCAGAAGCACCAGCGGCTGCTGCTTGTGACCTGACTCTCCTGTAGGCACCATTTTGAAAGAAGAAAAAAGGTAACAGCCAATCAAAAGCGTACTACTGGAAGTAGTTTGGCACTTTACCGAAACGGGCAGGACTGTGCGTGTGATACACATTGATATATGGCATTTTCGATAATTGAGGTCTCTTGTTATATATGCTCTTTGAACTACAGTGAGGTCCAGAGTGTAGATATAGTCAATATGGAAAAATGCCATTCTCTCTCTCTCCCTCCCGTACTTCTTTTGGACTTGTCACCAATGTTCCCAGGCTTAACCCAGCCTGGGCATGGATCTTATTTGCTAGTGTCCCTTCATCAATTTCATCTAATAAACACTCATCATCATCATGACAAAAGTGATCTAGAAAGAAAAGCAATGCTAAATAACAAACGTGCAAATGTAAAGTTATTCTGAAAATTTCCCATTTATTTTCAGTTGGGGTGGCCCTGCTACAATTGGTAGTTATCCTGCTACACC
This sequence comes from Lepisma saccharinum, assembly GCF_977018435.1. Taxonomy (NCBI): domain Eukaryota; kingdom Metazoa; phylum Arthropoda; class Insecta; order Zygentoma; family Lepismatidae; genus Lepisma; species Lepisma saccharinum. The sequence goes on from NC_139229.1 coordinate 118,817,223, forward strand.
ACAAAATATGTACCAACCCCATTCACCTGATCCAAGTGTAACAAGAGATACTCCTTCTGTTGCAAGTGCAGTGTCAGAACCCGGAAGTAGGTGAGTATTAGCATACAAACCTATTACAGTTTACTTTGCCACTGTATGTATACAAGCCGGTGAAGCCAGGGCTGTTAGAGGAAACAAATTTAGTGTGTGTACCAGTCAGGCAAATCTGGAAAAGTCTGTGAATTTACTTTTTCTGGAAAAATTATGGAAAAGTTGCTGAAAATTTCTTGAAAAATCTTACAACCGGGAATGCTTAAAAGTCACTAGCACAATGGATACATTTGCTACCGCAGATGTTACTCATCCAATGAGAAACCTCGTAAAGTGATGGCATGCTTTGCATGGTTTGGGGCCTATGTTTCTGATAATAATTATAAACAAAGATCTCTATTCACAAGTAGTGAGTGCTATTTGGCTGCCATACTCTGGATTATCACAATATTTGAATTCTGAAAAATATTTTAATACTGAATTCGAATTACTTTGACCTTTATTGATGACATTTTAATTTTTGTTTACAAAGCAGTGTGACATTAATTTATCTATGAATATATATTATATATACAGTTGATTTTTGGGCAAACAAATATTAAATTAATATGTTGATTATTTCTAGTAGGGAGAGCTTATATTAAATACCCTAGGAAATGGGTCATGTTACCATGGAAAAATCTACTAAAAATAAATGGTTATTAGTATTTACCACTTTCTTGTTGAAATTTTTTTGTGTGAGAGAAATAATTGTAATATATTACTAAAATTTACTATAATTAAATGTTGCACTGCAATTGTTATGGATTTTAGGAGAAAGATGTTTTTGTTTAGTATCATCTTGTGGAACTTAATAAACAAAACAATCATGCTGACTCACTATTGGTTACCATTTTAAACTTGGTTATATGCAAGATTCAACATACGGGTTTAGGTAAAGTACCTTCCTACACACATGTTCATGTACATTAGTTACTCTTAATTATCTGGTCTGGAAAGTTTTGGACCCTCATCTGGAAAAGTCCGGGAATTTTGTTTCCACAAAATTGTACGTCCTCTGATAATATATCCTTTATGAGCACCAAAATTCAATGGATTTTTTTTTAGTTTCTTTTGTTTTCATTATTATGATAAATTACGATGAGCCAAGCAGATAATAATGTATTAAAGATCTGAACCATCCAGCCTGATAAATTTCCTTGGGCTATTAACTTGAATGTCAGTGATATGTAAGTCATTACTATGGGTATTAATTTGCATTTCATAAACCCAGAATTTCCAACCTTCATGGTGGAGGGGTTGTCAGTGCATACTCTGAAGCCAGGGATGCTGGGTTGAATTGTGAGTGGTCCTTCGTGAATTTCATCATATCATCATTCATCCTCATAATCACAATTTACCAAAAGTTGCAGAAAAGCAACACTAAATAACAAAAATTAAATCAAATATAATAAACCCAAAATTCTCTACAAAGCTGTTAATTACATACATTGTTCTTCTTGAAGGTTCACATAACCACTTTTTGTAGATGCAAAATAATCTAAACAGTTATTTTTAGTGGTTTTTATTTGATTTTATCTGCGACATTTTGTTCTGGTTTCCCAGAACTAGAGTGACTAGCCATGTGAGGTTGTGTTGTTGTATGTGTAGCTTGAAAAAGTTCTGGGAACAAAACATCGCAGATAAAATCAAATAAAAACCACTAAAAATATCTATTAGATTATTTTGCATGTAATTACATACATAATGTATAATGACTAACCCACACCTCTATACACCTTCATGGCATGGTGCAAAGCACAGGGGAGCATTTTACTTTTTTTTATGTATAATGACACATGTTTAAAGTGTGAGATGCAGGTGAAGTCACCAAGGAAATAAATTATATGTTTTGGATTTTTTTGCATTCATCGTTTGGATTTCCAGTGGTCTGGCAGTTCAAGGGGTTCATAATTTGATTCTCAGTAGTTGAATTCCGTGAATTATTGATTTGGTCCCAGTTTATTAATTTCTCTACCTAAAGTAAACTTTAATAGTTATTATTGTTCCTTGTTTGGGGGGGGGGTTATGGGGTGAGTGAGTGATTCTTTCTAAAGAGAGACAAATGTAAACCTCTCTTCGTACTTAGTACACCCTGGACTGCAGTTTGCAGACTAGCAAGGCTCAGGCATGTGGACTCGCAGCCATTATAATCCTCTATGCGGCTCATGTTGTGTTGTGCTTGTGTATGTTTGGGATTATCCTTTCATCCATCTTATTTTATCATTGTTCATTATCATCTTCACAACTAGCCAAAAGTAGCAGAAAAGCAAAGTAATATAATTCAAATCAATCAATCAATCTTATTCCTAATTTCCTTTAATTCACTCTAAATATCACAAATGGCTGCTGCCAGTGTAGCTGTTATATAAAAATTATAATCACCCCGAGAAACAACCACGTCTTATGTACTCTGTTCTGGGAATCTTTTGAGCGAGCTAGTAAACGAAAGCAATACTTCATAAGTAGTGACTCCAAAGGTTCGACCAATGAACATTTGTGAGACAACGGGATTGTGTAGAGGGGGAAAAGTGACTGCAGCTACAAGCCATTTGTAGTGGGGTGTACTGCTTTGCCTTGCCCAATCTCTTTCTCCCCTTCTGTGCCATTTTGTGAGACCATGCTCCAGAGATTCCCAGGATCAAGTACCTTACTATTTTCTTTGCCTATATCATTGATTTTTTTTTCTTTGCAGAATAAACAAAATTCTCTTGCACTTTTTTTTTCGGTAGTTGTCAAGATTATGCACAATAATGATTGAAGGAGTAATGTTAAATTTTGTTGCAAAAACAAATAGTTGCAAGAAATTTTTCCAAATCTTTCAGTTTGAATTCTCATGAAATTCAATTCATATTTAGCAGTAAAAAATGAGTGAATTTACAGTCGTAGATTTTATAACTGAATATGTACAAATGTTACCACGAAAACTGCACTTCTGTACTTGTAACTTTTCTTTCATCTCACAGTTCTAACATACGTTGTCATACAATGTAGAAGTAATTAGTTGCATGTAGTTAGAGGTTCTTTTAGGTTCCAACATCTAACTTTACATTTCTTGAGGTATTTCAGGTCTGTTCATTACCCCTAACCCCAATTGTGCAATATTTCATCAATCTGATGAAAAAAGAAGCTTTAACCCTTTAGGCATGTATGACGCTTTTCTAAAAATTTATTTCTCTGTTACTATACACTTTATCAACCTTATGTTTTGTGTATGCATACAAAATACTACTGTTTACAATCTAACTTACAAAAATTGTACATGCCTTGTATTCAAGGGATCCCAGATTCGAGACCAGTGAAAGCATATAGTGCAAGTCCAGTCCCAGTAAGCCTCTCTGTACATAAGTTGGACTTAAAACCAAATTCGAAAAACAACAATGTGTATGTAATATGCTTCATGTGTCAGTGTTGCCATCTCAAGAAAATTAAGAGATTCTATTTTTTTGTTTGTTCAGTTTATTCTCTCTATTTTCATATATATTTGGTAAGTGATGGATATTGGTGCCAATGAGGCATCATTTATAGTAATTCTGAGTTACAATTCAATCAATGCAATCCTAAAACAATTTCAATGAAAACAGAAATAGCAAAAGTTAACTCATCTTAGCCATTGTGTCAGATGAGCAAATGCAAAGCACACATGCAACAAGAACAAGTAGAGAAAAGCAGAGAAATAGCACTTGTGCTGCCATCAAGTGGGCAATCTATGAACTAAAATAACAAATGTTTGCAGGCAAAACAATCTGCAAAACGTAGAAAAACATACATGTTTCCATTAGAACTTCAAAACTAAGAACATATGTATATTTAAGTTAAATGCAATTTGTATACAATAGGCAAAAACGTAGATATTCGTTGTCCGCACCAAAGGGGTTAACTGAAGCCACTTACTGTTAAACCCTTCTTGAGGCAGATGTGTTTCCAGTGGCAACAATATCAGTGTTTCAAATACCCTGATGCCTGATTTACGATTTGTAAAATGCCACTTCTGGATTTAACTATTCATGCCATAATGGTAGATGTAATGTTACTGATTTTTGAAAAAATAAATAATAATTGCCCTTATATTCCTAAAGGAACCAAAGTGGTCTAGTTGTTAGGGCATCTGACTGGCACGTGGGAGACCCGGCCTGTTCTAGATCTAAGGTCTGAATTTTTCTGGCCTTGTCCCCGCATAAAGAGCTCAGGGGCTCACCCAGCCTCAAATCAATGGGTAATGGGGCCAACCCTGGGGGGTAAAAGTGGCCAGAGCATGGTGCTGATCACATCACCTCCAAAATGGCAGAGATCATGAATGTGTGGGACCCTACCCTCGGATCCCCTAAATGTGCACTCACAGCATGGTGCCATATGCACGGGAACTTTGCGTTACCTTTATATTTGTACAACCTTTGTCACCAAACACAGGGTTTCCACAGACATGGAAAAAGTGAAGAAATCAACGTAAGAGTAAAAATGTCAGGGAAAAATTAAGCATTATTGCTTACCAATATTGGAAACTGAAAACACTTTTCCATCACTTATATTTAGAGGCATACATATTTCGTTTTTGAAACACAAAATGTGAAATAACACACTGCAATGTTCATTTTTCACAGTTTTGAAAGGTGTGAGGTGCATTTTCCTACCATGTTTTGTCATGAAATGAAGCAAAATGTGAAATAGTGTCTTAAACATGAAATTTAGAATTTATTTACTTACGTGACACTTTCTGAAGTCTTAATTATCCTGAGAGTTAATCAAATTGCGGAAAATTTATGAATTCTGCTATAAATATTTGAGAAGCAAAAATGGACTCCCTTTACACAGGAATTAACTTAATACTCTGGTAGCTACATAAATGCATTATTAGAAGGAAAATGCTTATTTTGTGTAATATAGTTTTTAAAATCAAATGTATGGTTACATTCACTATTTTAACATCGAAATACCATTTTATATACCACTTTTGATTTCTAAATGTGCCCAGTTTTCCTTCCAAAATCTTTGTTTTATTCACCACAAATATGCATTTCTGCTTATTTTCAACAATGTTAAATAAATGTGAATCATTAGATTTACTTCTTAAGTTGGAGATGCAACACTAACTTATTACTTGTTAAATCATTATAGAATGGTCTGGAATGTTATTTTAAAGTACTATACCTGGATAGTCTGAAGAAGTCTGGGAATTTGGTTTTGCAAAATTAATGTAAATTTGTAACCATATTTCCTTACATCAGTCAAGAACAAGTTGTTTCTGGTAAATTTTTAACATTTTATAACAGAATTACAGTCAAGTAGACTTGTGCATGTAAATGGCTGACATCCTAGAAAAATGAATCTCTACATTAAGGGTATTTTTGAGACAAATTTTAAAAATGTCTTTGTAAATAAAATTTGTGTGTGAACAGGCTTGAAAATATACCAAGAAACATGAAACTGTCTTATTTTTTGGCAGACATTATTGTGGTAGATATTGTATTTTAGGGTATTAAGTGTTTAATCATTCCATTTCATCTCAGTATGCCAACAGTGATGGAACTATAAGACATCGTTGTTCGGAGGTAGCTGTGTTAGATCAGTACCAGCATTGGGAAGTGCCCCACGATTGATAAGTGATTCTGGGACCAAAATACCCATGAATTTTAAAGGGTGCATCGGAATTAGAGAATGGTGCGAATGCTGAATTCGTCCCACCCTATAATCAAATTCCCAAAGACAATAATATTTATTGTAGCTGAAAGCAAAATTTAGATCTGTCACTCTGCATATGTGAACAACAAAAAGCTAGTACACATATATAAAAAGAGAGATGATTGTGCATACTGAATGTGAAACCAGTTTTCTTTTCTTTATTGTTATTGGTTTTGTAAGCACGAAACTATGGCTCAATTCTTTCAGCTCATTCTTGTCATTTGATTTGTTTTGTACATATAAGTGTTAGTTTTATCGAAAGTAGCTCAGTTATAGCAATGAAACATAAACTTTGTGTGTATGTGTGCGTCTGCGTGCATGTATGCACATGCGCGTGTGTGCATGGAATGCAGCAACCAGAATATTTTGAGAAATGTAAATGATATATTTTTATCTTGTAACAAATAATTGTCACCCCTTTTCTCAGGAGTTTGACATGCATAATGTTGACTATTTCATCTTGGGTAACAAATTCTATTATCACGGATAAGTATAATATTTTTTACCACCCAAAATAATAATAGAAATTTTGTAAGAATTAAAATAAGGGTGTATATCTATTATTAATACAATGACTGTAGACTAAGTAAGCATAATAGTTTTGTAAGAGTTTCTACAACAAATACAACCATATTCTGTACTTGCATTTTCTTTGATATACATGTTGTTGTGCTAGAAACATTTACAAGGACACATTTATTTAGGAAGTCAATAAATTAGAAAATCATTTTGAGTTCATGTGTAAAAAGTAGTTGTGTATGCTAAATGCCATTATTGGTAGTCAGATTTATGCATTTACTGATCATTATTCAATCTTGCACACTGGTCATTCCTTTAAACCTATATTATTATTACAATTTCCATGTTTAGTTACACATGCTGATTTGTCGTAATAAGTAGATTGTGAATTTCATAAACATGTCATTCATTTCGAAAATGTAATGCAATTTTTTTTTTTCTGATTACAAGGATAACCATAATCTTTTCATGACAAAACACTTCACTAGTAACATGAGAAAATTAACACAACAAATATATAATGTAATGGCATAGTCAATATATTATTTGTAAGTGATATGGCATTTTCCAGCAAAAGATGTAAAACATTATCTTGTATCAAATAAGTAACTAGTATCTACAAAGCATCATATTGCTTAATTATGGAAAAAGTCCTGGGTTCAAGTCAACGTTTAGAAAATTTTGCATAATATCGATGTCATGCTCTGATAGGTTGCTGGGGATTATAATCTTACACAGAGGCATTAAATGGATAATTTTCCCCTGGGAATCAAACCCAGCTTTCCCATGTAAAAGCCAGATGCCCTGCTGCCACTGCTTATGTTTAAAGTACCACAATCCATTGTAATACTAGAACTTTTGAGTCATGCACTGAATATATGATATTCCAACTTCAACTGTGCATGTGTTGGATTTTTCTTCGTTGGTTTGTGCAGTGTTGGTCATGTAAAAGAGCTATCATGATATGTAGCGAATGGCTATAGGAAGGTTTTTTATCTGCCTCATTTGAAATTGTTAAATATTCTGAACTTCACTTCGGAAAGCAAATCAAAACTTCATGTGCAAATTTGTCCTTTGCAAAGATAAGATGCACTGCAAAGTAAATCTACAGAATAAAATTGGATACATTTTAAGCAACATGAATTCATAGTGAAGGACTGTAGATTTTTCCTTGAGCAATAGAACTGTACATATAAGGCTTTAACTGGGGTAAGTCCAAGTGCAATATTTGGAGATATTAAGATAAGAAAAATATTCCTTCAGGTTAATGAAGTCATCCTTGTGAGCTCTTGAAACATTTCTCTTGTGAAGAAAGATGCCTAGTAGTACACCAGTTCAGTTATAATCCCCATCACCTAAAGTTCTGGTTCCGTTTAGCCTCCGCATAAGTAGACTTGAGACAGATATTTGTCCATTACAGACACTTGTTGGAGAGTGAGAACACTTTTTTGTTTTCATGTTTAATTTTGTTGTAGGAGAGGCAAAAAGATAGTCCGATTTTTCATTCAATATTTTTAGGATTGTAGTGGAATGTACAAAGGAATTTCGAGTTTACTCTTTACTGCTTTTTACGTTTGAACCTGCTGGTTCCAACCAGGCAGTGTGTTATAAATTTTCCCAGATTGTACAGTTACAGCATTATAAGTTGTGTAAACACAGTCCCCTGAAATAGATATAATAAAAGTTCTACAGAGTTGTTTTTTTTAATAACTTGAAATACAAACAAATACCAGTGACAAAAGATACAAACTTCCAATTTTTGTATGTTGTACTTTAAAAATGTCCATGACTGAATATCAACATAGGCTTAATATTTTTGTGAAAACTTGAAGCATTTAATTAAGATTCCTCCTTTTTTCATGTGATTTTTTTGTTTCTTCTGGTTTTCATATAATTTTCATAATACTTTTTTGTACTTGATTTTAAGTGTGTAAATATATTTTTTTAACATTTCGTTGATTGTATGAACATGAAATGTGTAAATAAATGTGCGTCACAATGAAACCAAAGTATTTTGAACGGTGAATGATTATACACTTCGGATATTTTGAATTTTTGTTTACCAATCAACAGTCAATTCTGTGTATCAGTAACAAATGCAACGTGCATATTGGCTATGTTTTGTGATGTGATAAATAGGGGTCTGTATTTATGAAAAAAATGTTCATCTCAGTTTTCTTGGAGCAACACTATTTGTATTATCTGCATGTTCTTCAGTAGTGATGAACGGTTGTAAGTAAAGATAATCTACAAAAATTGTCCACCAAATTCATTCATTTAATTTGCATTTTTGTAAATGCAGGGTTGAGAATAAAATGTTATCATAGAACTAAACTCCAAGATAACAGCAAAGTTCTATTAGTAGACTTTTAATTTGATGATGTGTAGTCAGCATGGATCCCACTGTTCATTCTTGGCATGATCTACGTGGCTGCATGACCACCCTAGCTATTATGCTATGCACAAATCAGGGTTAGAACTGGCACACAGCATATTTTTATCTTCACATAAAAAGTAAATAATTGTTAATCATAAAATTCAGTTTGCATGTAGGCTACATTTTCTGTAATACCACAAGGTTAAGTAGGCATTCTCTACTCCAGATAAGGCCAGTAACCGTTGTTGCCAATAAACAACTAAATAGAAAATGACAGAAAAACACATACGTATCTGTGATATGACAGGGTAGTAATAAAAAAAAAACATAAATCTCATTATACAGTTGCTGCATTAAAATGTTACAAGAGAAACTTCCGTAATTGTAATGTCCATTTGAGACTTGCAGATATGAATTTGAATAGAGATTATATATTATTATTTTTTCAAATTCAAGAGATTTATCAGAAAATTTGAATAATTTTCATGTAGATATTCTTTCAAACTGACAGGCCATACCTGTAAGTGCCTTGCTTATAGCTTAATTGACTGTTAACAAATTATACAGATTTTTATCACACTATTAAAATTTATACATGGAAGATGGTTTTTAAATCTTTATTAGTAAGTTGATTTGGAACAATTGTGGTTTAGAAGAATAAGGAAGTGGTTTATTTGCACTCTACTTAGTAACAAAGCTCTCTAGATGCATTTTTCATGTGACAATTACTTGTCTTGTGATATTTATGTAGTGTCCTGTTATCTCTGATAATTCTATCACCACTTTAAAATGTTACTAGCACATAACCAAATAAAATTTTTCATATTAAATATGATTGAGGAGATTGTTTCAAGTGCACAATAAATATACTAGGCCTGAGTCAATACTTATACATTGTTTCAGTTTTAATCACTGATACCAGCCAATATTACTCCATAGTCTGGGAATCTTGTAGGGTGCATAATTTTTCATTCATTTAATCCAGTATTGTGTAAAAGGCATTTTATGGTTAAATGACATCTATTTTAATTTTCTGATCATGTCATTTAAACTTGTAATTGTTATTAATAAGAATGGAACAGATTATGCACCACTCTTATCAGCCAGTATAGGCATACTGATCATATATAAATAGCCTATAATTAGTGCAGATTCTGCTCCTTTGTTACTACTTTTGTGTTTACAAGCATATTTTTTATTTGCTGTTTTTGTAAAGTAAATGTCTAAATATGCAGTTTCTTTTTCAAAGGCAAATCCCATTCGCAATTCCAGTTATCTGATGAGAGAATTTAGAACTACATCATGTGGAATTGGTTGTTCTATCATGTGGATGCATATGGGGAAAACATAGAAAAAGTATGTTGATTCTTGAACAGATGTTGTTTATTTTAAGCCTTTAGGGAGGGGGTTTTAAGTCCACTTTATGCACAGATAGGCTAATTGGGACTGAACCTATAGTTTAAAGTGGGATCCAAACCACTGTGCAATGTGTCTCCACCAGGTATTGACCCCTTGATTACAATTACAATATGATTATCACCATTAGCAGCAAAGAGCTTCTCAGCACTTAACCTGCTTACATAAATAAAAATGGTATGGCATGTTTCATATTTCACTTGCTAGGGCTTTGTATGCTCAATACGTACAGAATGCAAATATCTATTGTAGACATCAAGTCATGCAAACTGCAGTCACGTTCAAGTACACAACAATCTGATAAAATGATTGATTTCAATAAACTGTCAGCATTCAGTAGGGTAACCATGTAGCTTTTATGTTTCAAAATGAAATTTCATTAAGCCAACAACTGTTTGAAGCTCTTTGTTTGATATTATATGGTACCAGGAAGCAATTGTAACCTCAATTACATTTTATTCGATAGATTCTTCATTTGTACAAGTTTTTTCAAACAGTACCTGAAATTTTGTATCCGGTTCAGGTCAGGGCTGTTTTCTTACCAGGGCACAATTAAATGCCCTTTTTTTGTTGTGAATCACTGCAGACTTTTGCTGCTTGGCAGAGATACAAATCCTACTGAAAAAAATGTTCATTCTTATTAAAGAAATCCCTGATGGAAGTAGTCAGGGTTGATGTATTTTCTTGTCTTCAGTATGCTGTCAATCACATGAGGTACATGCCCAAATCGCAACACTTGTGGAGTTCCTTTACGTTTACCTTCATGCATTGAAGTTTGCTCTATGTTCTGTCTCATGTTCTTTTGCCTATCATTTCCAAATATCGTCAGACTTTCATTGGCCCAGATGGATTGTTTCTACCGATTGTCTCTTCCACTGAATGGGTTCTTTTGCCCTCTCTCATTGTCTTTGCACTGCTCCCTTGTAATCCCACTTCTTAATCCAATTTCAGTTATCTTTGTATTATTTTTAAATTGACAGAAATATGCATTTGTCCCCAGTGCACGTCTGATGGTTTCAGATGATATTCTTCTGCCTTGAGACAGCCTTTTCATTCTTCTGTCATCCATAGTGTAGGGAACTCTTTCCTGCAATGTTTTTAAGAGGTTTTATTTTATTTTAATGTAAACAAACCTTTTGTTATCCAGATTACGTACCAACCTCTTGAATGAACAACTTCTCTACAGGACCTCATTCACATGAGATGACAATACTGCCCCATCTTTGTGAGTGTCCGAACAACTCTTTTCATTGGTGTCATTGCTCTACTTCTTCTTTACAATTTCATTTTGCCAAAACACTAACAATATTCACACAATCTTCAGTTATGCTTCTCACTCTACAGAATAAACAGCTCAAAAGGCTTACCACAACTTGAACATGATATATATCACTACTTCACTACTCTTATTATTTGAGTAGCCCCTGGAAGATTTTTTTTTTACTCCAGATATATATATATATATATATATATATATATATATATATTTTACATTAATTCTCTCTCACTCTCTTTCAATTGAAGTATAAATACATTGCAAGTGCTGAAACAACTTTTTCTGTAAGCATTCAAAGTTGAAAAAAAAAAATTCAAAGGATGTTCATAATTTTGTCTTCCACTGTATACTTCCAGCTTTTTACATGTCTCATGAGTTCACACTGGTTTTGCAATATATGAGAACACTCAGCAAATGGAAAATTCTCCACTGTACTAATGAATATAAACAAACACTTGCAAGTCATAGTTGCAATTTGAATCTCAAATTACAGTCACCTGGATACATAAATTAATTAAGGCGGTTAAGTAATGATTCATGTTCTTCAAGGACATTTACAATTTTATATCAGCACCACATAACCAGCAAAAATTTCATATCAGTCCATCGCTACTCTGGTAAAATAATATGGTATAGTTCCAATGAAATACATGTATATTAACATTTATAAATATTCTGAATAACTAAATTGTGTGAGTATTGGCATCAGTGTTGGCATTGGATCAATGTAGTATTAATTCAGCTCTAAAGAAGATATTCTAAATTGAAAATTCGAATTTTACATTTTGAAATTAATTAATACACACTATATTATCAAAAATTAACTGTAGTAGATACATTGGTTATTGTTTTTGACTTAACAATCCATCCATTTGGAAATAATTAATGTAACTGTTTGAAAAGTAGTGGAGAATTGTAATGAAGTTAGAGTATGAATGTCTAGCTCATTCCCTTGTTTTTCCACTAGATTGTTAATTATTGTTAGTTCATATTGAAGTTTTCATTACATCAATTCTATAAACATCATGTTAACTGGGCAAGATATTAGATGCTCTGCAGACCAGTATCCTTACAATGTTGACAAGAATTTATGTGTTTTTTACTGTCGAATTCTTATACTGTGTTAAGTTTTATTTTGTAAAATATATTGGGTTCTCAAGCAACGATTTATCTTCAAATCTGTAAATAAAATATGAAACCAGTTGCATAAAATGTAACGTACCATTTTCAATTTTTTTATTTTATTTTAAGCAGTACATTACCACATGCTTAACAGATAATATTTACTGAAAGAAATAGGATCAAATTGTTACATAAAACTCATATTGCAGTTTTTAAAATATTCAGTTCTAAATAAATTGGAAAGGAAAGCAGCTGAAAGTCTGAATATCACAGCTGAAAGTCTGAATATCACAACAATGGAAATAGAAATAATGTAATCATGCATGCAAGTAGAGAAAATGAAAAGGTTTGCAGGAACTTGCATTTGCTATTTTTTGGGTGATTTTAAAGTAGTTTGTATGTAGTTAGGCATAATACAGGGTAACATATTTTCCAGATTAAATAAAATTCAGGCAAAGCATTTTAAAATGCTAGTAGCATCACAGTGCCTGTATTGTATTGTATAAAATAAATTAAGTTTATACTGAACCTCATATTTCCAAAGTATTCTGGTACTCCACAATAGCTACCTAGTAAGACCATTACAAACTGAATTTTCCCTTGAAGCTTAAATGGGGAGTGGCCAGCTAGTTTTCAAATGGCAGAATATCTTACTTTAATAGATACTTTGTATTCTCTCTCTCTCTCTCTCTCTCTCTCTCTCTCTCTCTCTCTCTCTCTCTCTCTCTCTCTCACTCTCTCTCACTCACTCTCTCTCTCACTCTCTCACTCTTACTCTCTCACTCTCTGTGTCTGTCTGTCTAAATTTCACACTTTCATGTATGCTATGTCAACACTTCAAAATTAAAATACTTAATTCAGAGCTTAATAGACTGTGATATAATAATGAATCAATATGGTCTCAAATTAATGTTTTCTCTAAAAGACATCACTAGAAACAAAATAAAAGTGCCATAAATAACAATATTAGAGCTTCATTTTTAATAAGTGACAGTGATCCTAAATCGTACCCTGTACTTTGACATCAAAATAGTTGCAAGGAACCAACACAGGATTTCTGGTTATTCCATTAATGGATGTTATGTATGTTTATGATTTACATGTACTTTTTTTAAAATGTGATTGTATGTGTGTCTGATCTTGTCATCATTGCACAGTTGTGTTTTAAAAGATTTTTGATTCTGTTGCACCTGGTATATTTACTCAAGATGCCATTCTTAATAGATTTTCTAATAAAACACTGGCCAAAGACCTTCAGTATTGTAGTATTGTTTATAGAATATTGGACCTTATATATATTTTGTTTGAAAAGTGTTAAAATACCTACACAACTGTTTGGTTATAATGTTAGACTTTGAAAACTTATTTGAACATCATGCTAGGGTTGAAAAAACGTGTCTTACTACGTGTTGTAAATAATAAGATATTAAAATAATTTTATCTAAGCTTGATTTTTAAAAAAAAACATGCAGTTAAAGTAATTACAAAGTTGACTTTGTTGGATGTTTTGATGACAGGATTTAGTTTATATTATTTTTTTTATTATTTTCAGCATCTTAATTTTGATGTAAATGTATTTAGTTAATATAAAAGTTTTTTCTCATAAATAATCCATCTTTTGAGTATCCTTCAAGACCCATAAAATAAAAAAGAAATATTGTCCTCTTTTTGGGTACTTAGTATTTTTGTGTTTTGAGTTTTTCAGAGAATCTTCTTTCCCCTTTTTTTAAACGTAAATGAAAAATCAGTATTATGCTTTGTGCATCGCTGCAAGCAAAAAAATTTAAACCCTAGTCAGAATTCAAATATTTCTTTACAACAGCTGTATATATGTTCATGCTTGTGTTTCCCACCCTTCCCCCTTTTTTATGAAGGTGCTTGTAAACTTGGATGTATTACTGTGGTGCTGATCAAAGTTTGTAATGTTAATATTTTTTGTTTTGTCATGGAGTGTCCAAAATGGCAGTAATATTATTGGCAGTGTTAATTAATTGTTAATGGGTTAATGTTTATCTTTGTACGTAAATGAAGGAACAAGTTAGGGAAGTAACATTTAAGCATTACCTGTAGGTTTAAATATTGCAAAATATATACATGGAATGAAATTCCAATCTTATATTTTGAGATGGTGCTGATAATTCAACATGCATGAATAGAAGCATTCATTTTTCCTATTTGTCTTGTAGTTTGCACTAGTGTAGGTTGCATATTATATGTAGTAATATATTTGAATTGTTTTTACATGTGTTGAAAATTGTATATGCTGTGCAGCAAAAGCATGTGAATGATATTAATTTTCTCTAAAATTTATTAAGTAATTTTTACATTGAAGAGCTGTTTAAACTTGAATTTAAAAGAATGTCTCGTTAAAATTTCTATTCCTTCCTTGAAACATATCATATTCATAAAAAATATGTATTAGAAGAAAAAAAAGAGATGTATTTAGTGCTGTTAAATATTCTATGTTCGTGTTAAAATACTGTGTGTAAATTATAGAGCTAAACTTTGTCCTTGTTTCACAGATTTAGCATTTAATATACGTGACATTATACTTTGCAATCTAGGTTTTTGTTGTGACGAGAAATGTTATTGTGATGTATGTTGAACATAGTTTATGGTACAAAATTTAATTATTTAGAAGTTAATTTTTTCATGATTTTTTCTTAAATGTTTTCACTAATTTCATATTATAACAGCAATGTCATGTTAATACAGTGTAATTGCTGACAGTTGTTTTGATATGTTTATGAATGATCGCAGAAAATAATCGTAGCTACCTCCTTGTCATGTTGCATGCAACTTTATGCTGCCGAATATGTGAAACAATACCAATCCATCCATACATGACTGCCTCATTCTGTGTGATAATTGCCAGTAATGATTAATTAGAGACATTGTTGATGAAATAGAAAATTTTTAAAAACCTAAGATTGTTGAGCTAAGGCAATTCAAACTTTAGTCCCTCACCCTTAGATATTTAGCATCAATGTGCACACTAGATCATGAATTATATATTGCTTTTTATTATAGTATTAATTGGAAAATTACCTCGTAAAGGTAAGATTTAGAATTCATATGCTTTGTTGCCAGTGCATTCATTCTTATGAAACTTTTGCCCTCCATTCATTCATTCATTCATGAACATATTCATAATATAATATTGTAGTTGTAACATTCCATTCATCCTTAGCATGTCATTGTTCATTAACTTTGTTTTGATAAAAGTTGCAGTATACTATTCTGCTATTGAGTGATGTTTAACGAAGACTCTCACTTAAACAAGGAAAAAATAACTTTTATGTTGATGTATATGTTATTGTGCTATATGTAAAGAAATGTGAAACATTAGAAACTTTAAATGGAGTTGTGTTTTCATATTCACCATTGATTTTATTCCTGTGCACGTCCAAGATTATTATTGTTAAACGCTGCGTGTGTTACCTTCAGTGATCATTACTGGTAGAAAAAAATATATTTATAGGTGTACATACATTTCACGCAGCATATGCTGGAGAGGATAGAGACTTGTCACAATTACCTTCCGTCAACATGAGGAAAATTTTGACACTTTTTTTTTACTTACTTTTTTAAGTTGGCGGTAACGCTTTGAAGCAGTTAGGTAGCTTAACGTTGTAATGCAGAAGAATCACGTGCATTTTCTATCCTTGCTAGCATAGCGCTGCTTCAGATGAACTATGGCTCCTCTGTTGACTAAAGGTTAAAAGTAATGGCACTGGCTTGGTATGCTTTCAGAAATTACTTATCTAGTATAATATGTTAAGTGGTGGAGTTAATTTTAGACAAGCAAACCAGTGTCATAACTGAAAGTGACAATCTTCTCTGTCTTCTCCACAGTTATAACACGGGAGTTGGTGACATGGACTATTCTGAACTCATAAGTAATGTTGAGTTGCCAGGTATGGAAGATGATCCCTTAGATCTTAACGGTTTCAATTTCACTGACCTGATGCAGTCCTACAAACAAGAGTAGAAAAGTCTCTAGCTGAATGCAAGGTAAGCTACACGTTTTTTTTGTTCTCATTAGAATTTGATTATTATGATGATGGGTATGGCAGCCTGTGTGTGCCAAGCTGTACTGAGGCTACAAAGATGCCAGCCTTAAGAAAATTTCACATTAAAGTGATACACACACAACACTTCAAACTGTACATACACCTGACAAAACATTTTCCCATCTGTTTTTAAAGAAAAACATTCCATGGTGCATGTGGAGCTACAAATGAATAGCGTAACACAGTCATGGAAAACCTACGACGACTGGGAGTTCGTCGTTCTTGCCACACGTCATCCAGTAACTGGTTAGATGATAGCCCACCTCTGCTGAGGTATGTGGCAATAAGGCTGGCAGTCAATAGGTAGGGCTTGGTCTGCAAGGGTTGTTGCGCCATAGGTTGTTATTGTCTCATGGGTCAGCAATTAATACCGGATATTCATAAAAGAGTTGTGGGTTTTGTATGTGAATAAAATACACATGCATGGGTGTAACCTGCATCATTAGGAAGAGCAGCTGGTCAAATTTGAGATGTGTTAATCATAGTGCTTCAGTGTGTGCACCCTTGGGCACGAGGTGCACATCCATATATGGCAATCAAATTCCTGCCATACCTGAGGAAGCATGTCTGGTATCATGGCCTTCGTTGCATGGGTTATTTGGCCACAAAGATTCTGGAGGGACATGGTTAATGGTGGGTGTCTTTAATGAATCCCCAAAGAATGCATGAAATCATAGATCCTGCATGGAGGAAGGTGTAACATGACCAATTCAGTGCTATGCAAGAACAATTGAGGAGCACTAGTACATTCATATGAAAGTGGAAGAGAGTTCCCTCCATTGAGAAAAACTGGAAGCAAGCAGTTTCCCACCATGTCCTGGTAGGTGTAGTCAGTCACAGTTGCTTCGATCATGTATTTTCTTACGTGATATCACACAGAAAACCTTCACTCTGAAGTAGTCATGCTGGTACTCTATCACTGCATGTTAAAGCTAGGTTCACCAGATGTGGACATTGTGACTATTCACCTTGCCATGGATGTGAAATGTGGCTTACTGAGGATTAGCCGTTCCATAAATCAGTCTTAGACTCCCATTTCCAGGGAAAAGTCACTCCACTCCCTTTCACAATGTCTGCTGGTGTAAGGACCTTCACCAAGCACAACTTGTACAGTTTAACGTATAACTGCTCACACAATAGCTTCCACACTGTAGTTTTCTGCATATTCAATTGTATGCTTCCCTTAGGTGCTGAAACACTGCACTCCAGGGGCGATTCCTCCATGTAGAAAGTGAGGAAAATTTTTACTTATTTCCAGTTCTCTACTTTTTAGGAGCTTAATGCATGTTATAAAATTAGGAGCACAATGTACGTACAATTGCCTAGGTTATTTACTGGAGCTGCTCTCGCTCGCTCCAGTAGCAGTCCCCAAAGACGATGGACACGGGCTTTTCTGCTACTCGCTAAGGAATCTTGGCGGTCATCCTACAGACAGATGGGTGGGGGGTGGAAGGGTAAGTGCAAGGGAGTGGGGAAAGGTTACGAAGATGGGCAAGGATCGAGGAACCAGCAAGACTTCCCTCAATCAGCGATGCCAACCCCAACAAAATGTTGCTAAACCAAGCACAATTTGATATTTTGTTGGCACTTGGCACCGTTTCTAGCATAATATGCAAATGCCAATCCCTGGGAGAGGGAAATCGAATTCAAAGGAATATGTTTTGAGGAAATAAAAATTATGTCCAAATCTTATTTCTACTTCACCAGCGGACATGTTTCAAACGAAAGGGGAGTATGCCAATCCAGCAGAAAGCTTTTTTACAACCATGCCACGATCCATCCTCTGTCTCTTCTTCATCATGCCCAATTTAGTTCGTCAGGAGATTTTATGGTAGGAAATCTGTAGAAAGTTGAGGATAAACAATTTTCTCAAACCTTTGTAAGTTCGATGTTGAACCAATGTCGTTTGTTGCACCATTTTAAACAATTCTGGGGGGGAATTTACACTATTACATAACTGTTAAAAATAAGTAACGCAAGTTCAAAACTCTACAAAAGCAGATGCAGAATTACAAATTATCCGAAGAAAAAAGATCCTACCACAATTTAGAAGTATTTAGCATAATTTCGAAGTTTAAGCAACACTTTTTATTATCATCAATCCACACGACAGGGAGGGGAAGAAAACATAAATTCTTGCAAAATCTGAAATATCGTCAGTTATTTTCGTCGATTTTTATAGGTTCACTTTTAAATATTTCGTAGTTCATATTAAGGAGCAAGGGCCCCTTGCCACACGTTGAGCATGGCCTGCAGCTAACATTCTAAATGCAATGCAAGCAAGACGTGTGAATGTAATTAACCCCTTTTTTCAAACCTTACTCTGTTTACCATAACGTCTTACTACACTCCAAAAAAGCCACGAGTCGCCACTGGTGCACTCTTATCAACGTTGTCATCAGACACGCATGGCTGACCAGAACTTGCCTTGACACAGTCATTCAGTTTCCACGAATAACCTGGAAACATTATTCTTATGTGGCCATCCTTTTGAAACCTGGTATGAATCTCCCCCATCTCAAACTTGGTTGGCTGTTCTTCCTGATGGTGAAGGTTACGCCCATGTAAGGTAGTAAACAGCTGTTTTATTCACTTAACCAATCCGCATACCTAGTCGTCGAGTCGACGGGTTCCCGATTTTCATCACATAGTTTCTTCTTCTGTCAATAGATGGCAGAGGTTGTATGATCTTTCGATTCTATGACGTGTATGTTTGTGCTGCTAAGTTTTTCATACCATTTCAAGCATGTTTTGTTCAGTAATTTCTCATGTAAACAAACCTTTACAGTGGCGTAGCATGGGCATTTCGGGTGGGAACACCAAGACCGAAGGAAGAGTCGGCCCTTTTTTGCTTAATAATTTACTTATGGTATTAGTCGTCACAGGTATTGTTTATTTGCCTGAAGTCAGCTTGGTTTTCAACAAAGCATCATCCATGCATGTTTTAGCTAGAAAATGAGATGCCCCACTATGCAACAAATGTGAACTCTGGTGTTTTATACCTTTCGGCATTTTGGTAATTAAAAAACCTACCTGAATCACAAGTGCCTCTGCACAACAGTAGACGACATTGTTGTGGATGATCCAACTACTGATTGATTTGGTTTATTTTACTTCGCTTTCTACCACTTTTGGTTAATCACGAATATGAATATGATATTGAAGAAGGGACACTCACAAAGAACACCTGTGCTCACTCCGGGATTCGAATCAGGGGCCTCTGTTGTCTTGGCACGCTGTGAAAAATACTCTGATACGGAGGTGTGTGGATCCAACTATCGTACACTCTACTCACGTAACAGTGCTGATTAGTAATTCAGACCACTGTTTATTACATCTTGAGAATGCTGATAAACATTTTAAAATAATTTTGTCTAGAGACCATTCGATGTTAAGAATTTTCAAATGAATACTAAACATTTTCATTGACACAATATTAAGCAGTTAGGTAATAACGAAAAAAAATAATAGTTTTGCAGGTTAAGTGGTAGAGCAGCCACAAGCTGAATTTCTACCATGAGGACTTTAACTCATTTGACAAAAACTGTGTTGATCTTTTAGTTTTTAATGCACATCACTGTTCGTGCAATCAATTATACAATGCAGTGGCCCATTAAGAAGTGGTATATTTGAGATTGGTAAAGTTACGCCAGTCAATATTGCATATTGTAGCATCACATAGCACGAGTGGCATGAGTGTGAAGAACCGGGTAGAAATTCTACTGCTGTCTGCTTCAGAAGGCAGGAAGGGTCACAAGAACCAATCATGTAGCCCTCTGCTCCATACACTGGCGTACAAGAGAGTATTTGCACGCTTGCTGTAGAGATCCAATCCTGTCCAAGCTTTCCCTCCAGATAGACAGCAAGGAATAGAGAGTCCTTTACGCCGAACCTGCCCGGTGTCCAGCCAGGAAAGGCATTGATAAAAAAAATGCTAGAATGAGTGGTGTTAATGGAGCGTTGCAAGCGGATCACAAAAAATAGCTATTTTAATGCCATGAAGGTCAAACATGTATAAGTCAAGTTTTACTTTATATTTACATCATTTATGCATTTTTTAAATTTTAAATCTGGGAACGCCAGCCGTACTATAATGCTACCCCACCAGTTATATACCATAAATACTGTCACAAAGTTTTAAGTAAATTGACACAAAATGCTGAGAGATATTTTAATATCCTAATAACATTACTGAAATGGATGCATGACAAATCAATATTCAAAATGGCCACGCTTAGCATGCACACATTCCGTAAGTCTTTGTGGCCACGCATCAATTGAATTACGCAACACATCGACTGGAAAATGAGCAACTGCCTTCAGAAGAGACCGCTTTAAACTTTCAATATTGGGATGTCTCTTCTTGCAAGCCATCTCCTGAAGCTTGGACCACAATTTGTAGTCCAAAGGGTATAGGTCCGGACTTGCAGAAGGCCAATGTGTGCATGCTAAGGACGGCCATTATGAATATATATATATATATATTGGATTGGTAAAGTTATCGATAATGTATCGGTAAATTAATAGGCATTCTTATCACTACTGACTAATATACCTGTATCGACCTACACTGATAGAGGACGAATTATTATTTTCCATTCCTGCCACAATTGATTGTAGGTGACTAGTTAATAATAGTTGAAGACTGTTGCAGACCTGTGAAAGCAGCATTAGATTAACTTTCTTCTTAGTGTAGTTGTGATTGTTCTTAAAATTCCAACTGTCTTGAAAGAATTCATAAGAAAATACAATTGAGGTATCTGTGAGTCAGACTACAGGATCACAAAACACTTTACAGTCAAAAATGAAACAGTTGATGTTTCATGAAAAGTCCAAATGGGACTGTTAATATTTTATGGCCTGGCTGCTTTATCATCTTGCAACAAAGATCAATGCCACTATCTCACAAAATAATAAAGTAATGTCCATGCAGAAACTCCTGCATCCAGGAATCAAATCCAAGACCGTGTGCATTCAAGGCACAAACATGACTTCTTGAGATTTTTGTACTTCACGCTGAAACCTGTTGTCTCTTAGATATCCTACTTTGTAACATACTGCCTATTATTTTTTACATTTTATTTAATATTGCACTAGCACGTATCTTTGTACACAGTATAGAGTGTACGTGTGAAGGTCGGATCTATTGTCTGGTCCCAGCATAGTGAACGGAAACTAGAAGCGAAGAAGGGCAGGATCTAGTTAGCACCAGTGCTTGAAGTGGAAATTCCTAGGCAGGGGATACTTAGTTGAGGTTGGGGATAGGTGTGGGATGCTTGTATTGTACAACATGGGAGAATGAAGCAAGTGGGGAGATACTCATACAAATGTTCTTAATTGGGACCATGGCACCTCCCCCCCACTTTCTCCCCTCTTCGAGCACCAATATTTTCAGTGTGTCCAGTTCATAAACCAATAGGGTCTTTAAACTGAACACAGTAACATTGTCAATGAACTTCGGTGAGAAGTGTTGACAAGCATTTTTCTTCTAATTTCAAGAGACTTGAAAGGTACGTTATCAAATACAAGATTTTCAATTTTAATAATGGAAAATATAATTACAGCAAGTAAAAATTATGAAATAATTTGACACTATCACAAAATTGATAGTATTGGAATTTCAAATTCTGGTTTCAACTCCCTTTCCTCCCCCCCCTTTTCCTCCCTTCTACTTGAAAATATGTGTAGTAGCTCTACAGCAGAAGCTGCATTGTGTCTGTATAGCACATTCTCTTGTGTCTGCTATTCCTTCCCCAAGTGGTTAATGGGAGTCCACTTTATTCTCATATAGTGTTGGACGTACAGTTTTGGAGTTGGATCCAAACCACTGGCCATTGTTTTGCAATGTTAGTACTCTTCTCTTTTGTGTGAGCAGTCTGGTGATTGATTCCTGGTGAGAGCCACCTCAAAAAATCGGTGAGATCCAGCATTGTGAAGACAATTGGAAACTCTGGATAGTAGTAGTTATGGGTTCCAGTCTAGAAAGCCAAATAACAGTAGCAGTGTGACTTGGTGGGCTGACCCTGCATCATCCAGGGAGAAAATGCTACTACACCTTTGAGAGCCGTTGAACAACATTTTGAAAAATGACTGAAGAAAGGAACACGTGTGGAACATTGCATCATATATAACACTACTCCAATGGTGCAGAGACAGAGTCCCACCACCATTGTTATCTGGCTTTTGAGACCGGAGACTGCTGCGACTTCTTTTTCAAGTAGCTCTCCGATTGTCCTCATGATGCTGGGTCAATATTGGAATTTTAGGACTCCCACTGAGAATCTGCTGCTTGCTTCTAAGGTAAAATCACTAAACTAAACATTTGAAGAGAAAGACGCATGTTCAGTTAACAATAACGATACCTTATTTTAGGGATGTGACGAAGCTGAAAATTTACCAATGCCGATGTACTCACTGATAATTTTTGGAACCGATTCCGATACATGAGATTATACAGAAATGGAATGTTATTTTCTGCATGACAAAAATAAATTTGCTATGTACATTTCTATTGCATATCATATGTATACAGGGTGTTTCGTAAGTTCGTTTACAACGTTTGGGAGGTGATTGTACGAGTGAAAATAAGGTGGAAAGTTCATGTAATGAAATTCCGGAAATGGCTTTGTTGCCGAGTTATTGACGTTTGAAGACGTGGGAAAATGATTTTCCGAAGTGAATAATGGCAAAACGGGTGGAGAGAAGTCGTCGGTCTTGGGCGGTCCACTAAGAAATTGGGTACGCTCTTGTCAAAAAATCACGTGGCAATGTTTTGCAATGTCTGCGCAAGGGATTCCCCAAAGGACGCGAAGGAAGATGTTGACGGGAGTGGGGTGGGTGTGCGTTCTGCGTGAGCTGGTATCGACGATTCTTTCCCGTAAATGATTGATGTCTCTGATCCTAGCACTGTACACAACATTTGTTTATGTGGCCCCAAAAGAAAAAGTCCAGTGGGGTTAAGTCTGGGCTTCGTGGTGGCCAAGGTATTGGGCCAGCCCTGCCTATCCACCTTCCTGGAAAGCGAGTGTTAAGAACCGCACGCACCTGTTTACTGTAATGAGGTGGGGCGCCATCTTGTTGGAAAAACACAAGCCCCTTTTCCACCTCAATATCGACCATTTGGGGAAAGACGTACTCTGTCAACATGTCATGGTAAACGTCCCCGTTTATTGTTTTTTTCTACAAAAATGAAAGGACCAACCACACGATCTTCCATCAAACTGCACCAGACATTAAATTTGGGAGAGTCACGTTGATGCTGAATAACTTCATGTGGATGCTCTGCCCCTCAAATTCTACAATTATGACGATTAACTGTTCCACTGACATGAAATGTAGCCTCATCAGAAAAGAGAATGTTTGGTAAAAAATTGTCATCATCATCAATTCTGTGTAGAAAGTCAACAGCAAACTCATACCTTTGGATTTTATCAGTAGGTTTCACTTCATGTAACAGTTGCAATTTGTAGGCATGCAACTTTAGTCTTTTACGAACAACATCATACACTGTACCTTTAGGCACTCCTAATTGTAGACTACATCTGGCCAATGACTTCTTCGGGCTCCGAACACACGAAACACGGATCTGTTCAACAACATCTTCGGAAGTTCTCGGTCTATCTGGTGATTTACCTTTTAAAACACTACCGGTTTCCTTGAAAGACTTTAGCCAATGACGGATAGTTTTTGCCATAGGTGGTTCACCACCATACTGACGTCTAAAATTACGTTGCACTGTTATAACTGACTCAGTTTTCACAAACCAAATAACACACTGCGCTTTCTGTTGCGGAGTACACATTGTTGCTGAGTTGCTCTGCACTACACGAACGCCGGAATTGAACTGAGGGAACAAAGGAAAAAACACAGCACTGGTGCCGTCTCAAGGTCAAGCAGACCTACCAACTGCAATGATGAATCAAACACCACAAACTAGAATACTGTATGTCACAGTGGCATGCGGTGACATTTAAACTAGGGTACGCAACATGGGCCAACCGAAATGGATTATGGGGGCCAGAACCCCCCTCTCCCTGGCCATCATGTTATTCAGAAAATAACTTCTTTCTACAATTTTATAATGGGAAATTTCTCATCCTTGTATCAATATCCAAATGTAACTAGGTAAAATATATGTATCATATTTTATATTCGCAAATATATTCTGATAGTAGCTACGTAGAGTCCAACAATTCAACTTCGATTATTTCCTTCATGCAGTGCGATGAACATTGAACGGGAAGGAAATGGCTGAATCATTTTCCGTCGTTTCAAATTTCATGTAATAAATTTGATAAATCTCAGTGTCTTCTATTATTTCAAAACACCTTTTGCAGAGGAAACCAACGAATAAGGCCAACAATAAAGTTTCACTGTTTTTATACTCAGTCAATCACTCTGTAGAGATATTTTTTCTTCTTCTCAAAAATCAAAATGCCTGATATACTGCTTACCATCCTTCACAACTCCTGCCTGAAACAATTCTTCCAACTCAGGAACAGACCTTCTATTTCGGATTGTTTACACTTTTTTCGTAAATTCCGAAAATCCCTTCTCCAGAATGTCATCAATAACTCCCGGTCCCCCTATTTTATCACTTCACAGCATCGACAAACAATAGAGATCCTGTAATGTAAATAATATGAACGAAACACTAGCTGCAAATTTCACACGACAGAAGAAAGCAAAAGTCAACCTCACACGGTACGTTGTGTCCGGTCCGCTACGCTCGAAAACCACGCGTTCTTGTGGACGAATGAATCGGAGTTGCCAGTCGACAAAGTATTTTGTAGAAGGGAGATAATTAAGGACAAGTAGAAAATACGTCAGCATACATCCCAGAACACTTCAAAAGCTAAACTACCGTACATCACTTTGCAATGTCTGGCGGGAGGGAGGGGGGCTCATTCGAATCCCATTGTAAGCATTGTGTTTTATGATGTTTTTCTTTTATCATTCATTCATATCGTTGGATCAACAATCAACACCCATGCTATGGAACTCAAAGAAAATTTTTATCCCGAAAGGAGACAAACAGATACTCTCATACTCTGAGAATTGTGCTAAAGTTGCAAATTGTTCACATATTTTCCCCTCGACACAGTGACAGTCTAGTCTGGTCCTCACCTCCCTATACGAAAAAAAACTTGCTAGTGTAACTTTAACCTCACATAAATATTTTATATGTGATAGTTTATGCGTATATTAAATATGATCTTCCACTACTACATATTCTTGCCCTCCTCTCTGATTCCTGCATCAACAATCATTTTTCATAATGTATTTTTATTGCAACCCAACAGTGATCTATATACGCATGGCTGCTAGATGCTAGTAAGCTAAGCATTCCAGAAAAAAAATATAGTTGACTACTGTCAACACTGCATACGCTGTCAAAATCTTGGGTACCCTCGATGCTTAGAACCGGGAAAGAAGTGAGAGAGAGGGTAAGCGCGGGCAGACCCAAACACGTGGTCGGGGCTGATATGAGCCAATGGGGTTACCTTCCGAATTTCTAGGGTACCAAGCAGAAGAAACAGCATCTTTCTGCAGAAATCGGCAGGAACGCGATCGGGTTGGTGCCGAAGTCAATCGGGATCATTCGGGACTGCCTTCAGGAAGGCAGCAGCGTGTTCGTGCGGAAATCGGAATTTCTTGCAGTGGAACTGCTTTCGAAGTGATAATTGTTGAATTTTCATGTTCGGGGAAAGACGAAAAAATGTTTATTTTTTCTTACTGTGTTGTGTGGGTACGCAGTGCGTACCTTGCGTATCCCGAATGCATGGCGCTGGTATGTCACTTTGTACAGATTCTAGGACACATTAAAACTAGGGAGTTCTTTTTCAAACACACTGTATAATATAATATTATAACTTTCAAGTTTTCAATAGGCTTATTTTTTTCTTCTCTTCAAATTTTGCCGCTCTGGGCGGTGGCACAGTTCGACCCCCCCCCCTTTCCGCCAGCCCTGAGTCTGACTTACCTAGGTATTTAACCTTTAGTGGATGATTGCTTCTGATTGCTAGCCTCTTCGGGCAGGAGTTTTTCAAGCACAGGCTTTTCAAATGTGTACTGCTGCGTAAGAAGAAAATATCTCCCAGTAATGAAAGTTAACAAAAGTAGAAGAAGATTAAAAATTACATTTTAGCCCCCAAAAAAATCTTATTTGGAAGGTTGTGGTTTGCTTTCACTGTTGTCTAGATATTCGTAATAGTTTAATAGGCTTATGTAGCAATGAAATTATTGTGAATATCTATACACCAGCAAGATTCACATGAATGATCTAGAACAGTGATTCACAACCTTTTTCAGTCCGGAGCCCATCTTTAGGATTGTTACGCATCTGGAAAACAGGGAATTTGGCAGATCATCTGGAATTTACGTGTATTTTGGGGTTTGCAAGAGAAAAAGTTGCAAAATGAACAAGCAGTTCACTTCCACTTCTGGATTCGGTTCTTGTGATTCCACTCACAAAAAAATATTCAGTTTAGAAACTTGTTTCTTTTGTTCTTATATTCTCAGTCTTGTGCAAAATTAATGGTTCCTTCGAATTTTTGTAATAAATTTTCACTTTTATAATACTAGATATTAGAAAGAATATCAATGTAAAACTTGCAGTCCAGATATCTGATTGATAACTAAAGTACATTGACAATATGATCATTATTATTGGAAAGGTTGGTGAAGATGAGGTTGTTGTCTATTATATCTTAGTCTTGTTGGTATTTCTTATACAATTCCTATATGCAACAAAAACTTTTCCATATGATGTGTACTTATAAATGTAAGCAAAAAAGCAGCATTTTCTACGACACTATAAATCCACCATAAAATGAAAAATTGTGTACGGTTTATGAACTTTTTCTGTTGTTTTTTTATTGTGGAGGTCTGTTATGGTGAAATCACGTGCCATTGTTACTTTAGCCTGAAGGCTAGATGTAGGTGATTGTAGCACCCAATACATTTGATGCCGATTGTAATTTTACTCTTTGAATTTTCATGTGTTCTTGTGTGTGTAGAATGAAATTTGCTAAAAAAAAAAAAGTTGTGAAAGTGAATATTCATAATAATTAACAGAATATATATATTTAATTGAAAAACACAAGGTTCAAAAGCAAAAATCATGATGATAAACATGTCTGGAAAAATTTCATTTATGGACTGAAAAACTTGGAAATATCAGGGAAGTTTGGGGGTTGCAAGAGAAAAAGTTGCAAAATGAACAAGCAGTTCACTTCCACTTCTGGATTCGGTTCTTGTGATAATCAAAATATCGTAGCAACCATGATCTTGAAGGATATTACACTTCATGGGATCTATAAACAAGGGCGGGCACCAGCAGAATTACTTGTAAGAGTGTGCACCCAGTTTTAATCATATTTTTGCTAACATCAAGTACTTTAAGAAGCTTTTATATTTGCTTAAACAAATTACACATACTTCATTCTAGAAAAGTAAATATGTAACTTAAAAGACTAACTTACTCTAGTCTAACATCTAACTAAACACATGCTGAAATTGAAAATACATTTTTTTTTTTTTCTCACTGAACTAATGCGACAGTTGGGGCTGGGTTCAATGAGGTTAACTTAAGTTGTAAATCTAAGTGCACGTCAAGTCTATTTCTGTACTTGCTTTTCATTTGAATCTGAGATGAAAATCCCTTTTCACTCAAATATGAGGTGAAGAAGGACATGAATAACTTTAATGCCTCATCTGAAAGTTCAGGATACTGACCTCTTAAGAATAAACAAAACTTTGTTAAGTCTAAATCCAAACATTTAGTTTTAATGCCAGAATCATAGCTGATATCACACAGTTCTCTCAGTTTCACTGACAACATGTTTTATACTTTCAAAATAGGAGAAAGGATCTCGAATTCAATTGAATTCACTGTAACTTTCTGGAAAGTAATTTTCAGTCTTGTCAGGAGTACAGAGATGAGATAATACAGAATCAAGCCAAAAACTCACTTGTGCTTTTCTTTTCAATGTCCCCAATTTTAGCCACTCATCCATACTGGAAACTTAAAGACAGAAATTCACTCAACATTGAATGAACTGGGTCACTTGTGCTCGCAAGACTTGAAAGACTAGCTGTCATGGAGTTGACAACAAAAAGTCGCTATAGAATCCTAGAATTCTATTGTTTAATAAAAGAAAAACTGTGACTGGTGTGCATACGATGAAAGAGTGTTTTGGTGGCTTTGTGTGATTGTTGTCATGTCGACATTGAACATCAAAGCTGTAGCGCATGTGAATGAGGAAAAAGTGCCAATTTTCAGTGATTTCTTAAAACTGCCGCAATCCATTTGTTCATAGGCGGTTAGCTTTGTAATCCAAGCAGTCTTGATAGAAATGTGAAATGATGACAGTTGAGACCTCTTGGCAACAGCACACACACACACAGGCAGTCGGAAATATGCATATGCATGTGACACACAGATAGTTAAGAACTCATTGCTGCGACCAAAAACGAAAACGACATATAATTAACCTTGAGTTAAACATCGGAGAAATGCCGGTAAAAAGCAATGGTAGAGTGCGAATAACAGAAATGTAGAGTGTACTGTGTACAATATGGGTTGAATTTAAATTGTGAAAACAATGTACCTTACTAATTTAAATGTAATATGTTTTGAAGACACAGTAAATAAATTTTTGAGCCCGACTTTGCGACCGACCAAATCCCCCTCGGAATCTGGCAGTGGGTCACACGCCATAGGTTGAGAAACAATGCTGTAGAAGGAATACTAAACAGATGTAATTTTTCAGAATTTGGAATATCATAGATGTAAATTCCGAAAATAGTTTTGCTGGTAACCACCAAAAGTCCAGCAGAGCCTTAAGGTTATCAAGTGGCTCATTGTCAGATGTGAAAAGTAAGTGAATGGATGGGTGAAACAGGTAATTGAGGCTGCAGTGGGCTGGTTGTAATTGACCAATAATGGCTTTCTGCTGACACTTGATGAAAAGTTCATAACATTAGAACAGGCAGATTACAGTCTCATCAATTTCCTTACATTTCTTGCAAATTTCAAGGACAGTTTTCTGGTCTGCCTTTGAAGTAGTTCATTGTTAGTGCATGTTATGATGTTGCCTTGGTGGCCAATCACTGAGGGAGCAATTCATGATATCACCACTGGTTCATTAGTTCCATTCTCATTGTCATTATTGACCAGAAGTGGCAGAAAGAAGACTTAAAGTCAATTAAAGGAGGAGATGCAGAAAAGGTGAATACCTCAAAAGTATTTAGAACAGTAGCATAATGGAAGATAATTCAGATAAAAATAAAATGATTTGTAATAACCTATCAGTATTCACCCTTCTTCCTTGAAAAATATTGTTGGTACCATCAAGAGCCAGCACGGGGGACAAATTAACAACCTGCCCCCTTCTAGTTTCACTTAAACAAAATGTTGTTAGTGAAAGAAAATTAAGTTTGGTGTTAACTATATTCATATAACTTCTACAGCAGGATTTACCTATACTTTGAACGTACATGCAGATACATGCATGCCCTAATGAACACATAAGATACATCTATATTAATATTACTTTTGGAAATTGAGGATGAAATAAGATATTGATTTAAATTAAACTGTGCTTTCTAACCCCTTTAAGCCAGACAGTGGATAAATTTAACCAGTTACTTTCAGGTTTGAAGAATTGCAAGAACCTTACTTCTGATCATGACAAAAGAATATTTTAAGTAGCAGCAATTGAAGACTTGTGTGCCAGTGTTGTGTGTTCATCCGATTCGCTGCAAAGTAAAGAAGAAAGAGGGCTGTGAAAGTAAGAAGTAGGATAGCTAAAAGCTGCGTAGCATGCTGCCATGTACATTACTCTTTTTAAGTTGGTAAGGTTGCAGGTACAGCACAAATATATGCAATGATTTTGCATGTTTTTTTAAAAATCTGTATGCTAGATTTGCAATATGCATACATGCTGTACAGAATATAATTTCATTAATCAAAAAAATTTTTTTTTTAAGTACTACAATGAATGTAACTGTCTTAGATTTATAATTGTTTCTGTTTTTATAGTGCACAGATAAAAATGTGTTGTGTGTTACGGGGAAACAGGGTTGCCAAATGAAGAAAT